>NC_079213.1:48140711-48482502 GCF_029633865.1 Lampris incognitus | reverse complement strand
TCTGATCATTGTTTAGGTTGTTGGCAGCTTGGTCCAATGCCAAAACACAGTGAAATCTTTTTATGGCTTTAAACGCGTTTTCTCCTCGAGAAAAACATGATTTCACTAAAAACGTTATAGTTTAAACATGCCTGTTGTACATGTCTGCAAACACTCAGAGCCTTAAAGTACGGCTTTCACCAATGTGATTTTTGGTGAGAAACCTTCTATTTCAAGGTTCTGTGCGTTTTCAGACATGTACAATATGTATTTTTTGTGTTTCTGATGAAATCCCTCCTTTTAATGCATTTTCTCACAGAAAATGAGTCTCTCGCCATGGGAAAATGGCGTTCTTGAGAAAGCATATTCTGGTCGAGAAATGGTGTTTTAAACAATAAAAACGACTCCCGGCCTTATTTAGTTCACATTTTTACTTTTGTTAACCTAGCCCGTATTCATAACGCACTAAACCTTTTTACCGCGTTAAACGCCTTTTCTCGACAACAAAAGCACAATTTCATCAGAAACAAACAAAACAAGAAAAATGAATCTATTCAACAAGTCTGCAACATATTCTTAAGAGTTACATGCTTTCACCCAATGTCAATGTGTAATTTCTCCAGTTCTGATCATTGTTTAGGTTGTTGGTAGCTTGGTCCAATGCCAAAACACAGTGAAATCTCTTTATGGCTTTAAACGCGTTTTCTCCTCGAGAGAAACATGATTTCACTAAAAACGTTATAGTTTAAACATGCCTGTTGTAACTGTCTGCAAACACTCAGAGCCTTAAAGTACGGTTTTCACCAATGTGTCTTTTGGTGAGAAACCTTCTATTTCAAGGTTCTGTTCAATTTCAGACACGTACAATATGTATTTTTTGTGTTTCTGATGAAATCCCTCCTTTTAATGCATTTTCTCACAGAAAATGAGTCTCTCGCCATGGGAAAATGGCTTTCTTGAGAAAGCATATTCTGGTCGAGAAATGGTGTTTTAAACAATAAAAACGACTCCCAGCCTAATTTAGTTCACATTTTAACTTTTGTTAACCTAGCCCGTATTCATAACGCACTAAACCTTTTTATCGCGTTAAACGCCTTTTCTCGACAAGAAAAGCACAATTTCATCAGAAACAAACAAAACAAGAAAAATGAATCTATTCAACAAGTCTGCAACATATTCTTAAGAGTTACATGCTTTCACCCAATGTCAATGTGTAATTTCTCCAGTTCTGATCATTGTTTAGGTTGTTGGCAGCTTGGTCCAATGCCAAAACACAGTGAAATCTTTTTATGGCTTTAAACGCGTTTTCTCCTCGAGAAAAACTTGATTTCACTAAAAACGTTATAGTTTAAACATGCCTGTTGTACATGTCTGCAAACACTCAGAGCCTTAAAGTACGGCTTTCACCAATGTGATTTTTGGTGAGAAACCTTCTATTTCAAGGTTCTGTGCGTTTTCAGACATGTACAATATGTATTTTTTGTGTTTCTGATGAAATCCCTCCTTTTAATGCATTTTCTCACAGAAAATGAGTCTCTCGCCATGGGAAAATGGCGTTCTTGAGAAAGCATATTGTGGTCGAGAAATGGTGTTTTAAACAATAAAAACGACTCCCGGCCTTATTTAGTTCACATTTTTACTTTTGTTAACCTAGCCCGTATTCATAACGCACTAAACCTTTTTATCGCGTTAAACGCCTTTTCTCGACAAGAAAAGCACAATTTCATCAGAAACAAACAAAACAAGAAAAATGAATCTATTCAACAAGTCTGCAACACATCCTTAAGAGTTACATGATTTCACCCAATGTCAATGTGTAATTTCTCCAGTTCTGATCATTGTTTAGGTTGTTGGTAGCTTGGTCCAATGCCAAAACAGAGTGAAATCTTTTTATGGCTTTAAACGCGTTTTCTCCTTGAGAGAAACATGATTTCACTAAAAACGTTATAGTTTAAACATGCCTGTTGTACATGTCTGCAAACACTCAGAGCCTTAAAGTATCGATTTCATCAATGTGGTTTTTGGTGAGAAACCTTCTATTTCAAGGTTCTGTGCGTTTTCAGACACGTACAATATGTATTTTTTGTTTTTCTGATGAAATCCCTCCTTTTAATACATTTTCTCACAGAAAATGAGTCTCTTGCCATGGGAAAATGGCTTTCTTGAAAAAGCATATTCTGGTCGAGAAACGGTGTTTTAAACAATAAAAACGACTCCCGGCCTTATTTAGTTCACATTTTTACTTTTGTTAACTGAGCCCGTATTCATAACGCACTAAACCTTTTTACCGCGTTAAACGCCTTTTCTCGACAAGAAAAGCACAATTTCATCAAAAACAAACAAAACAAGAAAAATGAATCTATTCAACAAGTCTGCAACACATCCTTAAGAGTTACATGATTTCACCCAATGTCAATGTGTAATTTCTCCAGTTCTGATCATTGTTTAGGTTGTTGGCAGCTTGGTCCAATGCCAAAACACAGTGAAATCTTTTTATGGCTTTAAACGCGTTTTCTCCTCGAGAAAAACATGATTTCACTAAAAACGTTATAGTTTAAACATGCCTGTTGTACATGTCTGCAAACACTCAGAGCCTTAAAGTACGGCTTTCACCAATGTGATTTTTGGTGAGAAACCTTCTATTTCAAGGTTCTGTGCGTTTTCAGACATGTACAATATGTATTTTTTGTGTTTCTGATGAAATCCCTCCTTTTAATGCATTTTCTCACAGAAAATGAGTCTCTCGCCATGGGAAAATGGCTTTCTTGAGAAAGCATATTCTGGTCGAGAAATGGTGTTTTAAACAATAAAAACGACTCCCGGCCTTATTTAGTTCACATTTTTACTTTTGGTAACGTAGCCCGTATTCATAACGCACTAAACCTTTTTATCGCGTTAAACGCCTTTTCTTGACGAGAAAAGCACAATTTCATCAGAAACAAACAAAACAAGAAAAATGAATCTATTCAACAAGTCTGCAACACATCTTTAAGAGTTACATGCTTTCACCCAATGTCAATGTGTAATTTCTCCAGTTCTGATCATTGTTTAGGTTGTTGGCAGCTTGGTCCAATGCCAAAACACAGTGAAATCTTTTTATGGCTTTAAACGCGTTTTCTCCTCGAGAAAAACTTGATTTCACTAAAAACGTTATAGTTTAAACATGCCTGTTGTACATGTCTGCAAACACTCAGAGCCTTAAAGTACGGCTTTCACCAATGTGATTTTTGGTGAGAAACCTTCTATTTCAAGGTTCTGTGCGTTTTCAGACATGTACAATATGTATTTTTTGTGTTTCTGATGAAATCCCTCCTTTTAATGCATTTTCTCACAGAAAATGAGTCTCTCGCCATGGGAAAATGGCGTTCTTGAGAAAGCATATTGTGGTCGAGAAATGGTGTTTTAAACAATAAAAACGACTCCCGGCCTTATTTAGTTCACATTTTTACTTTTGTTAACCTAGCCCGTATTCATAACGCACTAAACCTTTTTATCGCGTTAAACGCCTTTTCTCGACAAGAAAAGCACAATTTCATCAGAAACAAACAAAACAAGAAAAATGAATCTATTCAACAAGTCTGCAACACATCCTTAAGAGTTACATGATTTCACCCAATGTCAATGTGTAATTTCTCCAGTTCTGATCATTGTTTAGGTTGTTGGTAGCTTGGTCCAATGCCAAAACAGAGTGAAATCTTTTTATGGCTTTAAACGCGTTTTCTCCTTGAGAGAAACATGATTTCACTAAAAACGTTATAGTTTAAACATGCCTGTTGTACATGTCTGCAAACACTCAGAGCCTTAAAGTATCGATTTCATCAATGTGGTTTTTGGTGAGAAACCTTCTATTTCAAGGTTCTGTGCGTTTTCAGACACGTACAATATGTATTTTTTGTTTTTCTGATGAAATCCCTCCTTTTAATACATTTTCTCACAGAAAATGAGTCTCTTGCCATGGGAAAATGGCTTTCTTGAAAAAGCATATTCTGGTCGAGAAACGGTGTTTTAAACAATAAAAACGACTCCCGGCCTTATTTAGTTCACATTTTTACTTTTGTTAACCTAGCCCGTATTCATAACGCACTAAACCTTTTTACCGCGTTAAACGCCTTTTCTCGACAAGAAAAGCACAATTTCATCAAAAACAAACAAAACAAGAAAAATGAATCTATTCAACAAGTCTGCAACACATCCTTAAGAGTTACATGATTTCACCCAATGTCAATGTGTAATTTCTCCAGTTCTGATCATTGTTTAGGTTGTTGGCAGCTTGGTCCAATGCCAAAACACAGTGAAATCTTTTTATGGCTTTAAACGCGTTTTCTCCTCGAGAAAAACATGATTTCACTAAAAACGTTATAGTTTAAACATGCCTGTTGTACATGTCTGCAAACACTCAGAGCCTTAAAGTACGGCTTTCACCAATGTGATTTTTGGTGAGAAACCTTCTATTTCAAGGTTCTGTGCGTTTTCAGACATGTACAATATGTATTTTTTGTGTTTCTGATGAAATCCCTCCTTTTAATGCATTTTCTCACAGAAAATGAGTCTCTCGCCATGGGAAAATGGCTTTCTTGAGAAAGCATATTCTGGTCGAGAAATGGTGTTTTAAACAATAAAAACGACTCCCGGCCTTATTTAGTTCACATTTTTACTTTTGGTAACGTAGCCCGTATTCATAACGCACTAAACCTTTTTATCGCGTTAAACGCCTTTTCTCGACGAGAAAAGCACAATTTCATCAGAAACAAACAAAACAAGAAAAATGAATCTATTCAACAAGTCTGCAACACATCTTTAAGAGTTACATGATTTCACCCAATGTCAATGTGTAATTTCTCCAGTTCTGATCATTGTTTAGGTTGTTGGTAGCTTGGTCCAATGCCGAAATACAGCGAAATCTTTTTATGGCTTTAAACGCGTTTTCTCCTCGAGAGAAACATGATTTCACTAAAAACGTTATAGTTTAAACATGCCTGTTGTACATGTTTGCAAACACGCAGAGCCTTAAAGTACGGTTTTCATCAATGTGGTTTTTGGTGAAAAACCTTCTATTTCAAGGTTCTGTGCGTTTTCAGACACGTACAATATGTATTTTTTGTGTTTCTGATGAAATCCCTCCTTTTAATGCATTTTCTCACAGGAAATGAGTCTCTCGCCATGGGAAAATGGCTTTCTTGAAAAAGCATATTCTGGTCGAGAAATGGTGTTTTAAACAATAAAAACGACTCCCGGCCTTATTTAGTTCACATTTTTACTTTTGTTAACCTAGCCCGTATTCATAACGCACTAAACCTTTTTATCGCGTTAAACGCCTTTTCTCGACAAGAAAAGCACAATTTCATCAGAAACAAACAAAACAAGAAAAATGAATCTATTCAACAAGTCTGCAACACATCCTTAAGAGTTACATGATTTCACCCAATGTCAATGTGTAATTTCTCCAGTTCTGATCATTGTTTAGGTTGTTGGTAGCTTGGTCCAATGCCAAAACAGAGTGAAATCTTTTTATGGCTTTAAACGCGTTTTCTCCTTGAGAGAAACATGATTTCACTAAAAACGTTATAGTTTAAACATGCCTGTTGTACATGTCTGCAAACACTCAGAGCCTTAAAGTATCGATTTCATCAATGTGGTTTTTGGTGAGAAACCTTCTATTTCAAGGTTCTGTGCGTTTTCAGACACGTACAATATGTATTTTTTGTTTTTCTGATGAAATCCCTCCTTTTAATACATTTTCTCACAGAAAATGAGTCTCTTGCCATGGGAAAATGGCTTTCTTGAAAAAGCATATTCTGGTCGAGAAATGGTGTTTTAAACAATAAAAACGACTCCCGGCCTTATTTAGTTCACATTTTTACTTTTGTTAACCTAGCCCGTATTCATAACGCACTAAACCTTTTTATCGCGTTAAACGCCTTTTCTCGACAAGAAAAGCACAATTTCATCAGAAACAAACAAAACAAGAAAAATGAATCTATTCAACAAGTCTGCAACACATCCTTAAGAGTTACATGATTTCACCCAATGTCAATGTGTAATTTCTCCAGTTCTGATCATTGTTTAGGTTGTTGGTAGCTTGGTCCAATGCCAAAACAGAGTGAAATCTTTTTATGGCTTTAAACGCGTTTTCTCCTTGAGAGAAACATGATTTCACTAAAAACGTTATAGTTTAAACATGCCTGTTGTACATGTCTGCAAACACTCAGAGCCTTAAAGTATCGATTTCATCAATGTGGTTTTTGGTGAGAAACCTTCTATTTCAAGGTTCTGTGCGTTTTCAGACACGTACAATATGTATTTTTTGTTTTTCTGATGAAATCCCTCCTTTTAATACATTTTCTCACAGAAAATGAGTCTCTTGCCATGGGAAAATGGCTTTCTTGAAAAAGCATATTCTGGTCGAGAAACGGTGTTTTAAACAATAAAAACGACTCCCGGCCTTATTTAGTTCACATTTTTACTTTTGTTAACCTAGCCCGTATTCATAACGCACTAAACCTTTTTACCGCGTTAAACGCCTTTTCTCGACAAGAAAAGCACAATTTCATCAAAAACAAACAAAACAAGAAAAATGAATCTATTCAACAAGTCTGCAACACATCCTTAAGAGTTACATGATTTCACCCAATGTCAATGTGTAATTTCTCCAGTTCTGATCATTGTTTAGGTTGTTGGCAGCTTGGTCCAATGCCAAAACACAGTGAAATCTTTTTATGGCTTTAAACGCGTTTTCTCCTCGAGAAAAACATGATTTCACTAAAAACGTTATAGTTTAAACATGCCTGTTGTACATGTCTGCAAACACTCAGAGCCTTAAAGTACGGCTTTCACCAATGTGATTTTTGGTGAGAAACCTTCTATTTCAAGGTTCTGTGCGTTTTCAGACATGTACAATATGTATTTTTTGTGTTTCTGATGAAATCCCTCCTTTTAATGCATTTTCTCACAGAAAATGAGTCTCTCGCCATGGGAAAATGGCTTTCTTGAGAAAGCATATTCTGGTCGAGAAATGGTGTTTTAAACAATAAAAACGACTCCCGGCCTTATTTAGTTCACATTTTTACTTTTGGTAACGTAGCCCGTATTCATAACGCACTAAACCTTTTTATCGCGTTAAACGCCTTTTCTCGACGAGAAAATCACAATTTCATCAGAAACAAACAAAACAAGAAAAATGAATCTATTCAACAAGTCTGCAACACATCTTTAAGAGTTACATGATTTCACCCAATGTCAATGTGTAATTTCTCCAGTTCTGATCATTGTTTAGGTTGTTGGTAGCTTGGTCCAATGCCGAAATACAGCGAAATCTTTTTATGGCTTTAAACGCGTTTTCTCCTCGAGAGAAACATGATTTCACTAAAAACGTTATAGTTTAAACATGCCTGTTGTACATGTTTGCAAACACGCAGAGCCTTAAAGTACGGTTTTCATCAATGTGGTTTTTGGTGAAAAACCTTCTATTTCAAGGTTCTGTGCGTTTTCAGACACGTACAATATGTATTTTTTGTGTTTCTGATGAAATCCCTCCTTTTAATGCATTTTCTCACAGGAAATGAGTCTCTCGCCATGGGAAAATGGCTTTCTTGAAAAAGCATATTCTGGTCGAGAAATGGTGTTTTAAACAATAAAAACGACTCCCGGCCTTATTTAGTTCACGTTTTTACTTTTGTTAACCTAGCCCGTATTCATAACGCACTAAACCTTTTTATCGCGTTAAAGGCCTTTTCTCGACAAGAAAAGCACAATTTCATCAAAAACAAACAAAATGAATCTATTCAACAAGTCTGCAACACATCCTTAAGAGTTACATGATTTCAACCAATGTCAATGTGTAATTTCCCCAGTTCTGATCATTGTTTAGGTTGTTGGTAGCTTGGTCCAATGCCAAAACACAGTGAAATCTCTTTATGGCTTTAAACGCGTTTTCTCCTCGAGAGAAACATGATTTCACTAAAAACGTTATAGTTTAAACATGCCTGTTGTAACTGTCTGCAAACACTCAGAGTACGGTTTTCACCAATGTGTTTTTTGGTGAGAAACCTTCTATTTCAAGGTTCTGTGCGTTTTCAGACATGTACAATATGTATTTTTTGTGTTTCTGATGAAATCCCTCCTTTTAATGCTTTTTTTCACAGAAAATGAGTCTCTCGCCATGGGAAAATGGCGTTCTTGAGAAAGCATATTCTGGTCGAGAAATGGTGTTTTAAACAATAAAAACGACTCCCGGCCTATTTAGTTCACATTTTTACTTTTGGTAACGTAGCCCGTATTCATAACGCACTAAACCTTTTTATCGCGTTAAACGCCTTTTCTCGACAAGAAAAGCACAATTTCATCAGAAACAAACAAAACAAGAAAAATGAATCTATTCAACAAGTCTGCAACACATCCTTAAGAGTTACATGATTTCAACCAATGTCAATGTGTAATTTCCCCAGTTCTGATCATTGTTTAGGTTGTTGGTAGCTTGGTCCAATGCCAAAACACAGTGAAATCTCTTTATGGCTTTAAACGCGTTTTCTCCTCGAGAGAAACATGATTTCACTAAAAACGATATAGTTCAAACATGCCTGTTGTAACTGTCTGCAAACACTCAGAGCCTTAAAGTAGGGTTTTCACCAATGTGTTTTTTGGTGAGAAACCTTCTATTTCAAGGTTCGGTGCGTTTTCAGACACGTACAATATGTATTTTTTGTGTTTCTGATGAAATCCCTCCTTTTAATGCATTTTCTCACAGAAAATGAGTCTCTCGCCATGGGAAAATGGCTTTCTTGAGAAAGCATATTCTGGTCGAGAAATGGTGTTTTAAACAATAAAAACGACTCCCGGCCTTATTTAGTTCACATTTTTACTTTTGGTAACGTAGCCCGTATTCATAACGCACTAAACCTTTTTATCGCGTTAAACGCCTTTTCTCGACGAGAAAAGCACAATTTCATCAGAAACAAACAAAACAAGAAAAATGAATCTATTCAACAAGTCTGCAACACATCTTTAAGAGTTACATGATTTCACCCAATGTCAATGTGTAATTTCTCCAGTTCTGATCATTGTTTAGGTTGTTGGTAGCTTGGTCCAATGCCGAAATACAGCGAAATCTTTTTATGGCTTTAAACGCGTTTTCTCCTCGAGAGAAACATGATTTCACTAAAAACGTTATAGTTTAAACATGCCTGTTGTACATGTTTGCAAACACGCAGAGCCTTAAAGTACGGTTTTCATCAATGTGGTTTTTGGTGAAAAACCTTCTATTTCAAGGTTCTGTGCGTTTTCAGACACGTACAATATGTATTTTTTGTGTTTCTGATGAAATCCCTCCTTTTAATGCATTTTCTCACAGGAAATGAGTCTCTCGCCATGGGAAAATGGCTTTCTTGAAAAAGCATATTCTGGTCGAGAAATGGTGTTTTAAACAATAAAAACGACTCCCGGCCTTATTTAGTTCACGTTTTTACTTTTGTTAACCTAGCCCGTATTCATAACGCACTAAACCTTTTTATCGCGTTAAAGGCCTTTTCTCGACAAGAAAAGCACAATTTCATCAAAAACAAACAAAATGAATCTATTCAACAAGTCTGCAACACATCCTTAAGAGTTACATGATTTCAACCAATGTCAATGTGTAATTTCCCCAGTTCTGATCATTGTTTAGGTTGTTGGTAGCTTGGTCCAATGCCAAAACACAGTGAAATCTCTTTATGGCTTTAAACGCGTTTTCTCCTCGAGAGAAACATGATTTCACTAAAAACGATATAGTTCAAACATGCCTGTTGTAACTGTCTGCAAACACTCAGAGTACGGTTTTCACCAATGTGTTTTTTGGTGAGAAACCTTCTATTTCAAGGTTCTGTGCGTTTTCAGACATGTACAATATGTATTTTTTGTGTTTCTGATGAAATCCCTCCTTTTAATGCTTTTTTTCACAGAAAATGAGTCTCTCGCCATGGGAAAATGGCGTTCTTGAGAAAGCATATTCTGGTCGAGAAATGGTGTTTTAAACAATAAAAACGACTCCCGGCCTATTTAGTTCACATTTTTACTTTTGGTAACGTAGCCCGTATTCATAACGCACTAAACCTTTTTATCGCGTTAAACGCCTTTTCTCGACAAGAAAAGCACAATTTCATCAGAAACAAACAAAACAAGAAAAATGAATCTATTCAACAAGTCTGCAACACATCCTTAAGAGTTACATGATTTCAACCAATGTCAATGTGTAATTTCCCCAGTTCTGATCATTGTTTAGGTTGTTGGTAGCTTGGTCCAATGCCAAAACACAGTGAAATCTCTTTATGGCTTTAAACGCGTTTTCTCCTCGAGAGAAACATGATTTCACTAAAAACGATATAGTTCAAACATGCCTGTTGTAACTGTCTGCAAACACTCAGAGCCTTAAAGTAGGGTTTTCACCAATGTGTTTTTTGGTGAGAAACCTTCTATTTCAAGGTTCGGTGCGTTATCAGACACGTACAATATGTATTTTTTGTGTTTCTGATGAAATCCCTCCTTTTAATGCATTTTCTCACAGAAAATGAGTCTCTCGCCATGGAAAAATGGCTTTCTTGAGAAAGCATATTCTGGTCGAGAAATGGTGTTTTAAACAATAAAAACGACTCCCGGCCTAATTTAGTTCACATTTTAACTTTTGTTAACCTAGCCCGTATTCATAACGCACTAAACCTTTTTATCGCGTTAAACGCCTTTTCTCGACAAGAAAAGCACAATTTCATCAGAAACAAACAAAACAAGAAAAATGAATCTATTCTACAAGTCTGCAACATATTCTTAAGAGTTACATGCTTTCACCCAATGTCAATGTGTAATTTCTCCAGTTCTGATCATTGTTTAGGTTGTTGGTAGCTTGGTCCAATGCCAAAACACAGTGAAATTTCTTTATGGCTTTAAACGCGTTTTCTCCTCGAGAGAAACATGATTTCACTAAAAACGTTATAGTTTAAACATGCCTGTTGTAACTGTCTGCAAACACTCAGAGCCTTAAAGTACGGTTTTCACCAATGTGTTTTTTGGTGAGAAACCTTCTATTTCAAGGTTCTGTGCGTTTTCAGACATGTACAATATGTATTTTTTGTGTTTCTGATGAAATCCCTCCTTTTAATGCATTTTCTCACAGAAAATGAGTCTCTTGCCATGGGAAAATGGCTTTCTTGAAAAAGCATATTCTGGTCGAGAAACGGTGTTTTAAACAATAAAAACGACTCCCGGCCTTATTTAGTTCACATTTTAACTTTTGTTAACCTAGCCCGTATTCATAACGCACTAAACCTTTTTACCGCGTTAAACGCCTTTTCTCGACAACAAAAGCACAATTTCATCAAAAACAAACAAAACAAGAAAAATGAATCTATTCAACAAGTCTGCAACACATCCTTAAGAGTTACATGATTTCACCCAATGTCAATGTGTAATTTCTCCAGTTCTGATCATTGTTTAGGTTGTTGGCAGCTTGGTCCAATGCCAAAACACAGTGAAATCTTTTTATGGCTTTAAACGCGTTTTCTCCTCGAGAAAAACATGATTTCACTAAAAACGTTATAGTTTAAACATGCCTGTTGTACATGTCTGCAAACACTCAGAGCCTTAAAGTACGGCTTTCACCAATGTGATTTTTGGTGAGAAACCTTCTATTTCAAGGTTCTGTGCGTTTTCAGACATGTACAATATGTATTTTTTGTGTTTCTGATGAAATCCCTCCTTTTAATGCATTTTCTCACAGAAAATGAGTCTCTCGCCATGGGAAAATGGCGTTCTTGAGAAAGCATATTCTGGTCGAGAAATGGTGTTTTAAACAATAAAAACGACTCCCGGCCTTATTTAGTTCACATTTTTACTTTTGTTAACCTAGCCCGTATTCATAACGCACTAAACCTTTTTATCGCGTTAAACGCCTTTTCTCGACAAGAAAAGCACAATTTCATCAGAAACAAACAAAACAAGAAAAATGAATCTATTCAACAAGTCTGCAACACATCCTTAAGAGTTACATGATTTCACCCAATGTCAATGTGTAATTTCTCCAGTTCTGATCATTGTTTAGGTTGTTGGCAGCTTGGTCCAATGCCAAAACACAGTGAAATCTTTTTATGGCTTTAAACGCGTTTTCTCCTCGAGAAAAACATGATTTCACTAAAAACGTTATAGTTTAAACATGCCTGTTGTACATGTCTGCAAACACTCAGAGCCTTAAAGTACGGCTTTCACCAATGTGATTTTTGGTGAGAAACCTTCTATTTCAAGGTTCTGTGCGTTTTCAGACATGTACAATATGTATTTTTTGTGTTTCTGATGAAATCCCTCCTTTTAATGCATTTTCTCACAGAAAATGAGTCTCTCGCCATGGGAAAATGGCGTTCTTGAGAAAGCATATTCTGGTCGAGAAATGGTGTTTTAAACAATAAAAACGACTCCCGGCCTTATTTAGTTCACATTTTTACTTTTGTTAACCTAGCCCGTATTCATAACGCACTAAACCTTTTTATCGCGTTAAACGCCTTTTCTCGACAAGAAAAGCACAATTTCATCAGAAACAAACAAAACAAGAAAAATGAATCTATTCAACAAGTCTGCAACACATCCTTAAGAGTTACATGATTTCACCCAATGTCAATGTGTAATTTCTCCAGTTCTGATCATTGTTTAGGTTGTTGGTAGCTTGGTCCAATGCCAAAACAGAGTGAAATCTTTTTATGGCTTTAAACGCGTTTTCTCCTTGAGAGAAACATGATTTCACTAAAAACGTTATAGTTTAAACATGCCTGTTGTACATGTCTGCAAACACTCAGAGCCTTAAAGTATGGATTTCATCAATGTGGTTTTTGGTGAGAAACCTTCTATTTCAAGGTTCTGTGCGTTTTCAGACACGTACAATATGTATTTTTTGTTTTTCTGATGAAATCCCTCCTTTTAATGCATTTTCTCACAGAAAATGAGTCTCTTGCCATGGGAAAATGGCTTTCTTGAAAAAGCATATTCTGGTCGAGAAACGGTGTTTTAAACAATAAAAACGACTCCCGGCCTTATTTAGTTCACATTTTAACTTTTGTTAACCTAGCCCGTATTCATAACGCACTAAACCTTTTTACCGCGTTAAACGCCTTTTCTCGACAAGAAAAGCACAATTTCATCAAAAACAAACAAAACAAGAAAAATGAATCTATTCAACAAGTCTGCAACACATCCTTAAGAGTTACATGATTTCACCCAATGTCAATGTGTAATTTCTCCAGTTCTGATCATTGTTTAGGTTGTTGGCAGCTTGGTCCAATGCCAAAACACAGTGAAATCTTTTTATGGCTTTAAACGCGTTTTCTCCTCGAGAAAAACATGATTTCACTAAAAACGTTATAGTTTAAACATGCCTGTTGTACATGTCTGCAAACACTCAGAGCCTTAAAGTACGGCTTTCACCAATGTGATTTTTGGTGAGAAACCTTCTATTTCAAGGTTCTGTGCGTTTTCAGACATGTACAATATGTATTTTTTGTGTTTCTGATGAAATCCCTCCTTTTAATGCATTTTCTCACAGAAAATGAGTCTCTCGCCATGGGAAAATGGCGTTCTTGAGAAAGCATATTCTGGTCGAGAAATGGTGTTTTAAACAATAAAAACGACTCCCGGCCTTATTTAGTTCACATTTTTACTTTTGTTAACCTAGCCCGTATTCATAACGCACTAAACCTTTTTACCGCGTTAAACGCCTTTTCTCGACAACAAAAGCACAATTTCATCAGAAACAAACAAAACAAGAAAAATGAATCTATTCAACAAGTCTGCAACATATTCTTAAGAGTTACATGCTTTCACCCAATGTCAATGTGTAATTTCTCCAGTTCTGATCATTGTTTAGGTTGTTGGTAGCTTGGTCCAATGCCAAAACACAGTGAAATCTCTTTATGGCTTTAAACGCGTTTTCTCCTCGAGAGAAACATGATTTCACTAAAAACGTTATAGTTTAAACATGCCTGTTGTAACTGTCTGCAAACACTCAGAGCCTTAAAGTACGGTTTTCACCAATGTGTCTTTTGGTGAGAAACCTTCTATTTCAAGGTTCTGTTCAATTTCAGACACGTACAATATGTATTTTTTGTGTTTCTGATGAAATCCCTCCTTTTAATGCATTTTCTCACAGAAAATGAGTCTCTCGCCATGGGAAAATGGCTTTCTTGAGAAAGCATATTCTGGTCGAGAAATGGTGTTTTAAACAATAAAAACGACTCCCAGCCTAATTTAGTTCACATTTTAACTTTTGTTAACCTAGCCCGTATTCATAACGCACTAAACCTTTTTATCGCGTTAAACGCCTTTTCTCGACAAGAAAAGCACAATTTCATCAGAAACAAACAAAACAAGAAAAATGAATCTATTCAACAAGTCTGCAACATATTCTTAAGAGTTACATGCTTTCACCCAATGTCAATGTGTAATTTCTCCAGTTCTGATCATTGTTTAGGTTGTTGGCAGCTTGGTCCAATGCCAAAACACAGTGAAATCTTTTTATGGCTTTAAACGCGTTTTCTCCTCGAGAAAAACTTGATTTCACTAAAAACGTTATAGTTTAAACATGCCTGTTGTACATGTCTGCAAACACTCAGAGCCTTAAAGTACGGCTTTCACCAATGTGATTTTTGGTGAGAAACCTTCTATTTCAAGGTTCTGTGCGTTTTCAGACATGTACAATATGTATTTTTTGTGTTTCTGATGAAATCCCTCCTTTTAATGCATTTTCTCACAGAAAATGAGTCTCTCGCCATGGGAAAATGGCGTTCTTGAGAAAGCATATTGTGGTCGAGAAATGGTGTTTTAAACAATAAAAACGACTCCCGGCCTTATTTAGTTCACATTTTTACTTTTGTTAACCTAGCCCGTATTCATAACGCACTAAACCTTTTTATCGCGTTAAACGCCTTTTCTCGACAAGAAAAGCACAATTTCATCAGAAACAAACAAAACAAGAAAAATGAATCTATTCAACAAGTCTGCAACACATCCTTAAGAGTTACATGATTTCACCCAATGTCAATGTGTAATTTCTCCAGTTCTGATCATTGTTTAGGTTGTTGGTAGCTTGGTCCAATGCCAAAACAGAGTGAAATCTTTTTATGGCTTTAAACGCGTTTTCTCCTTGAGAGAAACATGATTTCACTAAAAACGTTATAGTTTAAACATGCCTGTTGTACATGTCTGCAAACACTCAGAGCCTTAAAGTATCGATTTCATCAATGTGGTTTTTGGTGAGAAACCTTCTATTTCAAGGTTCTGTGCGTTTTCAGACACGTACAATATGTATTTTTTGTTTTTCTGATGAAATCCCTCCTTTTAATACATTTTCTCACAGAAAATGAGTCTCTTGCCATGGGAAAATGGCTTTCTTGAAAAAGCATATTCTGGTCGAGAAACGGTGTTTTAAACAATAAAAACGACTCCCGGCCTTATTTAGTTCACATTTTTACTTTTGTTAACCTAGCCCGTATTCATAACGCACTAAACCTTTTTACCGCGTTAAACGCCTTTTCTCGACAAGAAAAGCACAATTTCATCAAAAACAAACAAAACAAGAAAAATGAATCTATTCAACAAGTCTGCAACACATCCTTAAGAGTTACATGATTTCACCCAATGTCAATGTGTAATTTCTCCAGTTCTGATCATTGTTTAGGTTGTTGGCAGCTTGGTCCAATGCCAAAACACAGTGAAATCTTTTTATGGCTTTAAACGCGTTTTCTCCTCGAGAAAAACATGATTTCACTAAAAACGTTATAGTTTAAACATGCCTGTTGTACATGTCTGCAAACACTCAGAGCCTTAAAGTACGGCTTTCACCAATGTGATTTTTGGTGAGAAACCTTCTATTTCAAGGTTCTGTGCGTTTTCAGACATGTACAATATGTATTTTTTGTGTTTCTGATGAAATCCCTCCTTTTAATGCATTTTCTCACAGAAAATGAGTCTCTCGCCATGGGAAAATGGCTTTCTTGAGAAAGCATATTCTGGTCGAGAAATGGTGTTTTAAACAATAAAAACGACTCCCGGCCTTATTTAGTTCACATTTTTACTTTTGGTAACGTAGCCCGTATTCATAACGCACTAAACCTTTTTATCGCGTTAAACGCCTTTTCTTGACGAGAAAAGCACAATTTCATCAGAAACAAACAAAACAAGAAAAATGAATCTATTCAACAAGTCTGCAACACATCTTTAAGAGTTACATGATTTCACCCAATGTCAATGTGTAATTTCTCCAGTTCTGATCATTGTTTAGGTTGTTGGTAGCTTGGTCCAATGCCGAAATACAGCGAAATCTTTTTATGGCTTTAAACGCGTTTTCTCCTCGAGAGAAACATGATTTCACTAAAAACGTTATAGTTTAAACATGCCTGTTGTACATGTTTGCAAACACGCAGAGCCTTAAAGTACGGTTTTCATCAATGTGGTTTTTGGTGAAAAACCTTCTATTTCAAGGTTCTGTGCGTTTTCAGACACGTACAATATGTATTTTTTGTGTTTCTGATGAAATCCCTCCTTTTAATGCATTTTCTCACAGGAAATGAGTCTCTCGCCATGGGAAAATGGCTTTCTTGAAAAAGCATATTCTGGTCGAGAAATGGTGTTTTAAACAATAAAAACGACTCCCGGCCTTATTTAGTTCACGTTTTTACTTTTGTTAACCTAGCCCGTATTCATAACGCACTAAACCTTTTTATCGCGTTAAAGGCCTTTTCTCGACAAGAAAAGCACAATTTCATCAAAAACAAACAAAATGAATCTATTCAACAAGTCTGCAACACATCCTTAAGAGTTACATGATTTCAACCAATGTCAATGTGTAATTTCCCCAGTTCTGATCATTGTTTAGGTTGTTGGTAGCTTGGTCCAATGCCAAAACACAGTGAAATCTCTTTATGGCTTTAAACGCGTTTTCTCCTCGAGAGAAACAT
This sequence comes from Lampris incognitus, assembly GCF_029633865.1. Lineage (NCBI taxonomy): Eukaryota > Metazoa > Chordata > Actinopteri > Lampriformes > Lampridae > Lampris > Lampris incognitus. The sequence goes on along the minus strand of NC_079213.1, from coordinate 48,465,565 downwards.
GATTTCACTAAAAACGTTATAGTTTAAACATGCCTGTTGTAACTGTCTGCAAACACTCAGAGTACGGTTTTCACCAATGTGTTTTTTGGTGAGAAACCTTCTATTTCAAGGTTCTGTGCGTTTTCAGACATGTACAATATGTATTTTTTGTGTTTCTGATGAAATCCCTCCTTTTAATGCTTTTTTTCACAGAAAATGAGTCTCTCGCCATGGGAAAATGGCGTTCTTGAGAAAGCATATTCTGGTCGAGAAATGGTGTTTTAAACAATAAAAACGACTCCCGGCCTATTTAGTTCACATTTTTACTTTTGGTAACGTAGCCCGTATTCATAACGCACTAAACCTTTTTATCGCGTTAAACGCCTTTTCTCGACAAGAAAAGCACAATTTCATCAGAAACAAACAAAACAAGAAAAATGAATCTATTCAACAAGTCTGCAACACATCCTTAAGAGTTACATGATTTCAACCAATGTCAATGTGTAATTTCCCCAGTTCTGATCATTGTTTAGGTTGTTGGTAGCTTGGTCCAATGCCAAAACACAGTGAAATCTCTTTATGGCTTTAAACGCGTTTTCTCCTCGAGAGAAACATGATTTCACTAAAAACGATATAGTTCAAACATGCCTGTTGTAACTGTCTGCAAACACTCAGAGCCTTAAAGTAGGGTTTTCACCAATGTGTTTTTTGGTGAGAAACCTTCTATTTCAAGGTTCGGTGCGTTATCAGACACGTACAATATGTATTTTTTGTGTTTCTGATGAAATCCCTCCTTTTAATGCATTTTCTCACAGAAAATGAGTCTCTCGCCATGGAAAAATGGCTTTCTTGAGAAAGCATATTCTGGTCGAGAAATGGTGTTTTAAACAATAAAAACGACTCCCGGCCTAATTTAGTTCACATTTTAACTTTTGTTAACCTAGCCCGTATTCATAACGCACTAAACCTTTTTATCGCGTTAAACGCCTTTTCTCGACAAGAAAAGCACAATTTCATCAGAAACAAACAAAACAAGAAAAATGAATCTATTCTACAAGTCTGCAACATATTCTTAAGAGTTACATGCTTTCACCCAATGTCAATGTGTAATTTCTCCAGTTCTGATCATTGTTTAGGTTGTTGGTAGCTTGGTCCAATGCCAAAACACAGTGAAATCTCTTTATGGCTTTAAACGCGTTTTCTCCTCGAGAGAAACATGATTTCACTAAAAACGTTATAGTTTAAACATGCCTGTTGTAACTGTCTGCAAACACTCAGAGCCTTAAAGTACGGTTTTCACCAATGTGTTTTTTGGTGAGAAACCTTCTATTTCAAGGTTCTGTGCGTTTTCAGACATGTACAATATGTATTTTTTGTGTTTCTGATGAAATCCCTCCTTTTAATGCATTTTCTCACAGAAAATGAGTCTCTTGCCATGGGAAAATGGCTTTCTTGAAAAAGCATATTCTGGTCGAGAAACGGTGTTTTAAACAATAAAAACGACTCCCGGCCTTATTTAGTTCACATTTTAACTTTTGTTAACCTAGCCCGTATTCATAACGCACTAAACCTTTTTACCGCGTTAAACGCCTTTTCTCGACAACAAAAGCACAATTTCATCAAAAACAAACAAAACAAGAAAAATGAATCTATTCAACAAGTCTGCAACACATCCTTAAGAGTTACATGATTTCACCCAATGTCAATGTGTAATTTCTCCAGTTCTGATCATTGTTTAGGTTGTTGGCAGCTTGGTCCAATGCCAAAACACAGTGAAATCTTTTTATGGCTTTAAACGCGTTTTCTCCTCGAGAAAAACATGATTTCACTAAAAACGTTATAGTTTAAACATGCCTGTTGTACATGTCTGCAAACACTCAGAGCCTTAAAGTACGGCTTTCACCAATGTGATTTTTGGTGAGAAACCTTCTATTTCAAGGTTCTGTGCGTTTTCAGACATGTACAATATGTATTTTTTGTGTTTCTGATGAAATCCCTCCTTTTAATGCATTTTCTCACAGAAAATGAGTCTCTCGCCATGGGAAAATGGCGTTCTTGAGAAAGCATATTCTGGTCGAGAAATGGTGTTTTAAACAATAAAAACGACTCCCGGCCTTATTTAGTTCACATTTTTACTTTTGTTAACCTAGCCCGTATTCATAACGCACTAAACCTTTTTATCGCGTTAAACGCCTTTTCTCGACAAGAAAAGCACAATTTCATCAGAAACAAACAAAACAAGAAAAATGAATCTATTCAACAAGTCTGCAACACATCCTTAAGAGTTACATGATTTCACCCAATGTCAATGTGTAATTTCTCCAGTTCTGATCATTGTTTAGGTTGTTGGTAGCTTGGTCCAATGCCAAAACAGAGTGAAATCTTTTTATGGCTTTAAACGCGTTTTCTCCTTGAGAGAAACATGATTTCACTAAAAACGTTATAGTTTAAACATGCCTGTTGTACATGTCTGCAAACACTCAGAGCCTTAAAGTATGGATTTCATCAATGTGGTTTTTGGTGAGAAACCTTCTATTTCAAGGTTCTGTGCGTTTTCAGACACGTACAATATGTATTTTTTGTTTTTCTGATGAAATCCCTCCTTTTAATGCATTTTCTCACAGAAAATGAGTCTCTTGCCATGGGAAAATGGCTTTCTTGAAAAAGCATATTCTGGTCGAGAAACGGTGTTTTAAACAATAAAAACGACTCCCGGCCTTATTTAGTTCACATTTTAACTTTTGTTAACCTAGCCCGTATTCATAACGCACTAAACCTTTTTACCGCGTTAAACGCCTTTTCTCGACAAGAAAAGCACAATTTCATCAAAAACAAACAAAACAAGAAAAATGAATCTATTCAACAAGTCTGCAACACATCCTTAAGAGTTACATGATTTCACCCAATGTCAATGTGTAATTTCTCCAGTTCTGATCATTGTTTAGGTTGTTGGCAGCTTGGTCCAATGCCAAAACACAGTGAAATCTTTTTATGGCTTTAAACGCGTTTTCTCCTCGAGAAAAACATGATTTCACTAAAAACGTTATAGTTTAAACATGCCTGTTGTACATGTCTGCAAACACTCAGAGCCTTAAAGTACGGCTTTCACCAATGTGATTTTTGGTGAGAAACCTTCTATTTCAAGGTTCTGTGCGTTTTCAGACATGTACAATATGTATTTTTTGTGTTTCTGATGAAATCCCTCCTTTTAATGCATTTTCTCACAGAAAATGAGTCTCTCGCCATGGGAAAATGGCGTTCTTGAGAAAGCATATTCTGGTCGAGAAATGGTGTTTTAAACAATAAAAACGACTCCCGGCCTTATTTAGTTCACATTTTTACTTTTGTTAACCTAGCCCGTATTCATAACGCACTAAACCTTTTTACCGCGTTAAACGCCTTTTCTCGACAACAAAAGCACAATTTCATCAGAAACAAACAAAACAAGAAAAATGAATCTATTCAACAAGTCTGCAACATATTCTTAAGAGTTACATGCTTTCACCCAATGTCAATGTGTAATTTCTCCAGTTCTGATCATTGTTTAGGTTGTTGGTAGCTTGGTCCAATGCCAAAACACAGTGAAATCTCTTTATGGCTTTAAACGCGTTTTCTCCTCGAGAGAAACATGATTTCACTAAAAACGTTATAGTTTAAACATGCCTGTTGTAACTGTCTGCAAACACTCAGAGCCTTAAAGTACGGTTTTCACCAATGTGTCTTTTGGTGAGAAACCTTCTATTTCAAGGTTCTGTTCAATTTCAGACACGTACAATATGTATTTTTTGTGTTTCTGATGAAATCCCTCCTTTTAATGCATTTTCTCACAGAAAATGAGTCTCTCGCCATGGGAAAATGGCGTTCTTGAGAAAGCATATTGTGGTCGAGAAATGGTGTTTTAAACAATAAAAACGACTCCCGGCCTTATTTAGTTCACATTTTTACTTTTGTTAACCTAGCCCGTATTCATAACGCACTAAACCTTTTTATCGCGTTAAACGCCTTTTCTCGACAAGAAAAGCACAATTTCATCAGAAACAAACAAAACAAGAAAAATGAATCTATTCAACAAGTCTGCAACACATCCTTAAGAGTTACATGATTTCACCCAATGTCAATGTGTAATTTCTCCAGTTCTGATCATTGTTTAGGTTGTTGGTAGCTTGGTCCAAGGCCAAAACAGAGTGAAATCTTTTTATGGCTTTAAACGCGTTTTCTCCTTGAGAGAAACATGATTTCACTAAAAACGTTATAGTTTAAACATGCCTGTTGTACATGTCTGCAAACACTCAGAGCCTTAAAGTATCGATTTCATCAATGTGGTTTTTGGTGAGAAACCTTCTATTTCAAGGTTCTGTGCGTTTTCAGACACGTACAATATGTATTTTTTGTTTTTCTGATGAAATCCCTCCTTTTAATACATTTTCTCACAGAAAATGAGTCTCTTGCCATGGGAAAATGGCTTTCTTGAAAAAGCATATTCTGGTCGAGAAACGGTGTTTTAAACAATAAAAACGACTCCCGGCCTTATTTAGTTCACATTTTTACTTTTGTTAACCTAGCCCGTATTCATAACGCACTAAACCTTTTTACCGCGTTAAACGCCTTTTCTCGACAAGAAAAGCACAATTTCATCAAAAACAAACAAAACAAGAAAAATGAATCTATTCAACAAGTCTGCAACACATCCTTAAGAGTTACATGATTTCACCCAATGTCAATGTGTAATTTCTCCAGTTCTGATCATTGTTTAGGTTGTTGGCAGCTTGGTCCAATGCCAAAACACAGTGAAATCTTTTTATGGCTTTAAACGCGTTTTCTCCTCGAGAAAAACATGATTTCACTAAAAACGTTATAGTTTAAACATGCCTGTTGTACATGTCTGCAAACACTCAGAGCCTTAAAGTACGGCTTTCACCAATGTGATTTTTGGTGAGAAACCTTCTATTTCAAGGTTCTGTGCGTTTTCAGACATGTACAATATGTATTTTTTGTGTTTCTGATGAAATCCCTCCTTTTAATGCATTTTCTCACAGAAAATGAGTCTCTCGCCATGGGAAAATGGCGTTCTTGAGAAAGCATATTCTGGTCGAGAAATGGTGTTTTAAACAATAAAAACGACTCCCGGCCTTATTTAGTTCACATTTTTACTTTTGTTAACCTAGCCCGTATTCATAACGCACTAAACCTTTTTACCGCGTTAAACGCCTTTTCTCGACAACAAAAGCACAATTTCATCAGAAACAAACAAAACAAGAAAAATGAATCTATTCAACAAGTCTGCAACATATTCTTAAGAGTTACATGCTTTCACCCAATGTCAATGTGTAATTTCTCCAGTTCTGATCATTGTTTAGGTTGTTGGTAGCTTGGTCCAATGCCAAAACACAGTGAAATCTCTTTATGGCTTTAAACGCGTTTTCTCCTCGAGAGAAACATGATTTCACTAAAAACGTTATAGTTTAAACATGCCTGTTGTAACTGTCTGCAAACACTCAGAGCCTTAAAGTACGGTTTTCACCAATGTGTCTTTTGGTGAGAAACCTTCTATTTCAAGGTTCTGTTCAATTTCAGACACGTACAATATGTATTTTTTGTGTTTCTGATGAAATCCCTCCTTTTAATGCATTTTCTCACAGAAAATGAGTCTCTCGCCATGGGAAAATGGCTTTCTTGAGAAAGCATATTCTGGTCGAGAAATGGTGTTTTAAACAATAAAAACGACTCCCAGCCTAATTTAGTTCACATTTTAACTTTTGTTAACCTAGCCCGTATTCATAACGCACTAAACCTTTTTATCGCGTTAAACGCCTTTTCTCGACAACAAAAGCACAATTTCATCAGAAACAAACAAAACAAGAAAAATGAATCTATTCAACAAGTCTGCAACATATTCTTAAGAGTTACATGCTTTCACCCAATGTCAATGTGTAATTTCTCCAGTTCTGATCATTGTTTAGGTTGTTGGTAGCTTGGTCCAATGCCAAAACACAGTGAAATCTCTTTATGGCTTTAAACGCGTTTTCTCCTCGAGAGAAACATGATTTCACTAAAAACGTTATAGTTTAAACATGCCTGTTGTACATGTCTGCAAACACTCAGAGCCTTAAAGTACGGCTTTCACCAATGTGATTTTTGGTGAGAAACCTTCTATTTCAAGGTTCTGTGCGTTTTCAGACATGTACAATATGTATTTTTTGTGTTTCTGATGAAATCCCTCCTTTTAATGCATTTTCTCACAGAAAATGAGTCTCTCGCCATGGGAAAATGGCGTTCTTGAGAAAGCATATTCTGGTCGAGAAATGGTGTTTTAAACAATAAAAACGACTCCCGGCCTTATTTAGTTCACATTTTTACTTTTGTTAACCTAGCCCGTATTCATAACGCACTAAACCTTTTTATCGCGTTAAACGCCTTTTCTCGACAAGAAAAGCACAATTTCATCAGAAACAAACAAAACAAGAAAAATGAATCTATTCAACAAGTCTGCAACACATCCTTAAGAGTTACATGATTTCACCCAATGTCAATGTGTAATTTCTCCAGTTCTGATCATTGTTTAGGTTGTTGGTAGCTTGGTCCAATGCCAAAACAGAGTGAAATCTTTTTATGGCTTTAAACGCGTTTTCTCCTTGAGAGAAACATGATTTCACTAAAAACGTTATAGTTTAAACATGCCTGTTGTACATGTCTGCAAACACTCAGAGCCTTAAAGTATGGATTTCATCAATGTGGTTTTTGGTGAGAAACCTTCTATTTCAAGGTTCTGTGCGTTTTCAGACACGTACAATATGTATTTTTTGTTTTTCTGATGAAATCCCTCCTTTTAATGCATTTTCTCACAGAAAATGAGTCTCTTGCCATGGGAAAATGGCTTTCTTGAAAAAGCATATTCTGGTCGAGAAACGGTGTTTTAAACAATAAAAACGACTCCCGGCCTTATTTAGTTCACATTTTAACTTTTGTTAACCTAGCCCGTATTCATAACGCACTAAACCTTTTTACCGCGTTAAACGCCTTTTCTCGACAACAAAAGCACAATTTCATCAAAAACAAACAAAACAAGAAAAATGAATCTATTCAACAAGTCTGCAACACATCCTTAAGAGTTACATGATTTCACCCAATGTCAATGTGTAATTTCTCCAGTTCTGATCATTGTTTAGGTTGTTGGCAGCTTGGTCCAATGCCAAAACACAGTGAAATCTTTTTATGGCTTTAAACGCGTTTTCTCCTCGAGAAAAACATGATTTCACTAAAAACGTTATAGTTTAAACATGCCTGTTGTACATGTCTGCAAACACTCAGAGCCTTAAAGTACGGCTTTCACCAATGTGATTTTTGGTGAGAAACCTTCTATTTCAAGGTTCTGTGCGTTTTCAGACATGTACAATATGTATTTTTTGTGTTTCTGATGAAATCCCTCCTTTTAATGCATTTTCTCACAGAAAATGAGTCTCTCGCCATGGGAAAATGGCGTTCTTGAGAAAGCATATTCTGGTCGAGAAATGGTGTTTTAAACAATAAAAACGACTCCCGGCCTTATTTAGTTCACATTTTTACTTTTGTTAACCTAGCCCGTATTCATAACGCACTAAACCTTTTTACCGCGTTAAACGCCTTTTCTCGACAACAAAAGCACAATTTCATCAGAAACAAACAAAACAAGAAAAATGAATCTATTCAACAAGTCTGCAACATATTCTTAAGAGTTACATGCTTTCACCCAATGTCAATGTGTAATTTCTCCAGTTCTGATCATTGTTTAGGTTGTTGGTAGCTTGGTCCAATGCCAAAACACAGTGAAATCTCTTTATGGCTTTAAACGCGTTTTCTCCTCGAGAGAAACATGATTTCACTAAAAACGTTATAGTTTAAACATGCCTGTTGTAACTGTCTGCAAACACTCAGAGCCTTAAAGTACGGTTTTCACCAATGTGTCTTTTGGTGAGAAACCTTCTATTTCAAGGTTCTGTTCAATTTCAGACACGTACAATATGTATTTTTTGTGTTTCTGATGAAATCCCTCCTTTTAATGCATTTTCTCACAGAAAATGAGTCTCTCGCCATGGGAAAATGGCGTTCTTGAGAAAGCATATTGTGGTCGAGAAATGGTGTTTTAAACAATAAAAACGACTCCCGGCCTTATTTAGTTCACATTTTTACTTTTGTTAACCTAGCCCGTATTCATAACGCACTAAACCTTTTTATCGCGTTAAACGCCTTTTCTCGACAAGAAAAGCACAATTTCATCAGAAACAAACAAAACAAGAAAAATGAATCTATTCAACAAGTCTGCAACACATCCTTAAGAGTTACATGATTTCACCCAATGTCAATGTGTAATTTCTCCAGTTCTGATCATTGTTTAGGTTGTTGGTAGCTTGGTCCAAGGCCAAAACAGAGTGAAATCTTTTTATGGCTTTAAACGCGTTTTCTCCTTGAGAGAAACATGATTTCACTAAAAACGTTATAGTTTAAACATGCCTGTTGTACATGTCTGCAAACACTCAGAGCCTTAAAGTATCGATTTCATCAATGTGGTTTTTGGTGAGAAACCTTCTATTTCAAGGTTCTGTGCGTTTTCAGACACGTACAATATGTATTTTTTGTTTTTCTGATGAAATCCCTCCTTTTAATACATTTTCTCACAGAAAATGAGTCTCTTGCCATGGGAAAATGGCTTTCTTGAAAAAGCATATTCTGGTCGAGAAACGGTGTTTTAAACAATAAAAACGACTCCCGGCCTTATTTAGTTCACATTTTTACTTTTGTTAACCTAGCCCGTATTCATAACGCACTAAACCTTTTTACCGCGTTAAACGCCTTTTCTCGACAAGAAAAGCACAATTTCATCAAAAACAAACAAAACAAGAAAAATGAATCTATTCAACAAGTCTGCAACACATCCTTAAGAGTTACATGATTTCACCCAATGTCAATGTGTAATTTCTCCAGTTCTGATCATTGTTTAGGTTGTTGGCAGCTTGGTCCAATGCCAAAACACAGTGAAATCTTTTTATGGCTTTAAACGCGTTTTCTCCTCGAGAAAAACATGATTTCACTAAAAACGTTATAGTTTAAACATGCCTGTTGTACATGTCTGCAAACACTCAGAGCCTTAAAGTACGGCTTTCACCAATGTGATTTTTGGTGAGAAACCTTCTATTTCAAGGTTCTGTGCGTTTTCAGACATGTACAATATGTATTTTTTGTGTTTCTGATGAAATCCCTCCTTTTAATGCATTTTCTCACAGAAAATGAGTCTCTCGCCATGGGAAAATGGCGTTCTTGAGAAAGCATATTCTGGTCGAGAAATGGTGTTTTAAACAATAAAAACGACTCCCGGCCTTATTTAGTTCACATTTTTACTTTTGTTAACCTAGCCCGTATTCATAACGCACTAAACCTTTTTACCGCGTTAAACGCCTTTTCTCGACAACAAAAGCACAATTTCATCAGAAACAAACAAAACAAGAAAAATGAATCTATTCAACAAGTCTGCAACATATTCTTAAGAGTTACATGCTTTCACCCAATGTCAATGTGTAATTTCTCCAGTTCTGATCATTGTTTAGGTTGTTGGTAGCTTGGTCCAATGCCAAAACACAGTGAAATCTCTTTATGGCTTTAAACGCGTTTTCTCCTCGAGAGAAACATGATTTCACTAAAAACGTTATAGTTTAAACATGCCTGTTGTAACTGTCTGCAAACACTCAGAGCCTTAAAGTACGGTTTTCACCAATGTGTCTTTTGGTGAGAAACCTTCTATTTCAAGGTTCTGTTCAATTTCAGACACGTACAATATGTATTTTTTGTGTTTCTGATGAAATCCCTCCTTTTAATGCATTTTCTCACAGAAAATGAGTCTCTCGCCATGGGAAAATGGCTTTCTTGAGAAAGCATATTCTGGTCGAGAAATGGTGTTTTAAACAATAAAAACGACTCCCAGCCTAATTTAGTTCACATTTTAACTTTTGTTAACCTAGCCCGTATTCATAACGCACTAAACCTTTTTATCGCGTTAAACGCCTTTTCTCGACAACAAAAGCACAATTTCATCAGAAACAAACAAAACAAGAAAAATGAATCTATTCAACAAGTCTGCAACATATTCTTAAGAGTTACATGCTTTCACCCAAATGTCAATGTGTAATTTCTCCAGTTCTGATCATTGTTTAGGTTGTTGGTAGCTTGGTCCAATGCCAAAACACAGTGAAATCTCTTTATGGCTTTAAACGCGTTTTCTCCTCGAGAGAAACATGATTTCACTAAAAACGTTATAGTTTAAACATGCCTGTTGTAACTGTCTGCAAACACTCAGAGCCTTAAAGTACGGTTTTCACCAATGTGTTTTTTGGTGAGAAACCTTCTATTTCAAGGTTCTGTGCGTTTTCAGACATGTACAATATGTATTTTTTGTGTTTCTGATGAAATCCCTCCTTTTAATGCTTTTTTTCACAGAAAATGAGTCTCTCGCCATGGGAAAATGGCGTTCTTGAGAAAGCATATTCTGGTCGAGAAATGGTGTTTTAAACAATAAAAACGACTCCCGGCCTTATTTAGTTCACATTTTTACTTTTGGTAACGTAGCCCGTATTCATAACGCACTAAACCTTTTTATCGCGTTAAACGCCTTTTCTCGACAAGAAAAGCACAATTTCATCAGAAACAAACAAAACAAGAAAAATGAATCTATTCAACAAGTCTGCAACACATCTTTAAGAGTTACATGATTTCACCCAATGTCAATGTGTAATTTCTCCAGTTCTGATCATTGTTTAGGTTGTTGGTAGCTTGGTCCAATGCCAAAATACAGCGAAATCTTTTTATGGCTTTAAACGCGTTTTCTCCTCGAGAGAAACATGATTTCACTAAAAACGTTATAGTTTAAACATGCCTGTTGTACATGTTTGCAAACACTCAGAGCCTTAAAGTACGGTTTTCATCAATGTGGTTTTTGGTGAAAAACCTTCTATTTCAAGGTTCTGTGCGTTTTCAGACACGTACAATATGTATTTTTGTGTTTCTGATGAAATCCCTCCTTTTAATGCATTTTCTCACAGAAAATGAGTCTCTCGCCATGGGAAAATGGCTTTCTTGAGAAAGCATATTCTGGTCGAGAAATGGTGTTTTAAACAATAAAAACGACTCCCGGCCTTATTTAGTTCACATTTTTACTTTTGGTAACGTAGCCCGTGTTCATAACGCACTAAACCTTTTTATCGCGTTAAACGCCTTTTCTCGACAACAAAAGCACAATTTCATCAGAAACAAACAAAACAAGAAAAATGAATCTATTCAACAAGTCTGCAACACATCTTTAAGAGTTACATGATTTTACCCAATGTCAATGTGTAATTTCTCCAGTTCTGATCATGTTTAGGTTGTTGGTAGCTTGGTCCAATGCCAAAATACAGCGAAATCTTTTTATGGCTTTAAACGCGTTTTCTCCTCGAGAGAAACATGATTTCACTAAAAACGTTATAGTTTAAACATGCCTGTTGTACATGTTTGCAAACACTCAGAGCCTTAAAGTACGGTTTTCATCAATGTGGTTTTTGGTGAAAAACCTTCTATTTCAAGGTTCTGTGCGTTTTCAGACACGTACAATATGTATTTTTTGTGTTTCTGATGAAATCCCTCCTTTTAATGCATTTTCCCACAGAAAATGAGTCTCTTGCCATGGGAAATTTGGCTTTCTTGAAAAAGCATATTCTGGTCGAGAAATGGTGTTTTAAACAATAAAAACGACTCCCGGCCTTATTTAGTTCACATTTTAACTTTTGTTAACCTAGCCCGTATTCATAACGCACTAAACCTTTTTACCGCGTTAAACGCCTTTTCTCGACAACAAAAGCACAATTTCATCAAAAACAAACAAAACAAACAAAATGAATCTATTCAACAAGTCTGCAACACATCCTTAAGAGTTACATGATTTCAACCAATGTCAATGTGTAATTTCCCCAGTTCTGATCATTGTTTAGGTTGTTGGTAGCTTGGTCCAATGCCAAAACACAGTGAAATCTCTTTATGGCTTTAAACGCGTTTTCTCCTCGAGAGAAACATGATTTCACTAAAAACGTTATAGTTTAAACATGCCTGTTGTAACTGTCTGCAAACACTCAGAGTACGGTTTTCACCAATGTGTTTTTTGGTGAGAAACCTTCTATTTCAAGGTTCTGTGCGTTTTCAGACATGTACAATATGTATTTTTTGTGTTTCTGATGAAATCCCTCCTTTTAATGCATTTTCCCACAGAAAATGAGTCTCTTGCCATGGGAAATTTGGCTTTCTTGAAAAAGCATATTCTGGTCGAGAAATGGTGTTTTAAACAATAAAAACGACTCCCGGCCTTATTTAGTTCACATTTTTACTTTTGTTAACCTAGCCCGTATTCATAACGCACTAAACCTTTTTACCGCGTTAAACGCCTTTTCTCGACAAGAAAAGCACAATTTCATCAAAAACAAACAAAACAAGAAAAATGAATCTATTCAACAAGTCTGCAACACATCCTTAAGAGTTACATGATTTCACCCAATGTCAATGTGTAATTTCTCCAGTTCTGATCATTGTTTAGGTTGTTGGCAGCTTGGTCCAATGCCAAAACACAGTGAAATCTTTTTATGGCTTTAAACGCGTTTTCTCCTCGAGAAAAACATGATTTCACTAAAAACGTTATAGTTTAAACATGCCTGTTGTACATGTCTGCAAACACTCAGAGCCTTAAAGTACGGCTTTCACCAATGTGATTTTTGGTGAGAAACCTTCTATTTCAAGGTTCTGTGCGTTTTCAGACATGTACAATATGTATTTTTTGTGTTTCTGATGAAATCCCTCCTTTTAATGCATTTTCTCACAGAAAATGAGTCTCTCGCCATGGGAAAATGGCGTTCTTGAGAAAGCATATTCTGGTCGAGAAATGGTGTTTTAAACAATAAAAACGACTCCCGGCCTTATTTAGTTCACATTTTTACTTTTGTTAACCTAGCCCGTATTCATAACGCACTAAACCTTTTTACCGCGTTAAACGCCTTTTCTCGACAACAAAAGCACAATTTCATCAGAAACAAACAAAACAAGAAAAATGAATCTATTCAACAAGTCTGCAACATATTCTTAAGAGTTACATGCTTTCACCCAATGTCAATGTGTAATTTCTCCAGTTCTGATCATTGTTTAGGTTGTTGGTAGCTTGGTCCAATGCCAAAACACAGTGAAATCTCTTTATGGCTTTAAACGCGTTTTCTCCTCGAGAGAAACATGATTTCACTAAAAACGTTATAGTTTAAACATGCCTGTTGTAACTGTCTGCAAACACTCAGAGCCTTAAAGTACGGTTTTCACCAATGTGTCTTTTGGTGAGAAACCTTCTATTTCAAGGTTCTGTTCAATTTCAGACACGTACAATATGTATTTTTTGTGTTTCTGATGAAATCCCTCCTTTTAATGCATTTTCTCACAGAAAATGAGTCTCTCGCCATGGGAAAATGGCTTTCTTGAGAAAGCATATTCTGGTCGAGAAATGGTGTTTTAAACAATAAAAACGACTCCCAGCCTAATTTAGTTCACATTTTAACTTTTGTTAACCTAGCCCGTATTCATAACGCACTAAACCTTTTTATCGCGTTAAACGCCTTTTCTCGACAACAAAAGCACAATTTCATCAGAAACAAACAAAACAAGAAAAATGAATCTATTCAACAAGTCTGCAACATATTCTTAAGAGTTACATGCTTTCACCCAATGTCAATGTGTAATTTCTCCAGTTCTGATCATTGTTTAGGTTGTTGGTAGCTTGGTCCAATGCCAAAACACAGTGAAATCTCTTTATGGCTTTAAACGCGTTTTCTCCTCGAGAGAAACATGATTTCACTAAAAACGTTATAGTTTAAACATGCCTGTTGTAACTGTCTGCAAACACTCAGAGCCTTAAAGTACGGTTTTCACCAATGTGTTTTTTGGTGAGAAACCTTCTATTTCAAGGTTCTGTGCGTTTTCAGACATGTACAATATGTATTTTTTGTGTTTCTGATGAAATCCCTCCTTTTAATGCTTTTTTTCACAGAAAATGAGTCTCTCGCCATGGGAAAATGGCGTTCTTGAGAAAGCATATTCTGGTCGAGAAATGGTGTTTTAAACAATAAAAACGACTCCCGGCCTTATTTAGTTCACATTTTTACTTTTGGTAACGTAGCCCGTATTCATAACGCACTAAACCTTTTTATCGCGTTAAACGCCTTTTCTCGACAAGAAAAGCACAATTTCATCAGAAACAAACAAAACAAGAAAAATGAATCTATTCAACAAGTCTGCAACACATCTTTAAGAGTTACATGATTTCACCCAATGTCAATGTGTAATTTCTCCAGTTCTGATCATTGTTTAGGTTGTTGGTAGCTTGGTCCAATGCCAAAATACAGCGAAATCTTTTTATGGCTTTAAACGCGTTTTCTCCTCGAGAGAAACATGATTTCACTAAAAACGTTATAGTTTAAACATGCCTGTTGTACATGTTTGCAAACACTCAGAGCCTTAAAGTACGGTTTTCATCAATGTGGTTTTTGGTGAAAAACCTTCTATTTCAAGGTTCTGTGCGTTTTCAGACACGTACAATATGTATTTTTGTGTTTCTGATGAAATCCCTCCTTTTAATGCATTTTCTCACAGAAAATGAGTCTCTCGCCATGGGAAAATGGCTTTCTTGAGAAAGCATATTCTGGTCGAGAAATGGTGTTTTAAACAATAAAAACGACTCCCGGCCTTATTTAGTTCACATTTTTACTTTTGGTAACGTAGCCCGTATTCATAACGCACTAAACCTTTTTATCGCGTTAAACGCCTTTTCTCGACAACAAAAGCACAATTTCATCAGAAACAAACAAAACAAGAAAAATGAATCTATTCAACAAGTCTGCAACACATCTTTAAGAGTTACATGATTTTACCCAATGTCAATGTGTAATTTCTCCAGTTCTGATCATGTTTAGGTTGTTGGTAGCTTGGTCCAATGCCAAAATACAGCGAAATCTTTTTATGGCTTTAAACGCGTTTTCTCCTCGAGAGAAACATGATTTCACTAAAAACGTTATAGTTTAAACATGCCTGTTGTACATGTTTGCAAACACTCAGAGCCTTAAAGTACGGTTTTCATCAATGTGGTTTTTGGTGAAAAACCTTCTATTTCAAGGTTCTGTGCGTTTTCAGACACGTACAATATGTATTTTTTGTGTTTCTGATGAAATCCCTCCTTTTAATGCATTTTCCCACAGAAAATGAGTCTCTTGCCATGGGAAATTTGGCTTTCTTGAAAAAGCATATTCTGGTCGAGAAATGGTGTTTTAAACAATAAAAACGACTCCCGGCCTTATTTAGTTCACATTTTAACTTTTGTTAACCTAGCCCGTATTCATAACGCACTAAACCTTTTTACCGCGTTAAACGCCTTTTCTCGACAACAAAAGCACAATTTCATCAAAAACAAACAAAACAAACAAAATGAATCTATTCAACAAGTCTGCAACACATCCTTAAGAGTTACATGATTTCAACCAATGTCAATGTGTAATTTCCCCAGTTCTGATCATTGTTTAGGTTGTTGGTAGCTTGGTCCAATGCCAAAACACAGTGAAATCTCTTTATGGCTTTAAACGCGTTTTCTCCTCGAGAGAAACATGATTTCACTAAAAACGTTATAGTTTAAACATGCCTGTTGTAACTGTCTGCAAACACTCAGAGTACGGTTTTCACCAATGTGTTTTTTGGTGAGAAACCTTCTATTTCAAGGTTCTGTGCGTTTTCAGACATGTACAATATGTATTTTTTGTGTTTCTGATGAAATCCCTCCTTTTAATGCTTTTTTTCACAGAAAATGAGTCTCTCGCCATGGGAAAATGGCGTTCTTGAGAAAGCATATTCTGGTCGAGAAATGGTGTTTTAAACAATAAAAACGACTCCCGGCCTATTTAGTTCACATTTTTACTTTTGGTAACGTAGCCCGTATTCATAACGCACTAAACCTTTTTATCGCGTTAAACGCCTTTTCTCGACAAGAAAAGCACAATTTCATCAGAAACAAACAAAACAAGAAAAATGAATCTATTCAACAAGTCTGCAACACATCCTTAAGAGTTACATGATTTCAACCAATGTCAATGTGTAATTTCCCCAGTTCTGATCATTGTTTAGGTTGTTGGTAGCTTGGTCCAATGCCAAAACACAGTGAAATCTCTTTATGGCTTTAAACGCGTTTTCTCCTCGAGAGAAACATGATTTCACTAAAAACGATATAGTTCAAACATGCCTGTTGTAACTGTCTGCAAACACTCAGAGCCTTAAAGTAGGGTTTTCACCAATGTGTTTTTTGGTGAGAAACCTTCTATTTCAAGGTTCGGTGCGTTATCAGACACGTACAATATGTATTTTTTGTGTTTCTGATGAAATCCCTCCTTTTAATGCATTTTCTCACAGAAAATGAGTCTCTCGCCATGGAAAAATGGCTTTCTTGAGAAAGCATATTCTGGTCGAGAAATGGTGTTTTAAACAATAAAAACGACTCCCAGCCTAATTTAGTTCACATTTTAACTTTTGTTAACCTAGCCCGTATTCATAACGCACTAAACCTTTTTATCGCGTTAAACGCCTTTTCTCGACAAGAAAAGCACAATTTCATCAGAAACAAACAAAACAAGAAAAATGAATCTATTCAACAAGTCTGCAACATATTCTTAAGAGTTACATGCTTTCACCCAATGTCAATGTGTAATTTCTCCAGTTCTGATCATTGTTTAGGTTGTTGGTAGCTTGGTCCAATGCCAAAACACAGTGAAATTTCTTTATGGCTTTAAACGCGTTTTCTCCTCGAGAGAAACATGATTTCACTAAAAACGTTATAGTTTAAACATGCCTGTTGTAACTGTCTGCAAACACTCAGAGCCTTAAAGTACGGTTTTCACCGATGTGTTTTTTGGTGAGAAACCTTCTATTTCAAGGTTCTGTGCGTTTTCAGACATGTACAATATGTATTTTTTGTGTTTCTGATGAAATCCCTCCTTTTAATGCATTTTCTCACAGAAAATGAGTCTCTTGCCATGGGAAAATGGCTTTCTTGAAAAAGCATATTCTGGTCGAGAAACGGTGTTTTAAACAATAAAAACGACTCCCGGCCTTATTTAGTTCACATTTTAACTTTTGTTAACCTAGCCCGTATTCATAACGCACTAAACCTTTTTACCGCGTTAAAAGCCTTTTCTCGACAAGAAAAGCACAATTTCATCAAAAACAAACAAAACAAGAAAAATGAATCTATTCAACAAGTCTGCAACACATCCTTAAGAGTTACATGATTTCACCCAATGTCAATGTGTAATTTCTCCAGTTCTGATCATTGTTTAGGTTGTTGGCAGCTTGGTCCAATGCCAAAACACAGTGAAATCTTTTTATGGCTTTAAACGCGTTTTCTCCTCGAGAAAAACATGATTTCACTAAAAACGTTATAGTTTAAACATGCCTGTTGTACATGTCTGCAAACACTCAGAGCCTTAAAGTACGGCTTTCACCAATGTGATTTTTGGTGAGAAACCTTCTATTTCAAGGTTCTGTGCGTTTTCAGACATGTACAATATGTATTTTTTGTGTTTCTGATGAAATCCCTCCTTTTAATGCATTTTCTCACAGAAAATGAGTCTCTCGCCATGGGAAAATGGCGTTCTTGAGAAAGCATATTCTGGTCGAGAAATGGTGTTTTAAACAATAAAAACGACTCCCGGCCTTATTTAGTTCACATTTTTACTTTTGTTAACCTAGCCCGTATTCATAACGCACTAAACCTTTTTATCGCGTTAAACGCCTTTTCTCGACAAGAAAAGCACAATTTCATCAGAAACAAACAAAACAAGAAAAATGAATCTATTCAACAAGTCTGCAACACATCCTTAAGAGTTACATGATTTCACCCAATGTCAATGTGTAATTTCTCCAGTTCTGATCATTGTTTAGGTTGTTGGTAGCTTGGTCCAATGCCAAAACAGAGTGAAATCTTTTTATGGCTTTAAACGCGTTTTCTCCTTGAGAGAAACATGATTTCACTAAAAACGTTATAGTTTAAACATGCCTGTTGTACATGTCTGCAAACACTCAGAGCCTTAAAGTATGGATTTCATCAATGTGGTTTTTGGTGAGAAACCTTCTATTTCAAGGTTCTGTGCGTTTTCAGACACGTACAATATGTATTTTTTGTTTTTCTGATGAAATCCCTCCTTTTAATGCATTTTCTCACAGAAAATGAGTCTCTTGCCATGGGAAAATGGCTTTCTTGAAAAAGCATATTCTGGTCGAGAAACGGTGTTTTAAACAATAAAAACGACTCCCGGCCTTATTTAGTTCACATTTTTACTTTTGTTAACCTAGCCCGTATTCATAACGCACTAAACCTTTTTACCGCGTTAAACGCCTTTTCTCGACAACAAAAGCACAATTTCATCAGAAACAAACAAAACAAGAAAAATGAATCTATTCAACAAGTCTGCAACATATTCTTAAGAGTTACATGCTTTCACCCAATGTCAATGTGTAATTTCTCCAGTTCTGATCATTGTTTAGGTTGTTGGTAGCTTGGTCCAATGCCAAAACACAGTGAAATCTCTTTATGGCTTTAAACGCGTTTTCTCCTCGAGAGAAACATGATTTCACTAAAAACGTTATAGTTTAAACATGCCTGTTGTAACTGTCTGCAAACACTCAGAGCCTTAAAGTACGGTTTTCACCAATGTGTCTTTTGGTGAGAAACCTTCTATTTCAAGGTTCTGTTCAATTTCAGACACGTACAATATGTATTTTTTGTGTTTCTGATGAAATCCCTCCTTTTAATGCATTTTCTCACAGAAAATGAGTCTCTCGCCATGGGAAAATGGCTTTCTTGAGAAAGCATATTCTGGTCGAGAAATGGTGTTTTAAACAATAAAAACGACTCCCAGCCTAATTTAGTTCACATTTTAACTTTTGTTAACCTAGCCCGTATTCATAACGCACTAAACCTTTTTATCGCGTTAAACGCCTTTTCTCGACAAGAAAAGCACAATTTCATCAGAAACAAACAAAACAAGAAAAATGAATCTATTCAACAAGTCTGCAACATATTCTTAAGAGTTACATGCTTTCACCCAATGTCAATGTGTAATTTCTCCAGTTCTGATCATTGTTTAGGTTGTTGGCAGCTTGGTCCAATGCCAAAACACAGTGAAATCTTTTTATGGCTTTAAACGCGTTTTCTCCTCGAGAAAAACATGATTTCACTAAAAACGTTATAGTTTAAACATGCCTGTTGTACATGTCTGCAAACACTCAGAGCCTTAAAGTACGGCTTTCACCAATGTGATTTTTGGTGAGAAACCTTCTATTTCAAGGTTCTGTGCGTTTTCAGACATGTACAATATGTATTTTTTGTGTTTCTGATGAAATCCCTCCTTTTAATGCATTTTCTCACAGAAAATGAGTCTCTCGCCATGGGAAAATGGCGTTCTTGAGAAAGCATATTCTGGTCGAGAAATGGTGTTTTAAACAATAAAAACGACTCCCGGCCTTATTTAGTTCACATTTTTACTTTTGTTAACCTAGCCCGTATTCATAACGCACTAAACCTTTTTATCGCGTTAAACGCCTTTTCTCGACAAGAAAAGCACAATTTCATCAGAAACAAACAAAACAAGAAAAATGAATCTATTCAACAAGTCTGCAACACATCCTTAAGAGTTACATGATTTCACCCAATGTCAATGTGTAATTTCTCCAGTTCTGATCATTGTTTAGGTTGTTGGTAGCTTGGTCCAATGCCAAAACAGAGTGAAATCTTTTTATGGCTTTAAACGCGTTTTCTCCTTGAGAGAAACATGATTTCACTAAAAACGTTATAGTTTAAACATGCCTGTTGTACATGTCTGCAAACACTCAGAGCCTTAAAGTATCGATTTCATCAATGTGGTTTTTGGTGAGAAACCTTCTATTTCAAGGTTCTGTGCGTTTTCAGACACGTACAATATGTATTTTTTGTTTTTCTGATGAAATCCCTCCTTTTAATACATTTTCTCACAGAAAATGAGTCTCTCGCCATGGGAAAATGGCTTTCTTGAAAAAGCATATTCTGGTCGAGAAATGGTGTTTTAAACAATAAAAACGACTCCCGGCCTTATTTAGTTCACATTTTAACTTTTGTTAACCTAGCCCGTATTCATAACGCACTAAACCTTTTTACCGCGTTAAACGCCTTTTCTCGACAAGAAAAGCACAATTTCATCAAAAACAAACAAAACAAGAAAAATGAATCTATTCAACAAGTCTGCAACACATCCTTAAGAGTTACATGATTTCACCCAATGTCAATGTGTAATTTCTCCAGTTCTGATCATTGTTTAGGTTGTTGGCAGCTTGGTCCAATGCCAAAACACAGTGAAATCTTTTTATGGCTTTAAACGCGTTTTCTCCTCGAGAAAAACATGATTTCACTAAAAACGTTATAGTTTAAACATGCCTGTTGTACATGTCTGCAAACACTCAGAGCCTTAAAGTACGGCTTTCACCAATGTGATTTTTGGTGAGAAACCTTCTATTTCAAGGTTCTGTGCGTTTTCAGACATGTACAATATGTATTTTTTGTGTTTCTGATGAAATCCCTCCTTTTAATGCATTTTCTCACAGAAAATGAGTCTCTCGCCATGGGAAAATGGCGTTCTTGAGAAAGCATATTCTGGTCGAGAAATGGTGTTTTAAACAATAAAAACGACTCCCGGCCTTATTTAGTTCACATTTTTACTTTTGTTAACCTAGCCCGTATTCATAACGCACTAAACCTTTTTACCGCGTTAAACGCCTTTTCTCGACAACAAAAGCACAATTTCATCAGAAACAAACAAAACAAGAAAAATGAATCTATTCAACAAGTCTGCAACATATTCTTAAGAGTTACATGCTTTCACCCAATGTCAATGTGTAATTTCTCCAGTTCTGATCATTGTTTAGGTTGTTGGTAGCTTGGTCCAATGCCAAAACACAGTGAAATCTCTTTATGGCTTTAAACGCGTTTTCTCCTCGAGAGAAACATGATTTCACTAAAAACGTTATAGTTTAAACATGCCTGTTGTAACTGTCTGCAAACACTCAGAGCCTTAAAGTACGGTTTTCACCAATGTGTCTTTTGGTGAGAAACCTTCTATTTCAAGGTTCTGTTCAATTTCAGACACGTACAATATGTATTTTTTGTGTTTCTGATGAAATCCCTCCTTTTAATGCATTTTCTCACAGAAAATGAGTCTCTCGCCATGGGAAAATGGCTTTCTTGAGAAAGCATATTCTGGTCGAGAAATGGTGTTTTAAACAATAAAAACGACTCCCAGCCTAATTTAGTTCACATTTTAACTTTTGTTAACCTAGCCCGTATTCATAACGCACTAAACCTTTTTATCGCGTTAAACGCCTTTTCTCGACAAGAAAAGCACAATTTCATCAGAAACAAACAAAACAAGAAAAATGAATCTATTCAACAAGTCTGCAACATATTCTTAAGAGTTACATGCTTTCACCCAATGTCAATGTGTAATTTCTCCAGTTCTGATCATTGTTTAGGTTGTTGGCAGCTTGGTCCAATGCCAAAACACAGTGAAATCTTTTTATGGCTTTAAACGCGTTTTCTCCTCGAGAAAAACATGATTTCACTAAAAACGTTATAGTTTAAACATGCCTGTTGTACATGTCTGCAAACACTCAGAGCCTTAAAGTACGGCTTTCACCAATGTGATTTTTGGTGAGAAACCTTCTATTTCAAGGTTCTGTGCGTTTTCAGACATGTACAATATGTATTTTTTGTGTTTCTGATGAAATCCCTCCTTTTAATGCATTTTCTCACAGAAAATGAGTCTCTCGCCATGGGAAAATGGCGTTCTTGAGAAAGCATATTCTGGTCGAGAAATGGTGTTTTAAACAATAAAAACGACTCCCGGCCTTATTTAGTTTACATTTTTACTTTTGTTAACCTAGCCCGTATTCATAACGCACTAAACCTTTTTACCGCGTTAAACGCCTTTTCTCGACAACAAAAGCACAATTTCATCAGAAACAAACAAAACAAGAAAAATGAATCTATTCAACAAGTCTGCAACATATTCTTAAGAGTTACATGCTTTCACCCAATGTCAATGTGTAATTTCTCCAGTTCTGATCATTGTTTAGGTTGTTGGTAGCTTGGTCCAATGCCAAAACACAGTGAAATCTCTTTATGGCTTTAAACGCGTTTTCTCCTCGAGAGAAACATGATTTCACTAAAAACGTTATAGTTTAAACATGCCTGTTGTAACTGTCTGCAAACACTCAGAGCCTTAAAGTACGGTTTTCACCAATGTGTTTTTTGGTGAGAAACCTTCTATTTCAAGGTTCTGTGCGTTTTCAGACATGTACAATATGTATTTTTTGTGTTTCTGATGAAATCCCTCCTTTTAATGCTTTTTTTCACAGAAAATGAGTCTCTCGCCATGGGAAAATGGCGTTCTTGAGAAAGCATATTCTGGTCGAGAAATGGTGTTTTAAACAATAAAAACGACTCCCGGCCTTATTTAGTTCACATTTTTACTTTTGGTAACGTAGCCCGTATTCATAACGCACTAAACCTTTTTATCGCGTTAAACGCCTTTTCTCGACAAGAAAAGCACAATTTCATCAGAAACAAACAAAACAAGAAAAATGAATCTATTCAACAAGTCTGCAACACATCTTTAAGAGTTACATGATTTCACCCAATGTCAATGTGTAATTTCTCCAGTTCTGATCATTGTTTAGGTTGTTGGTAGCTTGGTCCAATGCCAAAATACAGCGAAATCTTTTTATGGCTTTAAACGCGTTTTCTCCTCGAGAGAAACATGATTTCACTAAAAACGTTATAGTTTAAACATGCCTGTTGTACATGTTTGCAAACACTCAGAGCCTTAAAGTACGGTTTTCATCAATGTGGTTTTTGGTGAAAAACCTTCTATTTCAAGGTTCTGTGCGTTTTCAGACACGTACAATATGTATTTTTTGTGTTTCTGATGAAATCCCTCCTTTTAATGCATTTTCTCACAGAAAATGAGTCTCTCGCCATGGGAAAATGGCTTTCTTGAGAAAGCATATTCTGGTCGAGAAATGGTGTTTTAAACAATAAAAACGACTCCCGGCCTTATTTAGTTCACATTTTTACTTTTGGTAACGTAGCCCGTATTCATAACGCACTAAACCTTTTTATCGCGTTAAACGCCTTTTCTCGACAACAAAAGCACAATTTCATCAGAAACAAACAAAACAAGAAAAATGAATCTATTCAACAAGTCTGCAACACATCTTTAAGAGTTACATGATTTTACCCAATGTCAATGTGTAATTTCTCCAGTTCTGATCATTGTTTAGGTTGTTGGTAGCTTGGTCCAATGCCAAAATACAGCGAAATCTTTTTATGGCTTTAAACGCGTTTTCTCCTCGAGAGAAACATGATTTCACTAAAAACGTTATAGTTTAAACATGCCTGTTGTACATGTTTGCAAACACTCAGAGCCTTAAAGTACGGTTTTCATCAATGTGGTTTTTCGTGAAAAACCTTCTATTTCAAGGTTCTGTGCGTTTTCAGACACGTACAATATGTATTTTTTGTGTTTCTGATGAAATCCCTCCTTTTAATGCATTTTCTCACAGAAAATGAGTCTCTCGCCATGGGAAAATGGCTTTCTTGAGAAAGCATATTCTGGTCGAGAAATGGTGTTTTAAACAATAAAAACGACTCCCGGCCTTATTTAGTTCACATTTTTACTTTTGGTAACGTAGCCCGTATGCATAACGCACTAAACCTTTTTATCGCGTTAAACGCCTTTTCTCGACAAGAAAAGCACAATTTCATCAGAAACAAACAAAACAAGAAAAATGAATCTATTCAACAAGTCTGCAACACATCCTTAAGAGTTACATGATTTCACCCAATGTCAATGTGTAATTTCTCCAGTTCTGATCATTGTTTAGGTTGTTGGTAGCTTGGTCCAATGCCAAAACAGAGTGAAATCTTTTTATGGCTTTAAACGCGTTTTCTCCTTGAGAGAAACATGATTTCACTGAAAACGTTATAGTTTAAACATGCCTGTTGTACATGATGCAAACACTCAGAGCCTTAAAATACGGATTTCATCAATGTGGTTTTTGGTGAGAAACCTTCTATTTCAAGGTTCTGTGCGTTTTCAGACACGTACAATATGTATTTTTTGTGTTTCTGATGAAATCCCTCCTTTTAATGCATTTTCCCACAGAAAATGAGTCTCTTGCCATGGGAAAATGGCTTTCTTGAAAAAGCATATTCTGGTCGAGAAATGGTGTTTTAAACAATAAAAACGACTCCCGGCCTTATTTAGTTCACATTTTAACTTTTGTTAACCTAGCCCGTATTCATAACGCACTAAACCTTTTTACCGCGTTAAACGCCTTTTCTCGACAACAAAAGCACAATTTCATCAAAAACAAACAAAACAAGAAAAATGAATCTATTCAACAAGTCTGCAACACATCCTTAAGAGTTACATGATTTCACCCAATGTCAATGTGTAATTTCTCCAGTTCTGATCATTGTTTAGGTTGTTGGCAGCTTGGTCCAATGCCAAAACACAGTGAAATCTTTTTATGGCTTTAAACGCGTTTTCTCCTCGAGAAAAACATGATTTCACTAAAAACGTTATAGTTTAAACATGCCTGTTGTACATGTCTGCAAACACTCAGAGCCTTAAAGTACGGCTTTCACCAATGTGATTTTTGGTGAGAAACCTTCTATTTCAAGGTTCTGTGCGTTTTCAGACACGTACAATATGTATTTTTTGTGTTTCTGATGAAATCCCTCCTTTTAATGCATTTTCTCACAGAAAATGAGTCTCTCGCCATGGGAAAATGGCTTTCTTGAGAAAGCATATTCTGGTCGAGAAATGGTGTTTTAAACAATAAAAACGACTCCCGGCCTTATTTAGTTCACATTTTTACTTTTGGTAACGTAGCCCGTATTCATAACGCACTAAACCTTTTTATCGCGTTAAACGCCTTTTCTCGACAACAAAAGCACAATTTCATCAGAAACAAACAAAACAAGAAAAATGAATCTATTCAACAAGTCTGCAACACATCTTTAAGAGTTACATGATTTTACCCAATGTCAATGTGTAATTTCTCCAGTTCTGATCATTGTTTAGGTTGTTGGTAGCTTGGTCCAATGCCAAAATACAGCGAAATCTTTTTATGGCTTTAAACGCGTTTTCTCCTCGAGAGAAACATGATTTCACTAAAAACGTTATAGTTTAAACATGCCTGTTGTAACTGTCTGCAAACACTCAGAGCCTTAAAGTACGGTTTTCACCAATGTGTCTTTTGGTGAGAAACCTTCTATTTCAAGGTTCTGTTCAATTTCAGACACGTACAATATGTATTTTTTGTGTTTCTGATGAAATCCCTCCTTTTAATGCATTTTCTCACAGAAAATGAGTCTCTCGCCATGGGAAAATGGCTTTCTTGAGAAAGCATATTCTGGTCGAGAAATGGTGTTTTAAACAATAAAAACGACTCCCAGCCTAATTTAGTTCACATTTTAACTTTTGTTAACCTAGCCCGTATTCATAACGCACTAAACCTTTTTATCGCGTTAAACGCCTTTTCTCGACAAGAAAAGCACAATTTCATCAGAAACAAACAAAACAAGAAAAATGAATCTATTCAACAAGTCTGCAACATATTCTTAAGAGTTACATGCTTTCACCCAATGTCAATGTGTAATTTCTCCAGTTCTGATCATTGTTTAGGTTGTTGGCAGCTTGGTCCAATGCCAAAACACAGTGAAATCTTTTTATGGCTTTAAACGCGTTTTCTCCTCGAGAAAAACATGATTTCACTAAAAACGTTATAGTTTAAACATGCCTGTTGTACATGTCTGCAAACACTCAGAGCCTTAAAGTACGGCTTTCACCAATGTGATTTTTGGTGAGAAACCTTCTATTTCAAGGTTCTGTGCGTTTTCAGACATGTACAATATGTATTTTTTGTGTTTCTGATGAAATCCCTCCTTTTAATGCATTTTCTCACAGAAAATGAGTCTCTCGCCATGGGAAAATGGCGTTCTTGAGAAAGCATATTCTGGTCGAGAAATGGTGTTTTAAACAATAAAAACGACTCCCGGCCTTATTTAGTTCACATTTTTACTTTTGTTAACCTAGCCCGTATTCATAACGCACTAAACCTTTTTATCGCGTTAAACGCCTTTTCTCGACAAGAAAAGCACAATTTCATCAGAAACAAACAAAACAAGAAAAATGAATCTATTCAACAAGTCTGCAACACATCCTTAAGAGTTACATGATTTCAGCCAATGTCAATGTGTAATTTCTCCAGTTCTGATCATTGTTTAGGTTGTTGGTAGCTTGGTCCAATGCCAAAACAGAGTGAAATCTTTTTATGGCTTTAAACGCGTTTTCTCCTTGAGAGAAACATGATTTCACTAAAAACGTTATAGTTTAAACATGCCTGTTGTACATGTCTGCAAACACTCAGAGCCTTAAAGTATCGATTTCATCAATGTGGTTTTTGGGGAGAAACCTTCTATTTCAAGGTTCTGTGCGTTTTCAGACACGTACAATATGTATTTTTTGTTTTTCTGATGAAATCCCTCCTTTTAATACATTTTCTCACAGAAAATGAGTCTCTTGCCATGGGAAAATGGCTTTCTTGAAAAAGCATATTCTGGTCGAGAAACGGTGTTTTAAACAATAAAAACGACTCCCGGCCTTATTTAGTTCACATTTTAACTTTTGTTAACCTAGCCCGTATTCATAACGCACTAAACCTTTTTACCGCGTTAAACGCCTTTTCTCGACAAGAAAAGCACAATTTCATCAAAAACAAACAAAACAAGAAAAATGAATCTATTCAACAAGTCTGCAACACATCCTTAAGAGTTACATGATTTCACCCAATGTCAATGTGTAATTTCTCCAGTTCTGATCATTGTTTAGGTTGTTGGCAGCTTGGTCCAATGCCAAAACACAGTGAAATCTTTTTATGGCTTTAAACGCGTTTTCTCCTCGAGAAAAACATGATTTCACTAAAAACGTTATAGTTTAAACATGCCTGTTGTACATGTCTGCAAACACTCAGAGCCTTAAAGTACGGCTTTCACCAATGTGATTTTTGGTGAGAAACCTTCTATTTCAAGGTTCTGTGCGTTTTCAGAGATGTACAATATGTATTTTTTGTGTTTCTGATGAAATCCCTCCTTTTAATGCATTTTCTCACAGAAAATGAGTCTCTCGCCATGGGAAAATGGCGTTCTTGAGAAAGCATATTCTGGTCGAGAAATGGTGTTTTAAACAATAAAAACGACTCCCGGCCTTATTTAGTTCACATTTTTACTTTTGTTAACCTAGCCCGTATTCATAACGCACTAAACCTTTTTACCGCGTTAAACGCCTTTTCTCGACAACAAAAGCACAATTTCATCAGAAACAAACAAAACAAGAAAAATGAATCTATTCAACAAGTCTGCAACATATTCTTAAGAGTTACATGCTTTCACCCAATGTCAATGTGTAATTTCTCCAGTTCTGATCATTGTTTAGGTTGTTGGTAGCTTGGTCCAATGCCAAAACACAGTGAAATCTCTTTATGGCTTTAAACGCGTTTTCTCCTCGAGAGAAACATGATTTCACTAAAAACGTTATAGTTTAAACATGCCTGTTGTAACTGTCTGCAAACACTCAGAGCCTTAAAGTACGGTTTTCACCAATGTGTCTTTTGGTGAGAAACCTTCTATTTCAAGGTTCTGTTCAATTTCAGACACGTACAATATGTATTTTTTGTGTTTCTGATGAAATCCCTCCTTTTAATGCATTTTCTCACAGAAAATGAGTCTCTCGCCATGGGAAAATGGCTTTCTTGAGAAAGCATATTCTGGTCGAGAAATGGTGTTTTAAACAATAAAAACGACTCCCAGCCTAATTTAGTTCACATTTTAACTTTTGTTAACCTAGCCCGTATTCATAACGCACTAAACCTTTTTATCGCGTTAAACGCCTTTTCTCGACAACAAAAGCACAATTTCATCAGAAACAAACAAAACAAGAAAAATGAATCTATTCAACAAGTCTGCAACATATTCTTAAGAGTTACATGCTTTCACCCAATGTCAATGTGTAATTTCTCCAGTTCTGATCATTGTTTAGGTTGTTGGCAGCTTGGTCCAATGCCAAAACACAGTGAAGTCTTTTTATGGCTTTAAACGCGTTTTCTCCTCGAGAAAAACATGATTTCACTAAAAACGTTATAGTTTAAACATGCCTGTTGTACATGTCTGCAAACACTCAGAGCCTTAAAGTACGGCTTTCACCAATGTGATTTTTGGTGAGAAACCTTCTATTTCAAGGTTCGGTGCGTTTTCAGACATGTACAATATGTATTTTTTGTGTTTCTGATGAAATCCCTCCTTTTAATGCATTTTCTCACAGAAAATGAGTCTCTCGCCATGGGAAAATGGCGTTCTTGAGAAAGCATATTCTGGTCGAGAAATGGTGTTTTAAACAATAAAAACGACTCCCGGCCTTATTTAGTTCACATTTTTACTTTTGTTAACCTAGCCCGTATTCATAACGCACTAAACCTTTTTACCGCGTTAAACGCCTTTTCTCGACAACAAAAGCACAATTTCATCAGAAACAAACAAAACAAGAAAAATGAATCTATTCAACAAGTCTGCAACATATTCTTAAGAGTTACATGCTTTCACCCAATGTCAATGTGTAATTTCTCCAGTTCTGATCATTGTTTAGGTTGTTGGTAGCTTGGTCCAATGCCAAAACACAGTGAAATCTCTTTATGGCTTTAAACGCGTTTTCTCCTCGAGAGAAACATGATTTCACTAAAAACGTTATAGTTTAAACATGCCTGTTGTAACTGTCTGCAAACACTCAGAGCCTTAAAGTACGGTTTTCACCAATGTGTTTTTTGGTGAGAAACCTTCTATTTCAAGGTTCTGTGCGTTTTCAGACATGTACAATATGTATTTTTTGTGTTTCTGATGAAATCCCTCCTTTTAATGCTTTTTTTCACAGAAAATGAGTCTCGCCATGGGAAAATGGCGTTCTTGAGAAAGCATATTCTGGTCGAGAAATGGTGTTTTAAACAATAAAAACGACTCCCGGCCTTATTTAGTTCACATTTTTACTTTTGGTAACGTAGCCCGTATTCATAACGCACTAAACCTTTTTATCGCGTTAAACGCCTTTTCTCGACAAGAAAAGCACAATTTCATCAGAAACAAACAAAACAAGAAAAATGAATCTATTCAACAAGTCTGCAACACATCTTTAAGAGTTACATGATTTCACCCAATGTCAATGTGTAATTTCTCCAGTTCTGATCATTGTTTAGGTTGTTGGTAGCTTGGTCCAATGCCAAAATACAGCGAAATCTTTTTATGGCTTTAAACGCGTTTTCTCCTCGAGAGAAACATGATTTCACTAAAAACGTTATAGTTTAAACATGCCTGTTGTACATGTTTGCAAACACTCAGAGCCTTAAAGTACGGTTTTCATCAATGTGGTTTTTGGTGAAAAACCTTCTATTTCAAGGTTCGGTGCGTTTTCAGACACGTACAATATGTATTTTTTGTGTTTCTGATGAAATCCCTCCTTTTAATGCATTTTCTCACAGAAAATGAGTCTCTCGCCATGGGAAAATGGCTTTCTTGAGAAAGCATATTCTGGTCGAGAAATGGTGTTTTAAACAATAAAAACGACTCCCGGCCTTATTTAGTTCACATTTTTACTTTTGGTAACGTAGCCCGTATTCATAACGCACTAAACCTTTTTATCGCGTTAAACGCCTTTTCTCGACAAGAAAAGCACAATTTCATCAGAAACAAACAAAACAAGAAAAATGAATCTATTCAACAAGTCTGCAACACATCCTTAAGAGTTACATGATTTCACCCAATGTCAATGTGTAATTTCTCCAGTTCTGATCATTGTTTAGGTTGTTGGTAGCTTGGTCCAATGCCAAAACAGAGTGAAATCTTTTTATGGCTTTAAACGCGTTTTCTCCTTGAGAGAAACATGATTTCACTGAAAACGTTATAGTTTAAACATGCCTGTTGTACATGATGCAAACACTCAGAGCCTTAAAATACGGATTTCATCAATGTGGTTTTTGGTGAGAAACCTTCTATTTCAAGGTTCTGTGCGTTTTCAGACACGTACAATATGTATTTTTTGTGTTTCTGATGAAATCCCTCCTTTTAATGCATTTTCCCACAGAAAATGAGTCTCTTGCCATGGGAAAATGGCTTTCTTGAAAAAGCATATTCTGGTCGAGAAATGGTGTTTTAAACAATAAAAACGACTCCCGGCCTTATTTAGTTCACATTTTAACTTTTGTTAACCTAGCCCGTATTCATAACGCACTAAACCTTTTTACCGCGTTAAACGCCTTTTCTCGACAACAAAAGCACAATTTCATCAAAAACAAACAAAACAAGAAAAATGAATCTATTCAACAAGTCTGCAACACATCCTTAAGAGTTACATGATTTCACCCAATGTCAATGTGTAATTTCTCCAGTTCTGATCATTGTTTAGGTTGTTGGCAGCTTGGTCCAATGCCAAAACACAGTGAAATCTTTTTATGGCTTTAAACGCGTTTTCTCCTCGAGAAAAACATGATTTCACTAAAAACGTTATAGTTTAAACATGCCTGTTGTACATGTCTGCAAACACTCAGAGCCTTAAAGTACGGCTTTCACCAATGTGATTTTTGGTGAGAAACCTTCTATTTCAAGGTTCTGTGCGTTTTCAGACACGTACAATATGTATTTTTTGTGTTTCTGATGAAATCCCTCCTTTTAATGCATTTTCTCACAGAAAATGAGTCTCTCGCCATGGGAAAATGGCTTTCTTGAGAAAGCATATTCTGGTCGAGAAATGGTGTTTTAAACAATAAAAACGACTCCCGGCCTTATTTAGTTCACATTTTTACTTTTGGTAACGTAGCCCGTATTCATAACGCACTAAACCTTTTTATCGCGTTAAACGCCTTTTCTCGACAACAAAAGCACAATTTCATCAGAAACAAACAAAACAAGAAAAATGAATCTATTCAACAAGTCTGCAACACATCTTTAAGAGTTACATGATTTTACCCAATGTCAATGTGTAATTTCTCCAGTTCTGATCATTGTTTAGGTTGTTGGTAGCTTGGTCCAATGCCAAAATACAGCGAAATCTTTTTATGGCTTTAAACGCGTTTTCTCCTCGAGAGAAACATGATTTCACTAAAAACGTTATAGTTTAAACATGCCTGTTGTAACTGTCTGCAAACACTCAGAGCCTTAAAGTACGGTTTTCACCAATGTGTCTTTTGGTGAGAAACCTTCTATTTCAAGGTTCTGTTCAATTTCAGACACGTACAATATGTATTTTTTGTGTTTCTGATGAAATCCCTCCTTTTAATGCATTTTCTCACAGAAAATGAGTCTCTCGCCATGGGAAAATGGCTTTCTTGAGAAAGCATATTCTGGTCGAGAAATGGTGTTTTAAACAATAAAAACGACTCCCAGCCTAATTTAGTTCACATTTTAACTTTTGTTAACCTAGCCCGTATTCATAACGCACTAAACCTTTTTATCGCGTTAAACGCCTTTTCTCGACAAGAAAAGCACAATTTCATCAGAAACAAACAAAACAAGAAAAATGAATCTATTCAACAAGTCTGCAACATATTCTTAAGAGTTACATGCTTTCACCCAATGTCAATGTGTAATTTCTCCAGTTCTGATCATTGTTTAGGTTGTTGGCAGCTTGGTCCAATGCCAAAACACAGTGAAATCTTTTTATGGCTTTAAACGCGTTTTCTCCTCGAGAAAAACATGATTTCACTAAAAACGTTATAGTTTAAACATGCCTGTTGTACATGTCTGCAAACACTCAGAGCCTTAAAGTACGGCTTTCACCAATGTGATTTTTGGTGAGAAACCTTCTATTTCAAGGTTCTGTGCGTTTTCAGACATGTACAATATGTATTTTTTGTGTTTCTGATGAAATCCCTCCTTTTAATGCATTTTCTCACAGAAAATGAGTCTCTCGCCATGGGAAAATGGCGTTCTTGAGAAAGCATATTCTGGTCGAGAAATGGTGTTTTAAACAATAAAAACGACTCCCGGCCTTATTTAGTTCACATTTTTACTTTTGTTAACCTAGCCCGTATTCATAACGCACTAAACCTTTTTATCGCGTTAAACGCCTTTTCTCGACAAGAAAAGCACAATTTCATCAGAAACAAACAAAACAAGAAAAATGAATCTATTCAACAAGTCTGCAACACATCCTTAAGAGTTACATGATTTCACCCAATGTCAATGTGTAATTTCTCCAGTTCTGATCATTGTTTAGGTTGTTGGTAGCTTGGTCCAATGCC
The DNA here is from genome assembly GCF_029633865.1 of Lampris incognitus. NCBI lineage: Eukaryota > Metazoa > Chordata > Actinopteri > Lampriformes > Lampridae > Lampris > Lampris incognitus. The sequence goes on along the minus strand of NC_079213.1, from coordinate 48,433,090 downwards.
AAAACAGAGTGAAATCTCTTTATGGCTTTAAACGCGTTTTCTCCTTGAGAGAAACATGATTTCACTAAAAACGTTATAGTTTAAACATGCCTGTTGTACATGTCTGCAAACACTCAGAGCCTTAAAGTATCGATTTCATCAATGTGGTTTTTGGTGAGAAACCTTCTATTTCAAGGTTCTGTGCGTTTTCAGACACGTACAATATGTATTTTTTGTTTTTCTGATGAAATCCCTCCTTTTAATACATTTTCTCACAGAAAATGAGTCTCTTGCCATGGGAAAATGGCTTTCTTGAAAAAGCATATTCTGGTCGAGAAACGGTGTTTTAAACAATAAAAACGACTCCCGGCCTTATTTAGTTCACATTTTAACTTTTGTTAACCTAGCCCGTATTCATAACGCACTAAACCTTTTTATCGCGTTAAACGCCTTTTCTCGACAAGAAAAGCACAATTTCATCAGAAACAAACAAAACAAGAAAAATGAATCTATTCAACAAGTCTGCAACACATCCTTAAGAGTTACATGATTTCACCCAATGTCAATGTGTAATTTCTCCAGTTCTGATCATTGTTTAGGTTGTTGGTAGCTTGGTCCAATGCCAAAACAGAGTGAAATCTCTTTATGGCTTTAAACGCGTTTTCTCCTTGAGAGAAACATGATTTCACTAAAAACGTTATAGTTTAAACATGCCTGTTGTACATGTCTGCAAACACTCAGAGCCTTAAAGTATCGATTTCATCAATGTGATTTTTGGTGAGAAACCTTCTATTTCAAGGTTCGGTGCGTTTTCAGACACGTACAATATGTATTTTTTGTTTTTCTGATGAAATCCCTCCTTTTAATACATTTTCTCACAGAAAATGAGTCTCTTGCCATGGGAAAATGGCTTTCTTGAAAAAGCATATTCTGGTCGAGAAACGGTGTTTTAAACAATAAAAACGACTCCCGGCCTTATTTAGTTCACATTTTAACTTTTGTTAACCTAGCCCGTATTCATAACGCACTAAACCTTTTTACCGCGTTAAACGCCTTTTCTCGACAAGAAAAGCACAATTTCATCAAAAACAAACAAAACAAGAAAAATGAATCTATTCAACAAGTCTGCAACACATCCTTAAGAGTTACATGATTTCACCCAATGTCAATGTGTAATTTCTCCAGTTCTGATCATTGTTTAGGTTGTTGGCAGCTTGGTCCAATGCCAAAACACAGTGAAATCTTTTTATGGCTTTAAACGCGTTTTCTCCTCGAGAAAAACATGATTTCACTAAAAACGTTATAGTTTAAACATGCCTGTTGTACATGTCTGCAAACACTCAGAGCCTTAAAGTACGGTTTTCACCAATGTGTTTTTTGGTGAGAAACCTTCTATTTCAAGGTTCTGTGCGTTTTCAGACATGTACAATATGTATTTTTTGTGTTTCTGATGAAATCCCTCCTTTTAATGCATTTTCTCACAGAAAATGAGTCTCTCGCCATGGGAAAATGGCGTTCTTGAGAAAGCATATTCTGGTCGAGAAATGGTGTTTTAAACAATAAAAACGACTCCCGGCCTTATTTAGTTCACATTTTTACTTTTGTTAACCTAGCCCGTATTCATAACGCACTAAACCTTTTTACCGCGTTAAACGCCTTTTCTCGACAACAAAAGCACAATTTCATCAGAAACAAACAAAACAAGAAAAATGAATCTATTCAACAAGTCTGCAACATATTCTTAAGAGTTACATGCTTTCACCCAATGTCAATGTGTAATTTCTCCAGTTCTGATCATTGTTTAGGTTGTTGGTAGCTTGGTCCAATGCCAAAACACAGTGAAATCTCTTTATGGCTTTAAACGCGTTTTCTCCTCGAGAGAAACATGATTTCACTAAAAACGTTATAGTTTAAACATGCCTGTTGTAACTGTCTGCAAACACTCAGAGCCTTAAAGTACGGTTTTCACCAATGTGTCTTTTGGTGAGAAACCTTCTATTTCAAGGTTCTGTTCAATTTCAGACACGTACAATATGTATTTTTTGTGTTTCTGATGAAATCCCTCCTTTTAATGCATTTTCTCACAGAAAATGAGTCTCTCGCCATGGGAAAATGGCTTTCTTGAGAAAGCATATTCTGGTCGAGAAATGGTGTTTTAAACAATAAAAACGACTCCCAGCCTAATTTAGTTCACATTTTAACTTTTGTTAACCTAGCCCGTATTCATAACGCACTAAACCTTTTTATCGCGTTAAACGCCTTTTCTCGACAAGAAAAGCACAATTTCATCAGAAACAAACAAAACAAGAAAAATGAATCTATTCAACAAGTCTGCAACATATTCTTAAGAGTTACATGCTTTCACCCAATGTCAATGTGTAATTTCTCCAGTTCTGATCATTGTTTAGGTTGTTGGCAGCTTGGTCCAATGCCAAAACACAGTGAAATCTTTTTATGGCTTTAAACGCGTTTTCTCCTCGAGAAAAACATGATTTCACTAAAAACGTTATAGTTTAAACATGCCTGTTGTACATGTCTGCAAACACTCAGAGCCTTAAAGTACGGCTTTCACCAATGTGATTTTTGGTGAGAAACCTTCTATTTCAAGGTTCGGTGCGTTTTCAGACATGTACAATATGTATTTTTTGTGTTTCTGATGAAATCCCTCCTTTTAATGCATTTTCTCACAGAAAATGAGTCTCTCGCCATGGGAAAATGGCGTTCTTGAGAAAGCATATTCTGGTCGAGAAATGGTGTTTTAAACAATAAAAACGACTCCCGGCCTTATTTAGTTCACATTTTTACTTTTGTTAACCTAGCCCGTATTCATAACGCACTAAACCTTTTTACCGCGTTAAACGCCTTTTCTCGACAACAAAAGCACAATTTCATCAGAAACAAACAAAACAAGAAAAATGAATCTATTCAACAAGTCTGCAACATATTCTTAAGAGTTACATGCTTTCACCCAATGTCAATGTGTAATTTCTCCAGTTCTGATCATTGTTTAGGTTGTTGGTAGCTTGGTCCAATGCCAAAACACAGTGAAATCTCTTTATGGCTTTAAACGCGTTTTCTCCTCGAGAGAAACATGATTTCACTAAAAACGTTATAGTTTAAACAAGCCTGTTGTAACTGTCTGCAAACACTCAGAGCCTTAAAGTACGGTTTTCACCAATGTGTCTTTTGGTGAGAAACCTTCTATTTCAAGGTTCTGTTTAATTTCAGACACGTACAATATGTATTTTTTGTGTTTCTGATGAAATCCCTCCTTTTAATGCATTTTCTCACAGAAAATGAGTCTCTCGCCATGGGAAAATGGCTTTCTTGAGAAAGCATATTCTGGTCGAGAAATGGTGTTTTAAACAATAAAAACGACTCCCAGCCTAATTTAGTTCACATTTTAACTTTTGTTAACCTAGCCCGTATTCATAACGCACTAAACCTTTTTATCGCGTTAAACGCCTTTTCTCGACAAGAAAAGCACAATTTCATCAGAAACAAACAAAACAAGAAAAATGAATCTATTCAACAAGTCTGCAACATATTCTTAAGAGTTACATGCTTTCACCCAATGTCAATGTGTAATTTCTCCAGTTCTGATCATTGTTTAGGTTGTTGGCAGCTTGGTCCAATGCCAAAACACAGTGAAATCTTTTTATGGCTTTAAACGCGTTTTCTCCTCGAGAAAAACATGATTTCACTAAAAACGTTATAGTTTAAACATGCCTGTTGTACATGTCTGCAAACACTCAGAGCCTTAAAGTACGGCTTTCACCAATGTGATTTTTGGTGAGAAACCTTCTATTTCAAGGTTCGGTGCGTTTTCAGACATGTACAATATGTATTTTTTGTGTTTCTGATGAAATCCCTCCTTTTAATGCATTTTCTCACAGAAAATGAGTCTCTCGCCATGGGAAAATGGCGTTCTTGAGAAAGCATATTCTGGTCGAGAAATGGTGTTTTAAACAATAAAAACGACTCCCGGCCTTATTTAGTTCACATTTTTACTTTTGTTAACCTAGCCCGTATTCATAACGCACTAAACCTTTTTACCGCGTTAAACGCCTTTTCTCGACAACAAAAGCACAATTTCATCAGAAACAAACAAAACAAGAAAAATGAATCTATTCAACAAGTCTGCAACATATTCTTAAGAGTTACATGCTTTCACCCAATGTCAATGTGTAATTTCTCCAGTTCTGATCATTGTTTAGGTTGTTGGTAGCTTGGTCCAATGCCAAAACACAGTGAAATCTCTTTATGGCTTTAAACGCGTTTTCTCCTCGAGAGAAACATGATTTCACTAAAAACGTTATAGTTTAAACATGCCTGTTGTAACTGTCTGCAAACACTCAGAGCCTTAAAGTACGGTTTTCACCAATGTGTTTTTTGGTGAGAAACCTTCTATTTCAAGGTTCTGTGCGTTTTCAGACATGTACAATATGTATTTTTTGTGTTTCTGATGAAATCCCTCCTTTTAATGCTTTTTTTCACAGAAAATGAGCCTCGCCATGGGAAAATGGCGTTCTTGAGAAAGCATATTCTGGTCGAGAAATGGTGTTTTAAACAATAAAAACGACTCCCGGCCTTATTTAGTTCACATTTTTACTTTTGGTAACGTAGCCCGTATTCATAACGCACTAAACCTTTTTATCGCGTTAAACGCCTTTTCTCGACAAGAAAAGCACAATTTCATCAGAAACAAACAAAACAAGAAAAATGAATCTATTCAACAAGTCTGCAACACATCTTTAAGAGTTACATGATTTCACCCAATGTCAATGTGTAATTTCTCCAGTTCTGATCATTGTTTAGGTTGTTGGTAGCTTGGTCCAATGCCAAAATACAGCGAAATCTTTTTATGGCTTTAAACGCGTTTTCTCCTCGAGAGAAACATGATTTCACTAAAAACGTTATAGTTTAAACATGCCTGTTGTACATGTTTGCAAACACTCAGAGCCTTAAAGTACGGTTTTCATCAATGTGGTTTTTGGTGAAAAACCTTCTATTTCAAGGTTCTGTGCGTTTTCAGACACGTACAATATGTATTTTTTGTGTTTCTGATGAAATCCCTCCTTTTAATGCATTTTCTCACAGAAAATGAGTCTCTCGCCATGGGAAAATGGCTTTCTTGAGAAAGCATATTCTGGTCGAGAAATGGTGTTTTAAACAATAAAAACGACTCCCGGCCTTATTTAGTTCACATTTTTACTTTTGTTAACCTAGCCCGTATTCATAACGCACTAAACCTTTTTACCGCGTTAAACGCCTTTTCTCGACAAGAAAAGCACAATTTCATCAGAAACAAACAAAACAAGAAAAATGAATCTATTCAACAAGTCTGCAACACATCCTTAAGAGTTACATGATTTCACCCAATGTCAATGTGTAATTTCTCCAGTTCTGATCATTGTTTAGGTTGTTGGTAGCTTGGTCCAATGCCAAAACAGAGTGAAATCTTTTTATGGCTTTAAACGCGTTTTCTCCTTGAGAGAAACATGATTTCACTAAAAACGTTATAGTTTAAACATGCCTGTTGTACATGTCTGCAAACACTCAGAGCCTTAAAGTATCGATTTCATCAATGTGGTTTTTGGTGAGAAACCTTCTATTTCAAGGTTCTGTGCGTTTTCAGACACGTACAATATGTATTTTTTGTTTTTCTGATGAAATCCCTCCTTTTAATACATTTTCTCACAGAAAATGAGTCTCTTGCCATGGGAAAATGGCTTTCTTGAAAAAGCATATTCTGGTCGAGAAACGGTGTTTTAAACAATAAAAACGACTCCCGGCCTTATTTAGTTCACATTTTAACTTTTGTTAACCTAGCCCGTATTCATAACGCACTAAACCTTTTTACCGCGTTAAACGCCTTTTCTCGACAAGAAAAGCACAATTTCATCAAAAACAAACAAAACAAGAAAAATGAATCTATTCAACAAGTCTGCAACACATCCTTAAGAGTTACATGATTTCACCCAATGTCAATGTGTAATTTCTCCAGTTCTGATCATTGTTTAGGTTGTTGGCAGCTTGGTCCAATGCCAAAACACAGTGAAATCTTTTTATGGCTTTAAACGCGTTTTCTCCTCGAGAAAAACATGATTTCACTAAAAACGTTATAGTTTAAACATGCCTGTTGTACATGTCTGCAAACACTCAGAGCCTTAAAGTACGGCTTTCACCAATGTGATTTTTGGTGAGAAACCTTCTATTTCAAGGTTCTGTGCGTTTTCAGACATGTACAATATGTATTTTTTGTGTTTCTGATGAAATCCCTCCTTTTAATGCATTTTCTCACAGAAAATGAGTCTCTCGCCATGGGAAAATGGCGTTCTTGAGAAAGCATATTCTGGTCGAGAAATGGTGTTTTAAACAATAAAAACGACTCCCGGCCTTATTTAGTTCACATTTTTACTTTTGTTAACCTAGCCCGTATTCATAACGCACTAAACCTTTTTACCGCGTTAAACGCCTTTTCTCGACAACAAAAGCACAATTTCATCAGAAACAAACAAAACAAGAAAAATGAATCTATTCAACAAGTCTGCAACATATTCTTAAGAGTTACATGCTTTCACCCAATGTCAATGTGTAATTTCTCCAGTTCTGATCATTGTTTAGGTTGTTGGTAGCTTGGTCCAATGCCAAAACACAGTGAAATCTCTTTATGGCTTTAAACGCGTTTTCTCCTCGAGAGAAACATGATTTCACTAAAAACGTTATAGTTTAAACATGCCTGTTGTACATGTCTGCAAACACTCAGAGCCTTAAAGTACGGCTTTCACCAATGTGATTTTTGGTGAGAAACCTTCTATTTCAAGGTTCGGTGCGTTTTCAGACATGTACAATATGTATTTTTTGTGTTTCTGATGAAATCCCTCCTTTTAATGCATTTTCTCACAGAAAATGAGTCTCTCGCCATGGGAAAATGGCGTTCTTGAGAAAGCATATTCTGGTCGAGAAATGGTGTTTTAAACAATAAAAACGACTCCCGGCCTTATTTAGTTCACATTTTTACTTTTGTTAACCTAGCCCGTATTCATAACGCACTAAACCTTTTTACCGCGTTAAACGCCTTTTCTCGACAACAAAAGCACAATTTCATCAGAAACAAACAAAACAAGAAAAATGAATCTATTCAACAAGTCTGCAACATATTCTTAAGAGTTACATGCTTTCACCCAATGTCAATGTGTAATTTCTCCAGTTCTGATCATTGTTTAGGTTGTTGGTAGCTTGGTCCAATGCCAAAACACAGTGAAATCTCTTTATGGCTTTAAACGCGTTTTCTCCTCGAGAGAAACATGATTTCACTAAAAACGTTATAGTTTAAACATGCCTGTTGTAACTGTCTGCAAACACTCAGAGCCTTAAAGTACGGTTTTCACCAATGTGTCTTTTGGTGAGAAACCTTCTATTTCAAGGTTCTGTTCAATTTCAGACACGTACAATATGTATTTTTTGTGTTTCTGATGAAATCCCTCCTTTTAATGCATTTTCTCACAGAAAATGAGTCTCTCGCCATGGGAAAATGGCTTTCTTGAGAAAGCATATTCTGGTCGAGAAATGGTGTTTTAAACAATAAAAACGACTCCCAGCCTAATTTAGTTCACATTTTAACTTTTGTTAACCTAGCCCGTATTCATAACGCACTAAACCTTTTTATCGCGTTAAACGCCTTTTCTCGACAAGAAAAGCACAATTTCATCAGAAACAAACAAAACAAGAAAAATGAATCTATTCAACAAGTCTGCAACATATTCTTAAGAGTTACATGCTTTCACCCAATGTCAATGTGTAATTTCTCCAGTTCTGATCATTGTTTAGGTTGTTGGCAGCTTGGTCCAATGCCAAAACACAGTGAAATCTTTTTATGGCTTTAAACGCGTTTTCTCCTCGAGAAAAACATGATTTCACTAAAAACGTTATAGTTTAAACATGCCTGTTGTACATGTCTGCAAACACTCAGAGCCTTAAAGTACGGCTTTCACCAATGTGATTTTTGGTGAGAAACCTTCTATTTCAAGGTTCGGTGCGTTTTCAGACATGTACAATATGTATTTTTTGTGTTTCTGATGAAATCCCTCCTTTTAATGCATTTTCTCACAGAAAATGAGTCTCTCGCCATGGGAAAATGGCGTTCTTGAGAAAGCATATTCTGGTCGAGAAATGGTGTTTTAAACAATAAAAACGACTCCCGGCCTTATTTAGTTCACATTTTTACTTTTGTTAACCTAGCCCGTATTCATAACGCACTAAACCTTTTTACCGCGTTAAACGCCTTTTCTCGACAACAAAAGCACAATTTCATCAGAAACAAACAAAACAAGAAAAATGAATCTATTCAACAAGTCTGCAACATATTCTTAAGAGTTACATGCTTTCACCCAATGTCAATGTGTAATTTCTCCAGTTCTGATCATTGTTTAGGTTGTTGGTAGCTTGGTCCAATGCCAAAACACAGTGAAATCTCTTTATGGCTTTAAACGCGTTTTCTCCTCGAGAGAAACATGATTTCACTAAAAACGTTATAGTTTAAACATGCCTGTTGTAACTGTCTGCAAACACTCAGAGCCTTAAAGTACGGTTTTCACCAATGTGTTTTTTGGTGAGAAACCTTCTATTTCAAGGTTCTGTGCGTTTTCAGACATGTACAATATGTATTTTTTGTGTTTCTGATGAAATCCCTCCTTTTAATGCTTTTTTTCACAGAAAATGAGTCTCGCCATGGGAAAATGGCGTTCTTGAGAAAGCATATTCTGGTCGAGAAATGGTGTTTTAAACAATAAAAACGACTCCCGGCCTTATTTAGTTCACATTTTTACTTTTGGTAACGTAGCCCGTATTCATAACGCACTAAACCTTTTTATCGCGTTAAACGCCTTTTCTCGACAAGAAAAGCACAATTTCATCAGAAACAAACAAAACAAGAAAAATGAATCTATTCAACAAGTCTGCAACACATCTTTAAGAGTTACATGATTTCACCCAATGTCAATGTGTAATTTCTCCAGTTCTGATCATTGTTTAGGTTGTTGGTAGCTTGGTCCAATGCCAAAATACAGCGAAATCTTTTTATGGCTTTAAACGCGTTTTCTCCTCGAGAGAAACATGATTTCACTAAAAACGTTATAGTTTAAACATGCCTGTTGTACATGTTTGCAAACACTCAGAGCCTTAAAGTACGGTTTTCATCAATGTGGTTTTTGGTGAAAAACCTTCTATTTCAAGGTTCTGTGCGTTTTCAGACACGTACAATATGTATTTTTTGTGTTTCTGATGAAATCCCTCCTTTTAATGCATTTTCTCACAGAAAATGAGTCTCTCGCCATGGGAAAATGGCTTTCTTGAGAAAGCATATTCTGGTCGAGAAATGGTGTTTTAAACAATAAAAACGACTCCCGGCCTTATTTAGTTCACATTTTTACTTTTGTTAACCTAGCCCGTATTCATAACGCACTAAACCTTTTTATCGCGTTAAACGCCTTTTCTCGACAAGAAAAGCACAATTTCATCAGAAACAAACAAAACAAGAAAAATGAATCTATTCAACAAGTCTGCAACACATCCTTAAGAGTTACATGATTTCACCCAATGTCAATGTGTAATTTCTCCAGTTCTGATCATTGTTTAGGTTGTTGGTAGCTTGGTCCAATGCCAAAACAGAGTGAAATCTTTTTATGGCTTTAAACGCGTTTTCTCCTTGAGAGAAACATGATTTCACTAAAAACGTTATAGTTTAAACATGCCTGTTGTACATGTCTGCAAACACTCAGAGCCTTAAAGTACGGCTTTCACCAATGTGATTTTTGGTGAGAAACCTTCTATTTCAAGGTTCGGTGCGTTTTCAGACATGTACAATATGTATTTTTTGTGTTTCTGATGAAATCCCTCCTTTTAATGCATTTTCTCACAGAAAATGAGTCTCTCGCCATGGGAAAATGGCGTTCTTGAGAAAGCATATTCTGGTCGAGAAATGGTGTTTTAAACAATAAAAACGACTCCCGGCCTTATTTAGTTCACATTTTTACTTTTGTTAACCTAGCCCGTATTCATAACGCACTAAACCTTTTTACCGCGTTAAACGCCTTTTCTCGACAACAAAAGCACAATTTCATCAGAAACAAACAAAACAAGAAAAATGAATCTATTCAACAAGTCTGCAACATATTCTTAAGAGTTACATGCTTTCACCCAATGTCAATGTGTAATTTCTCCAGTTCTGATCATTGTTTAGGTTGTTGGTAGCTTGGTCCAATGCCAAAACACAGTGAAATCTCTTTATGGCTTTAAACGCGTTTTCTCCTCGAGAGAAACATGATTTCACTAAAAACGTTATAGTTTAAAGATGCCTGTTGTAACTGTCTGCAAACACTCAGAGCCTTAAAGTACGGTTTTCACCAATGTGTTTTTTGGTGAGAAACCTTCTATTTCAAGGTTCTGTGCGTTTTCAGACATGTACAATATGTATTTTTTGTGTTTCTGATGAAATCCCTCCTTTTAATGCTTTTTTTCACAGAAAATGAGTCTCGCCATGGGAAAATGGCGTTCTTGAGAAAGCATATTCTGGTCGAGAAATGGTGTTTTAAACAATAAAAACGACTCCCGGCCTTATTTAGTTCACATTTTTACTTTTGGTAACGTAGCCCGTATTCATAACGCACTAAACCTTTTTATCGCGTTAAACGCCTTTTCTCGACAAGAAAAGCACAATTTCATCAGAAACAAACAAAACAAGAAAAATGAATCTATTCAACAAGTCTGCAACACATCTTTAAGAGTTACATGATTTCACCCAATGTCAATGTGTAATTTCTCCAGTTCTGATCATTGTTTAGGTTGTTGGTAGCTTGGTCCAATGCCAAAATACAGCGAAATCTTTTTATGGCTTTAAACGCGTTTTCTCCTCGAGAGAAACATGATTTCACTAAAAACGTTATAGTTTAAACATGCCTGTTGTACATGTTTGCAAACACTCAGAGCCTTAAAGTACGGTTTTCATCAATGTGGTTTTTGGTGAAAAACCTTCTATTTCAAGGTTCTGTGCGTTTTCAGACACGTACAATATGTATTTTTTGTGTTTCTGATGAAATCCCTCCTTTTAATGCATTTTCTCACAGAAAATGAGTCTCTCGCCATGGGAAAATGGCTTTCTTGAGAAAGCATATTCTGGTCGAGAAATGGTGTTTTAAACAATAAAAACGACTCCCGGCCTTATTTAGTTCACATTTTTACTTTTGTTAACCTAGCCCGTATTCATAACGCACTAAACCTTTTTATCGCGTTAAACGCCTTTTCTCGACAAGAAAAGCACAATTTCATCAGAAACAAACAAAACAAGAAAAATGAATCTATTCAACAAGTCTGCAACACATCCTTAAGAGTTACATGATTTCACCCAATGTCAATGTGTAATTTCTCCAGTTCTGATCATTGTTTAGGTTGTTGGTAGCTTGGTCCAATGCCAAAACAGAGTGAAATCTTTTTATGGCTTTAAACGCGTTTTCTCCTTGAGAGAAACATGATTTCACTAAAAACGTTATAGTTTAAACATGCCTGTTGTACATGTCTGCAAACACTCAGAGCCTTAAAGTATCGATTTCATCAATGTGGTTTTTGGTGAGAAACCTTCTATTTCAAGGTTCTGTGCGTTTTCAGACACGTACAATATGTATTTTTTGTTTTTCTGATGAAATCCCTCCTTTTAATACATTTTCTCACAGAAAATGAGTCTCTTGCCATGGGAAAATGGCTTTCTTGAAAAAGCATATTCTGGTCGAGAAACGGTGTTTTAAACAATAAAAACGACTCCCAGCCTAATTTAGTTCACATTTTAACTTTTGTTAACCTAGCCCGTATTCATAACGCACTAAACCTTTTTACCGCGTTAAACGCCTTTTCTCGACAAGAAAAGCACAATTTCATCAAAAACAAACAAAACAAGAAAAATGAATCTATTCAACAAGTCTGCAACACATCCTTAAGAGTTACATGATTTCACCCAATGTCAATGTGTAATTTCTCCAGTTCTGATCATTGTTTAGGTTGTTGGCAGCTTGGTCCAATGCCAAAACACAGTGAAATCTTTTTATGGCTTTAAACGCGTTTTCTCCTCGAGAAAAACATGATTTCACTAAAAACGTTATAGTTTAAACATGCCTGTTGTACATGTCTGCAAACACTCAGAGCCTTAAAGTACGGCTTTCACCAATGTGATTTTTGGTGAGAAACCTTCTATTTCAAGGTTCTGTGCGTTTTCAGACATGTACAATATGTATTTTTTGTGTTTCTGATGAAATCCCTCCTTTTAATGCATTTTCTCACAGAAAATGAGTCTCTCGCCATGGGAAAATGGCTTTCTTGAGAAAGCATATTCTGGTCGAGAAATGGTGTTTTAAACAATAAAAACGACTCCCGGCCTTATTTAGTTCACATTTTTACTTTTGTTAACCTAGCCCGTATTCATAACGCACTAAACCTTTTTACCGCGTTAAACGCCTTTTCTCGACAACAAAAGCACAATTTCATCAGAAACAAACAAAACAAGAAAAATGAATCTATTCAACAAGTCTGCAACATATTCTTAAGAGTTACATGCTTTCACCCAATGTCAATGTGTAATTTCTCCAGTTCTGATCATTGTTTAGGTTGTTGGTAGCTTGGTCCAATGCCAAAACACAGTGAAATCTCTTTATGGCTTTAAACGCGTTTTCTCCTCGAGAGAAACATGATTTCACTAAAAACGTTATAGTTTAAACATGCCTGTTGTAACTGTCTGCAAACACTCAGAGCCTTAAAGTACGGTTTTCACCAATGTGTCTTTTGGTGAGAAACCTTCTATTTCAAGGTTCTGTTCAATTTCAGACACGTACAATATGTATTTTTTGTGTTTCTGATGAAATCCCTCCTTTTAATGCATTTTCTCACAGAAAATGAGTCTCTCGCCATGGGAAAATGGCTTTCTTGAGAAAGCATATTCTGGTCGAGAAATGGTGTTTTAAACAATAAAAACGACTCCCAGCCTAATTTAGTTCACATTTTAACTTTTGTTAACCTAGCCCGTATTCATAACGCACTAAACCTTTTTATCGCGTTAAACGCCTTTTCTCGACCAGAAAAGCACAATTTCATCAGAAACAAACAAAACAAGAAAAATGAATCTATTCAACAAGTCTGCAACATATTCTTAAGAGTTACATGCTTTCACCCAATGTCAATGTGTAATTTCTCCAGTTCTGATCATTGTTTAGGTTGTTGGCAGCTTGGTCCAATGCCAAAACACAGTGAAATCTTTTTATGGCTTTAAACGCGTTTTCTCCTCGAGAAAAACATGATTTCACTAAAAACGTTATAGTTTAAACATGCCTGTTGTACATGTCTGCAAACACTCAGAGCCTTAAAGTACGGCTTTCACCAATGTGATTTTTGGTGAGAAACCTTCTATTTCAAGGTTCGGTGCGTTTTCAGACATGTACAATATGTATTTTTTGTGTTTCTGATGAAATCCCTCCTTTTAATGCATTTTCTCACAGAAAATGAGTCTCTCGCCATGGGAAAATGGCGTTCTTGAGAAAGCATATTCTGGTCGAGAAATGGTGTTTTAAACAATAAAAACGACTCCCGGCCTTATTTAGTTCACATTTTTACTTTTGTTAACCTAGCCCGTATTCATAACGCACTAAACCTTTTTACCGCGTTAAACGCCTTTTCTCGACAACAAAAGCACAATTTCATCAGAAACAAACAAAACAAGAAAAATGAATCTATTCAACAAGTCTGCAACATATTCTTAAGAGTTACATGCTTTCACCCAATGTCAATGTGTAATTTCTCCAGTTCTGATCATTGTTTAGGTTGTTGGTAGCTTGGTCCAATGCCAAAACACAGTGAAATCTCTTTATGGCTTTAAACGCGTTTTCTCCTCGAGAGAAACATGATTTCACTAAAAACGTTATAGTTTAAACATGCCTGTTGTAACTGTCTGCAAACACTCAGAGCCTTAAAGTACGGTTTTCACCAATGTGTTTTTTGGTGAGAAACCTTCTATTTCAAGGTTCTGTGCGTTTTCAGACATGTACAATATGTATTTTTTGTGTTTCTGATGAAATCCCTCCTTTTAATGCTTTTTTTCACAGAAAATGAGTCTCGCCATGGGAAAATGGCGTTCTTGAGAAAGCATATTCTGGTCGAGAAATGGTGTTTTAAACAATAAAAACGACTCCCGGCCTTATTTAGTTCACATTTTTACTTTTGGTAACGTAGCCCGTATTCATAACGCACTAAACCTTTTTATCGCGTTAAACGCCTTTTCTCGACAAGAAAAGCACAATTTCATCAGAAACAAACAAAACAAGAAAAATGAATCTATTCAACAAGTCTGCAACACATCTTTAAGAGTTACATGATTTCACCCAATGTCAATGTGTAATTTCTCCAGTTCTGATCATTGTTTAGGTTGTTGGTAGCTTGGTCCAATGCCAAAATACAGCGAAATCTTTTTATGGCTTTAAACGCGTTTTCTCCTCGAGAGAAACATGATTTCACTAAAAACGTTATAGTTTAAACATGCCTGTTTTACATGTTTGCAAACACTCAGAGCCTTAAAGTACGGTTTTCATCAATGTGGTTTTTGGTGAAAAACCTTCTATTTCAAGGTTCTGTGCGTTTTCAGACACGTACAATATGTATTTTTTGTGTTTCTGATGAAATCCCTCCTTTTAATGCATTTTCTCACAGAAAATGAGTCTCTCGCCATGGGAAAATGGCTTTCTTGAGAAAGCATATTCTGGTCGAGAAATGGTGTTTTAAACAATAAAAACGACTCCCGGCCTTATTTAGTTCACATTTTTACTTTTGGTAACGTAGCCCGTATTCATAACGCACTAAACCTTTTTATCGCGTTAAACGCCTTTTCTCGACAACAAAAGCACAATTTCATCAGAAACAAACAAAACAAGAAAAATGAATCTATTCAACAAGTCTGCAACACATCTTTAAGAGTTACATGATTTTACCCAATGTCAATGTGTAATTTCTCCAGTTCTGATCATTGTTTAGGTTGTTGGTAGCTTGGTCCAATGCCAAAATACAGCGAAATCTTTTTATGGCTTTAAACGCGTTTTCTCCTCGAGAGAAACATGATTTCACTAAAAACGTTATAGTTTAAACATGCCTGTTGTACATGTTTGCAAACACTCAGAGCCTTAAAGTACGGTTTTCATCAATGTGGTTTTTGGTGAAAAACCTTCTATTTCAAGGTTCTGTGCGTTTTCAGACACGTACAATATGTATTTTTTGTGTTTCTGATGAAATCCCTCCTTTTAATGCATTTTCTCACAGAAAATGAGTCTCTCGCCATGGGAAAATGGCTTTCTTGAGAAAGCATATTCTGGTCGAGAAATGGTGTTTTAAACAATAAAAACGACTCCCGGCCTTATTTAGTTCACATTTTTACTTTTGGTAACGTAGCCCGTATTCATAACGCACTAAACCTTTTTATCGCGTTAAACGCCTTTTCTCGACAAGAAAAGCACAATTTCATCAGAAACAAACAAAACAAGAAAAATGAATCTATTCAACAAGTCTGCAACACATCCTTAAGAGTTACATGATTTCACCCAATGTCAATGTGTAATTTCTCCAGTTCTGATCATTGTTTAGGTTGTTGGTAGCTTGGTCCAATGCCAAAACAGAGTGAAATCTTTTTATGGCTTTAAACGCGTTTTCTCCTTGAGAGAAACATGATTTCACTGAAAACGTTATAGTTTAAACATGCCTGTTGTACATGATGCAAACACTCAGAGCCTTAAAATACGGATTTCATCAATGTGGTTTTTGGTGAGAAACCTTCTATTTCAAGGTTCTGTGCGTTTTCAGACACGTACAATATGTATTTTTTGTGTTTCTGATGAAATCCCTCCTTTTAATGCATTTTCCCACAGAAAATGAGTCTCTTGCCATGGGAAAATGGCTTTCTTGAAAAAGCATATTCTGGTCGAGAAATGGTGTTTTAAACAATAAAAACGACTCCCGGCCTTATTTAGTTCACATTTTAACTTTTGTTAACCTAGCCCGTATTCATAACGCACTAAACCTTTTTACCGCGTTAAACGCCTTTTCTCGACAACAAAAGCACAATTTCATCAAAAACAAACAAAACAAGAAAAATGAATCTATTCAACAAGTCTGCAACACATCCTTAAGAGTTACATGATTTCACCCAATGTCAATGTGTAATTTCTCCAGTTCTGATCATTGTTTAGGTTGTTGGCAGCTTGGTCCAATGCCAAAACACAGTGAAATCTTTTTATGGCTTTAAACGCGTTTTCTCCTCGAGAAAAACATGATTTCACTAAAAACGTTATAGTTTAAACATGCCTGTTGTACATGTCTGCAAACACTCAGAGCCTTAAAGTACGGCTTTCACCAATGTGATTTTTGGTGAGAAACCTTCTATTTCAAGGTTCTGTGCGTTTTCAGACACGTACAATATGTATTTTTTGTGTTTCTGATGAAATCCCTCCTTTTAATGCATTTTCTCACAGAAAATGAGTCTCTCGCCATGGGAAAATGGCTTTCTTGAGAAAGCATATTCTGGTCGAGAAATGGTGTTTTAAACAATAAAAACGACTCCCGGCCTTATTTAGTTCACATTTTTACTTTTGGTAACGTAGCCCGTATTCATAACGCACTAAACCTTTTTATCGCGTTAAACGCCTTTTCTCGACAACAAAAGCACAATTTCATCAGAAACAAACAAAACAAGAAAAATGAATCTATTCAACAAGTCTGCAACACATCTTTAAGAGTTACATGATTTTACCCAATGTCAATGTGTAATTTCTCCAGTTCTGATCATTGTTTAGGTTGTTGGTAGCTTGGTCCAATGCCAAAATACAGCGAAATCTTTTTATGGCTTTAAACGCGTTTTCTCCTCGAGAGAAACATGATTTCACTAAAAACGTTATAGTTTAAACATGCCTGTTGTACATGTTTGCAAACACTCAGAGCCTTAAAGTACGGTTTTCATCAATGTGGTTTTTGGTGAAAAACCTTCTATTTCAAGGTTCTGTGCGTTTTCAGACACGTACAATATGTATTTTTTGTGTTTCTGATGAAATCCCTCCTTTTAATGCATTTTCTCACAGAAAATGAGTCTCTTGCCATGGGAAAATGGCTTTCTTGAAAAAGCATATTCTGGTCGAGAAATGGTGTTTTAAACAATAAAAACGACTCCCGGCCTTATTTAGTTCACATTTTTACTTTTGGTAACGTAGCCCGTATTCATAACGCACTAAACCTTTTTATCGCGTTAAACGCCTTTTCTCGACAACAAAAGCACAATTTCATCAGAAACAAACAAAACAAGAAAAATGAATCTATTCAACAAGTCTGCAACACATCCTTAAGAGTTACATGATTTCACCCAATGTCAATGTGTAATTTCTCCAGTTCTGATCATTGTTTAGGTTGTTGGTAGCTTGGTCCAATGCCAAAACAGAGTGAAATCTTTTTATGGCTTTAAACGCGTTTTCTCCTTGAGAGAAACATGATTTCACTGAAAACGTTATAGTTTAAACATGCCTGTTGTACATGATGCAAACACTCAGAGCCTTAAAATACGGATTTCATCAATGTGGTTTTTGGTGAGAAACCTTCTATTTCAAGGTTCTGTGCGTTTTCAGACACGTACAATATGTATTTTTTGTGTTTCTGATGAAATCCCTCCTTTTAATGCATTTTCCCACAGAAAATGAGTCTCTTGCCATGGGAAAATGGCTTTCTTGAAAAAGCATATTCTGGTCGAGAAATGGTGTTTTAAACAATAAAAACGACTCCCGGCCTTATTTAGTTCACATTTTAACTTTTGTTAATCTAGCCCGTATTCATAACGCACTAAACCTTTTTACCGCGTTAAACGCCTTTTCTCGACAACAAAAGCACAATTTCATCAAAAACAAACAAAACAAGAAAAATGAATCTATTCAACAAGTCTGCAACACATCCTTAAGAGTTACATGATTTCACCCAATGTCAATGTGTAATTTCTCCAGTTCTGATCATTGTTTAGGTTGTTGGCAGCTTGGTCCAATGCCAAAACACAGTGAAATCTTTTTATGGCTTTAAACGCGTTTTCTCCTCGAGAAAAACATGATTTCACTAAAAACGTTATAGTTTAAACATGCCTGTTGTACATGTTTGCAAACACTCAGAGCCTTAAAGTACGGTTTTCATCAATGTGGTTTTTGGTGAAAAACCTTCTATTTCAAGGTTCTGTGCGTTTTCAGACACGTACAATATGTATTTTTTGTGTTTCTGATGAAATCCCTCCTTTTAATGCATTTTCTCACAGAAAATGAGTCTCTCGCCATGGGAAAATGGCTTTCTTGAGAAAGCATATTCTGGTCGAGAAATGGTGTTTTAAACAATAAAAACGACTCCCGGCCTTATTTAGTTCACATTTTTACTTTTGGTAACGTAGCCCGTATTCATAACGCACTAAACCTTTTTATCGCGTTAAACGCCTTTTCTCGACAAGAAAAGCACAATTTCATCAGAAACAAACAAAACAAGAAAAATGAATCTATTCAACAAGTGTGCAACACATCCTTAAGAGTTACATGATTTCACCCAATGTCAATGTGTAATTTCTCCAGTTCTGATCATTGTTTAGGTTGTTGGTAGCTTGGTCCAATGCCAAAACAGAGTGAAATCTTTTTATGGCTTTAAACGCGTTTTCTCCTTGAGAGAAACATGATTTCACTAAAAACGTTATAGTTTAAACATGCCTGTTGTACATGTCTGCAAACACTCAGAGCCTTAAAGTATGGATTTCATCAATGTGGTTTTTGGTGAGAAACCTTCTATTTCAAGGTTCTGTGCGTTTTCAGATACGTACAATATGTATTTTTTGTTTTTCTGATGAAATCCCTCCTTTTAATGCATTTTCTCACAGAAAATGAGTCTCTTGCCATGGGAAAATGGCTTTCTTGAAAAAGCATATTCTGGTCGAGAAACGGTGTTTTAAACAATAAAAACGACTCCCGGCCTTATTTAGTTCACATTTTAACTTTTGTTAACCTAGCCCGTATTCATAACGCACTAAACCTTTTTACCGCGTTAAACGCCTTTTCTCGACAACAAAAGCACAATTTCATCAAAAACAAACAAAACAAGAAAAATGAATCTATTCAACAAGTCTGCAACACATCCTTAAGAGTTACATGATTTCACCCAATGTCAATGTGTAATTTCTCCAGTTCTGATCATTGTTTAGGTTGTTGGCAGCTTGGTCCAATGCCAAAACACAGTGAAATCTTTTTATGGCTTTAAACGCGTTTTCTCCTCGAGAAAAACATGATTTCACTAAAAACGTTATAGTTTAAACATGCCTGTTGTACATGTCTGCAAACACTCAGAGCCTTAAAGTACGGCTTTCACCAATGTGATTTTTGGTGAGAAACCTTCTATTTCAAGGTTCTGTGCGTTTTCAGACATGTACAATATGTATTTTTTGTGTTTCTGATGAAATCCCTCCTTTTAATGCATTTTCTCACAGAAAATGAGTCTCTCGCCATGGGAAAATGGCGTTCTTGAGAAAGCATATTCTGGTCGAGAAATGGTGTTTTAAACAATAAAAACGACTCCCGGCCTTATTTAGTTCACATTTTTACTTTTGTTAACCTAGCCCGTATTCATAACGCACTAAACCTTTTTATCGCGTTAAACGCCTTTTCTCGACAAGAAAAGCACAATTTCATCAGAAACAAACAAAACAAGAAAAATGAATCTATTCAACAAGTCTGCAACACATCCTTAAGAGTTACATGATTTCACCCAATGTCAATGTGTAATTTCTCCAGTTCTGATCATTGTTTAGGTTGTTGGTAGCTTGGTCCAATGCCAAAACAGAGTGAAATCTTTTTATGGCTTTAAACGCGTTTTCTCCTTGAGAGAAACATGATTTCACTAAAAACGTTATAGTTTAAACATGCCTGTTGTACATGTCTGCAAACACTCAGAGCCTTAAAGTATGGATTTCATCAATGTGGTTTTTGGTGAGAAACCTTCTATTTCAAGGTTCTGTGCGTTTTCAGACACGTACAATATGTATTTTTTGTTTTTCTGATGAAATCCCTCCTTTTAATGCATTTTCTCACAGAAAATGAGTCTCTTGCCATGGGAAAATGGCTTTCTTGAAAAAGCATATTCTGGTCGAGAAACGGTGTTTTAAACAATAAAAACGACTCCCGGCCTTATTTAGTTCACATTTTAACTTTTGTTAACCTAGCCCGTATTCATAACGCACTAAACCTTTTTACCGCGTTAAACGCCTTTTCTCGACAACAAAAGCACAATTTCATCAGAAACAAACAAAACAAGAAAAATGAATCTATTCAACAAGTCTGCAACATATTCTTAAGAGTTACATGCTTTCACCCGATGTCAATGTGTAATTTCTCCAGTTCTGATCATTGTTTAGGTTGTTGGTAGCTTGGTCCAATGCCAAAACACAGTGAAATCTCTTTATGGCTTTAAACGCGTTTTCTCCTCGAGAGAAACATGATTTCACTAAAAACGTTATAGTTTAAACATGCCTGTTGTACATGTTTGCAAACACGCAGAGCCTTAAAGTACGGTTTTCATCAATGTGGTTTTTGGTGAAAAACCTTCTATTTCAAGGTTCTGTGCGTTTTCAGACACGTACAATATGTATTTTTTGTGTTTCTGATGAAATCCCTCCTTTTAATGCATTTTCTCACAGGAAATGAGTCTCTCGCCATGGGAAAATGGCTTTCTTGAAAAAGCATATTCTGGTCGAGAAATGGTGTTTTAAACAATAAAAACGACTCCCGGCCTTATTTAGTTCACATTTTTACTTTTGTTAACCTAGCCCGTATTCATAACGCACTAAACCTTTTTATCGCGTTAAAGGCCTTTTCTCGACAAGAAAAGCACAATTTCATCAAAAACAAACAAAATGAATCTATTCAACAAGTCTGCAACACATCCTTAAGAGTTACATGATTTCAACCAATGTCAATGTGTAATTTCCCCAGTTCTGATCATTGTTTAGGTTGTTGGTAGCTTGGTCCAATGCCAAAACACAGTGAAATCTCTTTATGGCTTTAAACGCGTTTTCTCCTCGAGAGAAACATGATTTCACTAAAAACGTTATAGTTTAAACATGCCTGTTGTAACTGTCTGCAAACACTCAGAGTACGGTTTTCACCAATGTGTTTTTTTGGTGAGAAACCTTCTATTTCAAGGTTCTGTGCGTTTTCAGACATGTACAATATGTATTTTTTGTGTTTCTGATGAAATCCCTCCTTTTAATGCTTTTTTTCACAGAAAATGAGTCTCTCGCCATGGGAAAATGGCGTTCTTGAGAAAGCATATTCTGGTCGAGAAATGGTGTTTTAAACAATAAAAACGACTCCCGGCCTATTTAGTTCACATTTTTACTTTTGGTAACGTAGCCCGTATTCATAACGCACTAAACCTTTTTATCGCGTTAAACGCCTTTTCTCGACAAGAAAAGCACAATTTCATCAGAAACAAACAAAACAAGAAAAATGAATCTATTCAACAAGTCTGCAACACATCCTTAAGAGTTACATGATTTCAACCAATGTCAATGTGTAATTTCCCCAGTTCTGATCATTGTTTAGGTTGTTGGTAGCTTGGTCCAATGCCAAAACACAGTGAAATCTCTTTATGGCTTTAAACGCGTTTTCTCCTCGAGAGAAACATGATTTCACTAAAAACGATATAGTTCAAACATGCCTGTTGTAACTGTCTGCAAACACTCAGAGCCTTAAAGTAGGGTTTTCACCAATGTGTTTTTTGGTGAGAAACCTTCTATTTCAAGGTTCGGTGCGTTATCAGACACGTACAATATGTATTTTTTGTGTTTCTGATGAAATCCCTCCTTTTAATGCATTTTCTCACAGAAAATGAGTCTCTCGCCATGGAAAAATGGCTTTCTTGAGAAAGCATATTCTGGTCGAGAAATGGTGTTTTAAACAATAAAAACGACTCCCAGCCTAATTTAGTTCACATTTTAACTTTTGTTAACCTAGCCCGTATTCATAACGCACTAAACCTTTTTATCGCGTTAAACGCCTTTTCTCGACAAGAAAAGCACAATTTCATCAGAAACAAACAAAACAAGAAAAATGAATCTATTCAACAAGTCTGCAACATATTCTTAAGAGTTACATGCTTTCACCCAATGTCAATGTGTAATTTATCCAGTTCTGATCATTGTTTAGGTTGTTGGTAGCTTGGTCCAATGCCAAAACACAGTGAAATTTCTTTATGGCTTTAAACGCGTTTTCTCCTCGAGAGAAACATGATTTCACTAAAAACGTTATAGTTTAAACATGCCTGTTGTAACTGTCTGCAAACACTCAGAGCCTTAAAGTACGGTTTTCACCAATGTGTTTTTTGGTGAGAAACCTTCTATTTCAAGGTTCTGTGCGTTTTCAGACATGTACAATATGTATTTTTTGTGTTTCTGATGAAATCCCTCCTTTTAATGCTTTTTTTCACAGAAAATGAGTCTCTCGCCATGGGAAAATGGCGTTCTTGAGAAAGCATATTCTGGTCGAGAAATGGTGTTTTAAACAATAAAAACGACTTCCGGCCTTATTTAGTTCACATTTTTACTTTTGGTAACGTAGCCCGTATTCATAACGCACTAAACCTTTTTATCGCGTTAAACGCCTTTTCTCGACAAGAAAAGCACAATTTCATCAGAAACAAACAAAACAAGAAAAATGAATCTATTCAACAAGTCTGCAACACATCTTTAAGAGTTACATGATTTCACCCAATGTCAATGTGTAATTTCTCCAGTTCTGATCATTGTTTAGGTTGTTGGTAGCTTGGTCCAATGCCAAAATACAGCGAAATCTTTTTATGGCTTTAAACGCGTTTTCTCCTCGAGAGAAACATGATTTCACTAAAAACGTTATAGTTTAAACATGCCTGTTGTACATGTTTGCAAACACTCAGAGCCTTAAAGTACGGTTTTGACCAATGTGTTTTTTGGTGAGAAACCTTCTATTTCAAGGTTCTGTGCGTTTTCAGACATGTACAATATGTATTTTTTGTGTTTCTGATGAAATCCCTCCTTTTAATGCATTTTCTCACAGGAAATGAGTCTCTCGCCATGGGAAAATGGCCTTCTTGAGAAAGCATATTCTGGTCGAGAAATGGTGTTTTAAACAATAAAAACGACTCCCGGCCTTATTTAGTTCACATTTTTACTTTTGGTAACGTAGCCCGTATTCATAACGCACTAAACCTTTTTATCGCGTTAAACGCCTTTTCTCGACAAGAAAAGCACAATTTCATCAGAAACAAACAAAACAAGAAAAATGAATCTATTCAACAAGTCTGCAACACATCTTTAAGAGTTACATGATTTCACCCAATGTCAATGTGTAATTTCTCCAGTTCTGATCATTGTTTAGGTTGTTGGTAGCTTGGTCCAATGCCAAAATACAGCGAAATCTTTTTATGGCTTTAAACGCGTTTTCTCCTCGAGAGAAACATGATTTCACTAAAAACGTTATAGTTTAAACATGCCTGTTGTACATGTTTGCAAACACTCAGAGCCTTAAAGTACGGTTTTGACCAATGTGTTTTTTGGTGAGAAACCTTCTATTTCAAGGTTCTGTGCGTTTTCAGACATGTACAATATGTATTTTTTGTGTTTCTGATGAAATCCCTCCTTTTAATGCTTTTTTTCACAGAAAATGAGTCTCTCGCCATGGGAAAATGGCGTTCTTGAGAAAGCATATTCTGGTCGAGAAATGGTGTTTTAAACAATAAAAACGACTCCCGGCCTTATTTAGTTCACATTTTTACTTTTGTTAACCTAGCCCGTATTCATAACGCACTAAACCTTTTTATCGCGTTAAAGGCCTTTTCTCGACAAGAAAAGCACAATTTCATCAAAAACAAACAAAATGAATCTATTCAACAAGTCTGCAACACATCCTTAAGAGTTACATGATTTCAACCAATGTCAATGTGTAATTTCCCCAGTTCTGATCATTGTTTAGGTTGTTGGTAGCTTGGTCCAATGCCAAAACACAGTGAAATCTCTTTATGGCTTTAAACGCGTTTTCTCCTCGAGAGAAACATGATTTCACTAAAAACGATATAGTTCAAACATGCCTGTTGTAACTGTCTGCAAACACTCAGAGCCTTAAAGTAGGGTTTTCACCAATGTGTTTTTTGGTGAGAAACCTTCTATTTCAAGGTTCGGTGCGTTATCAGACACGTACAATATGTATTTTTTGTGTTTCTGATGAAATCCCTCCTTTTAATGCATTTTCTCACAGAAAATGAGTCTCTCGCCATGGGAAAATGGCTTTCTTGAGAAAGCATATTCTGGTCGAGAAATGGTGTTTTAAACAATAAAAACGACTCCCAGCCTAATTTAGTTCACATTTTTACTTTTGGTAACGTAGCCCGTATTCATAACGCACTAAACCTTTTTATCGCGTTAAACGCCTTTTCTCGACAAGAAAAGCACAATTTCATCAGAAACAAACAAAACAAGAAAAATGAATCTATTCAACAAGTCTGCAACACATCTTTAAGAGTTACATGATTTCACCCAATGTCAATGTGTAATTTCTCCAGTTCTGATCATTGTTTAGGTTGTTGGTAGCTTGGTCCAATGCCAAAATACAGCGAAATCTTTTTATGGCTTTAAACGCGTTTTCTCCTCGAGAGAAACATGATTTCACTAAAAACGTTATAGTTTAAACATGCCTGTTGTACATGTTTGCAAACACTCAGAGCCTTAAAGTACGGTTTTGACCAATGTGTTTTTTGGTGAGAAACCTTCTATTTCAAGGTTCTGTGCGTTTTCAGACATGTACAATATGTATTTTTTGTGTTTCTGATGAAATCCCTCCTTTTAATGCATTTTCTCACAGGAAATGAGTCTCTCGCCATGGGAAAATGGCCTTCTTGAGAAAGCATATTCTGGTCGAGAAATGGTGTTTTAAACAATAAAAACGACTCCCGGCCTTATTTAGTTCACATTTTTACTTTTGGTAACGTAGCCCGTATTCATAACGCACTAAACCTTTTTATCGCGTTAAACGCCTTTTCTCGACAAGAAAAGCACAATTTCATCAGAAACAAACAAAACAAGAAAAATGAATCTATTCAACAAGTCTGCAACACATCTTTAAGAGTTACATGATTTCACCCAATGTCAATGTGTAATTTCTCCAGTTCTGATCATTGTTTAGGTTGTTGGTAGCTTGGTCCAATGCCAAAATACAGCGAAATCTTTTTATGGCTTTAAACGCGTTTTCTCCTCGAGAGAAACATGATTTCACTAAAAACGTTATAGTTTAAACATGCCTGTTGTACATGTTTGCAAACACTCAGAGCCTTAAAGTACGGTTTTGACCAATGTGTTTTTTGGTGAGAAACCTTCTATTTCAAGGTTCTGTGCGTTTTCAGACATGTACAATATGTATTTTTTGTGTTTCTGATGAAATCCCTCCTTTTAATGCTTTTTTTCACAGAAAATGAGTCTCTCGCCATGGGAAAATGGCGTTCTTGAGAAAGCATATTCTGGTCGAGAAATGGTGTTTTAAACAATAAAAACGACTCCCGGCCTTATTTAGTTCACATTTTTACTTTTGGTAACGTAGCCCGTATTCATAACGTACTAAACCTTTTTAATCGCGTTAAACGCCTTTTCTCGACAAGAAAAGCACAATTTCATCAGAAACAAACAAAACAAGAAAAATGAATCTATTCAACAAGTCTGCAACACATCCTTAAGAGTTACATGATTTCAACCAATGTCAATGTGTAATTTCCCCAGTTCTGATCATTGTTTAGGTTGTTGGTAGCTTGGTCCAATGCCAAAACACAGTAAATCTGTTTATGGCTTTAAACGCGTTTTCTCCTCGAGAGAAACATGATTTCACTAAAAACGTTATAGTTTAAACATGCCTGTTGTACATATTTGCAAACACTCAGAGCCTTAAAGTACGGTTTTCATCAATGTGGTTTTTGGTGAGAAACCTTCTATTTCAAGGTTCTGTGCGTTTTCAGACACGTACAATATGTATTTTTTGTGTTTCTGATGAAATCCCTCCTTTTAATGCATTTTCTCACAGGAAATGAGTCTCTCGCCATGGGAAAATGGCTTTCTTGAAAAAGCATATTCTGGTCGAGAAATGGTGTTTTAAACAATAAAAACGACTCCCGGCCTTATTTAGTTCACATTTTTACTTTTGTTAACCTAGCCCGTATTCATAACGCACTAAACCTTTTTATCGCGTTAAAGGCCTTTTCTCGACAAGAAAAGCACAATTTCATCAAAAACAAACAAAATGAATCTATTCAACAAGTCTGCAACACATCCTTAAGAGTTACATGATTTCAACCAATGTCAATGTGTAATTTCCCCAGTTCTGATCATTGTTTAGGTTGTTGGTAGCTTGGTCCAATGCCAAAACACAGTGAAATCTCTTTATGGCTTTAAACGCGTTTTCTCCTCGAGAGAAACATGATTTCACTAAAAACGATATAGTTCAAACATGCCTGTTGTAACTGTCTGCAAACACTCAGAGCCTTAAAGTAGGGTTTTCACCAATGTGTTTTTTGGTGAGAAACCTTCTATTTCAAGGTTCGGTGCGTTATCAGACACGTACAATATGTATTTTTTGTGTTTCTGATGAAATCCCTCCTTTTAATGCATTTTCTCACAGAAAATGAGTCTCTCGCCATGGGAAAATGGCTTTCTTGAGAAAGCATATTCTGGTCGAGAAATGGTGTTTTAAACAATAAAAACGACTCCCAGCCTAATTTAGTTCACATTTTAACTTTTGTTAACCTAGCCCGTATTCATAACGCACTAAACCTTTTTATCGCGTTAAACGCCTTTTCTCGACAAGAAAAGCACAATTTCATCAGAAACAAACAAAACAAGAAAAATGAATCTATTCAACAAGTCTGCAACATATTCTTAAGAGTTACATGCTTTCACCCAATGTCAATGTGTAATTTCTCCAGTTCTGATCATTGTTTAGGTTGTTGGTAGCTTGGTCCAATGCCAAAACACAGTGAAATTTCTTTATGGCTTTAAACGCGTTTTCTCCTCGAGAGAAACATGATTTCACTAAAAACGTTATAGTTTAAACATGCCTGTTGTAACTGTCTGCAAACACTCAGAGCCTTAAAGTACGGTTTTCACCAATGTGTTTTTTGGTGAGAAACCTTCTATTTCAAGGTTCTGTGCGTTTTCAGACATGTACAATATGTATTTTTTGTGTTTCTGATGAAATCCCTCCTTTTAATGCTTTTTTTCACAGAAAATGAGTCTCTCGCCATGGGAAAATGGCGTTCTTGAGAAAGCATATTCTGGTCGAGAAATGGTGTTTTAAACAATAAAAACGACTTCCGGCCTTATTTAGTTCACATTTTTACTTTTGGTAACGTAGCCCGTATTCATAACGCACTAAACCTTTTTATCGCGTTAAACGCCTTTTCTCGACAAGAAAAGCACAATTTCATCAGAAACAAACAAAACAAGAAAAATGAATCTATTCAACAAGTCTGCAACACATCTTTAAGAGTTACATGATTTCACCCAATGTCAATGTGTAATTTCTCCAGTTCTGATCATTGTTTAGGTTGTTGGTAGCTTGGTCCAATGCCAAAATACAGCGAAATCTTTTTATGGCTTTAAACGCGTTTTCTCCTCGAGAGAAACATGATTTCACTAAAAACGTTATAGTTTAAACATGCCTGTTGTACATGTTTGCAAACACTCAGAGCCTTAAAGTACGGTTTTGACCAATGTGTTTTTTGGTGAGAAACCTTCTATTTCAAGGTTCTGTGCGTTTTCAGACATGTACAATATGTATTTTTTGTGTTTCTGATGAAATCCCTCCTTTTAATGCATTTTCTCACAGGAAATGAGTCTCTCGCCATGGGAAAATGGCCTTCTTGAGAAAGCATATTCTGGTCGAGAAATGGTGTTTTAAACAATAAAAACTACTCCCGGCCTTATTTAGTTCACATTTTTACTTTTGGTAACGTAGCCCGTATTCATAACGCACTAAACCTTTTTATCGCGTTAAACGCCTTTTCTCGACAAGAAAAGCACAATTTCATCAGAAACAAACAAAACAAGAAAAATGAATCTATTCAACAAGTCTGCAACACATCTTTAAGAGTTACATGATTTCACCCAATGTCAATGTGTAATTTCTCCAGTTCTGATCATTGTTTAGGTTGTTGGTAGCTTGGTCCAATGCCAAAATACAGCGAAATCTTTTTATGGCTTTAAACGCGATTTCTCCTCGAGAGAAACATGATTTCACTAAAAACGTTATAGTTTAAACATGCCTGTTGTACATGTTTGCAAACACTCAGAGCCTTAAAGTACGGTTTTGACCAATGTGTTTTTTGGTGAGAAACCTTCTATTTCAAGGTTCTGTGCGTTTTCAGACATGTACAATATGTATTTTTTGTGTTTCTGATGAAATCCCTCCTTTTAATGCTTTTTTTCACAGAAAATGAGTCTCTCGCCATGGGAAAATGGCGTTCTTGAGAAAGCATATTCTGGTCGAGAAATGGTGTTTTAAACAATAAAAACGACTCCCGGCCTTATTTAGTTCACATTTTTACTTTTGGTAACGTAGCCCGTATTCATAACGTACTAAACCTTTTTAATCGCGTTAAACGCCTTTTCTCGACAAGAAAAGCACAATTTCATCAGAAACAAACAAAACAAGAAAAATGAATCTATTCAACAAGTCTGCAACACATCCTTAAGAGTTACATGATTTCAACCAATGTCAATGTGTAATTTCCCCAGTTCTGATCATTGTTTAGGTTGTTGGTAGCTTGGTCCAATGCCAAAACACAGTAAATCTGTTTATGGCTTTAAACGCGTTTTCTCCTCGAGAGAAACATGATTTCACTAAAAACGTTATAGTTTAAACATGCCTGTTGTACATATTTGCAAACACTCAGAGCCTTAAAGTACGGTTTTCATCAATGTGGTTTTTGGTGAGAAACCTTCTATTTCAAGGTTCTGTGCGTTTTCAGACACGTACAATATGTATTTTTTGTGTTTCTGATGAAATCCCTCCTTTTAATGCATTTTCTCACAGGAAATGAGTCTCTCGCCATGGGAAAATGGCTTTCTTGAAAAAGCATATTCTGGTCGAGAAATGGTGTTTTAAACAATAAAAACGACTCCCGGCCTTATTTAGTTCACATTTTTACTTTTGTTAACCTAGCCCGTATTCATAACGCACTAAACCTTTTTATCGCGTTAAAGGCCTTTTCTCGACAAGAAAAGCACAATTTCATCAAAAACAAACAAAATGAATCTATTCAACAAGTCTGCAACACATCCTTAAGAGTTACATGATTTCAACCAATGTCAATGTGTAATTTCCCCAGTTCTGATCATTGTTTAGGTTGTTGGTAGCTTGGTCCAATGCCAAAACACAGTGAAATCTCTTTATGGCTTTAAACGCGTTTTCTCCTCGAGAGAAACATGATTTCACTAAAAACGATATAGTTCAAACATGCCTGTTGTAACTGTCTGCAAACACTCAGAGCCTTAAAGTAGGGTTTTCACCAATGTGTTTTTTGGTGAGAAACCTTCTATTTCAAGGTTCGGTGCGTTATCAGACACGTACAATATGTATTTTTTGTGTTTCTGATGAAATCCCTCCTTTTAATGCATTTTCTCACAGAAAATGAGTCTCTCGCCATGGGAAAATGGCTTTCTTGAGAAAGCATATTCTGGTCGAGAAATGGTGTTTTAAACAATAAAAACGACTCCCGGCCTTATTTAGTTCACATTTTTACTTTTGGTAACGTAGCCCGTATTCATAACGCACTAAACCTTTTTATCGCGTTAAACGCCTTTTCTCGACGAGAAAAGCACAATTTCATCAGAAACAAACAAAACAAGAAAAATGAATCTATTCAACAAGTCTGCAACACATCTTTAAGAGTTACATGATTTCACCCAATGTCAATGTGTAATTTCTCCAGTTCTGATCATTGTTTAGGTTGTTGGTAGCTTGGTCCAATGCCGAAATACAGCGAAATCTTTTTATGGCTTTAAACGCGTTTTCTCCTCGAGAGAAACATGATTTCACTAAAAACGTTATAGTTTAAACATGCCTTTTGTACATGTTTGCAAACACGCAGAGCCTTAAAGTACGGTTTTCATCAATGTGGTTTTTGGTGAAAAACCTTCTATTTCAAGGTTCTGTGCGTTTTCAGACACGTACAATATGTATTTTTTGTGTTTCTGATGAAATCCCTCCTTTTAATGCATTTTCTCACAGGAAATGAGTCTCTCGCCATGGGAAAATGGCTTTCTTGAAAAAGCATATTCTGGTCGAGAAATGGTGTTTTAAACAATAAAAACGACTCCCGGCCTTATTTAGTTCACATTTTTACTTTTGTTAACCTAGCCCGTATTCATAACGCACTAAACCTTTTTATCGCGTTAAACGCCTTTTCTCGACAAGAAAAGCACAATTTCATCAAAAACAAACAAAATGAATCTATTCAACAAGTCTGCAACACATCCTTAAGAGTTACATGATTTCAACCAATGTCAATGTGTAATTTCCCCAGTTCTGATCATTGTTTAGGTTGTTGGTAGCTTGGTCCAATGCCAAAACACAGTGAAATCTCTTTATGGCTTTAAACGCGTTTTCTCCTCGAGAGAAACATGATTTCACTAAAAACGTTATAGTTTAAACATGCCTGTTGTAACTGTCTGCAAACACTCAGAGTACGGTTTTCACCAATGTGTTTTTTGGTGAGAAACCTTCTATTTCAAGGTTCTGTGCGTTTTCAGACATGTACAATATGTATTTTTTGTGTTTCTGATGAAATCCCTCCTTTTAATGCTTTTTTTCACAGAAAATGAGTCTCTCGCCATGGGAAAATGGCGTTCTTGAGAAAGCATATTCTGGTCGAGAAAATGGTGTTTTAAACAATAAAAACGACTCCCGGCCTATTTAGTTCACATTTTTACTTTTGGTAACGTAGCCCGTATTCATAACGCACTAAACCTTTTTATCGCGTTAAACGCCTTTTCTCGACAAGAAAAGCACAATTTCATCAGAAACAAACAAAACAAGAAAAATGAATCTATTCAACAAGTCTGCAACACATCCTTAAGAGTTACATGATTTCAACCAATGTCAATGTGTAATTTCCCCAGTTCTGATCATTGTTTAGGTTGTTGGTAGCTTGGTCCAATGCCAAAACACAGTGAAATCTCTTTATGGCTTTAAACGCGTTTTCTCCTCGAGAGAAACATGATTTCACTAAAAACGTTATAGTTTAAACATGCCTGTTGTAACTGTCTGCAAACACTCAGAGTACGGTTTTCACCAATGTGTTTTTTGGTGAGAAACCTTCTATTTCAAGGTTCTGTGCGTTTTCAGACATGTACAATATGTATTTTTTGTATTTCTGATGAAATCCCTCCTTTTAATGCTTTTTTTCACAGAAAATGAGTCTCTCGCCATGGGAAAATGGCGTTCTTGAGAAAGCATATTCTGGTCGAGAAATGGTGTTTTAAACAATAAAAACGACTCCCGGCCTATTTAGTTCACATTTTTACTTTTGGTAACGTAGCCCGTATTCATAACGCACTAAACCTTTTTATCGCGTTAAACGCCTTTTCTCGACAAGAAAAGCACAATTTCATCAGAAACAAACAAAACAAGAAAAATGAATATATTCAACAAGTCTGCAACACATCCTTAAGAGTTACATGATTTCAACCAATGTCAATGTGTAATTTCCCCAGTTCTGATCATTGTTTAGGTTGTTGGTAGCTTGGTCCAATGCCAAAACACAGTGAAATCTTTTTATGGCTTTAAACGCGTTTTCTCCTCGAGAGAAACATGATTTCACTAAAAACGATATAGTTCAAACATGCCTGTTGTAACTGTCTGCAAACACTCAGAGCCTTAAAGTAGGGTTTTCACCAATGTGTTTTTTGGTGAGAAACCTTCTATTTCAAGGTTCGGTGCGTTATCAGACACGTACAATATGTATTTTTTGTGTTTCTGATGAAATCCCTCCTTTTAATGCATTTTCTCACAGAAAATGAGTCTCTCGCCATGGGAAAATGGCTTTCTTGAGAAAGCATATTCTGGTCGAGAAATGGTGTTTTAAACAATAAAAACGACTCCCAGCCTAATTTAGTTCACATTTTAACTTTTGTTAACCTAGCCCGTATTCATAACGCACTAAACCTTTTTATCGCGTTAAACGCCTTTTCTCGACAAGAAAAGCACAATTTCATCAGAAACAAACAAAACAAGAAAAATGAATCTATTCAACAAGTCTGCAACATATTCTTAAGAGTTACATGCTTTCACCCAATGTCAATGTGTAATTTCTCCAGTTCTGATCATTGTTTAGGTTGTTGGTAGCTTGGTCCAATGCCAAAACACAGTGAAATTTCTTTATGGCTTTAAACGCGTTTTCTCCTCGAGAGAAACATGATTTCACTAAAAACGTTATAGTTTAAACATGCCTGTTGTAACTCTCTGCAAACACTCAGAGCCTTAAAGTACGGTTTTCATCAATTTGTTTTTTGGTGAGAAACCTTCTATTTCAAGGTTCTGTGCGTTTTCAGACATGTACAATATGTATTTTTTGTGTTTCTGATGAAATCCCTCCTTTTAATGCTTTTTTTCACAGAAAATGAGTCTCTCGCCATGGGAAAATGGCGTTCTTGAGAAAGCATATTCTGGTTGAGAAATGGTGTTTTAAACAATAAAAACGACTTCCGGCCTTATTTAGTTCACATTTTTACTTTTGGTAACGTAGCCCGTATTCATAACGCACTAAACCTTTTTATCGCGTTAAACGCCTTTTCTCGACAAGAAAAGCACAATTTCATCAGAAACAAACAAAACAAGAAAAATGAATCTATTCAACAAGTCTGCAACACATCTTTAAGAGTTACATGATTTCACCCAATGTCAATGTGTAATTTCTCCAGTTCTGATCATTGTTTAGGTTGTTGGTAGCTTGGTCCAATGCCAAAATACAGCGAAATCTTTTTATGGCTTTAAACGCGTTTTCTCCTCGAGAGAAACATGATTTCACTAAAAACGTTATAGTTTAAACATGCCTGTTGTACATGTCTGCAAACACTCAGAGCCTTAAAGTACGGCTTTCACCAATGTGTTTTTTGGTGAGAAACCTTCTATTTCAAGGTTCTGTGCGTTTTCAGACATGTACAATATGTATTTTTTGTGTTTCTGATGAAATCCCTCATTTTAATGCTTTTTTTCACAGAAAATGAGTCTCTCGCCATGGGAAAATGGCGTTCTTGAGAAAGCATATTCTGGTCGAGAAATGGTGTTTTAAACAATAAAAACGACTCCCGGCCTTATTTAGTTCACATTTTTACTTTTGGTAACGTAGCCCGTATTCATAACGTACTAAACCTTTTTATCGCGTTAAACGCCTTTTCTCGACAAGAAAAGCACAATTTCATCAGAAACAAACAAAACAAGAAAAATGAATCTATTCAACAAGTCTGCAACACATCCTTAAGAGTTACATGATTTCAACCAATGTCAATGTGTAATTTCCCCAGTTCTGATCATTGTTTAGGTTGTTGGTAGCTTGGTCCAATGCCAAAACACAGTAAATCTGTTTATGGCTTTAAACGCGTTTTCTCCTCGAGAGAAACATGATTTCACTAAAAACGATATAGTTCAAACATGCCTGTTGTAACTGTCTTCAAACACTCAGAGCCTTAAAGTAGGGTTTTCACCAATGTGTTTTTTGGTGAGAAACCTTCTATTTCAAGGTTCGGTGCGTTATCAGACACGTACAATATGTATTTTTTGTGTTTCTGATGAAATCCCTCCTTTTAATGCATTTTGTCACAGAAAATGAGTCTCTCGCCATGGGAAAATGGCTTTCTTGAGAAAGCATATTCTGGTCGAGAAATGGTGTTTTAAACAATAAAAACGACTCCCAGCCTAATTTAGTTCACATTTTTACTTTTGTTAACCTAGCCCGTATTCATAACGCACTAAACCTTTTTATCGCGTTAAACGCCTTTTCTCGACAAGAAAAGCACAATTTCATCAGAAACAAACAAAACAAGAAAAATGAATCTATTCAACAAGTCTGCAACATATTCTTAAGAGTTACATGCTTTCACCCAATGTCAATGTGTAATTTCTCCAGTTCTGATCATTGTTTAGGTTGTTGGTAGCTTGGTCCAATGCCAAAACACAGTGAAATCTCTTTATGGCTTTAAACGCGTTTTCTCCTCGAGAGAAACATGATTTCACTAAAAACGTTATAGTTTAAACATGCCTGTTGTAACTGTCTGCAAACACTCAGAGCCTTAAAGTACGGTTTTCACCAATGTGTTTTTTGGTGAGAAACCTTCTATTTCAAGGTTCTGTGCGTTTTCAGACATGTACAATATGTATTTTTTGTGTTTCTGATGAAATCCCTCCTTTTAATGCATTTTCTCACAGAAAATGAGTCTCTCGCCATGGGAAAATGGCCTTCTTGAGAAAGCATATTCTGGTCGAGAAATGGTGTTTTAAACAATAAAAACGACTCCCGGCCTTATTTAGTTCACATTTTTACTTTTGGTAACGTAGCCCGTATTCATAACGTACTAAACCTTTTTATCGCGTTAAACGCCTTTTCTCGACAAGAAAAGCACAATTTCATCAGAAACAAACAAAACAAGAAAAATGAATCTATTCAACAAGTCTGCAACACATCCTTAAGAGTTACATGATTTCAACCAATGTCAATGTGTAATTTCCCCAGTTCTGATCATTGTTTAGGTTGTTGGTAGCTTGGTCCAATGCCAAAACACAGTGAAATCTCTTTATGGCTTTAAACGCGATTTCTCCTCGAGAGAAACATGATTTCACTAAAAACGATATAGTTCAAACATGCCTGTTGTAACTGTCTGCAAACACTCAGAGCCTTAAAGTAGGGTTTTCACCAATGTGTTTTTTGGTGAGAAACCTTCTATTTCAAGGTTCGGTGCGTTATCAGACACGTACAATATGTATTTTTTGTGTTTCTGATGAAATCCCTCCTTTTAATGCATTTTCTCACAGAAAATGAGTCTCTCGCCATGGGAAAATGGCCTTCTTGAGAAAGCATATTCTGGTCGAGAAATGGTGTTTTAAACAATAAAAACGACTCCCGGCCTTATTTAGTTCACATTTTTACTTTTGGTAACGTAGCCCGTATTCATAACGCACTAAACCTTTTTATCGCGTTAAACGCCTTTTCTCGACAAGAAAAGCGCAATTTCATCAGAAACAAACAAAACAAGAAAAATGAATCTATTCAACAAGTCTGCAACACATCTTTAAGAGTTACATGATTTCACCCAATGTCAATGTGTAATTTCTCCAGTTCTGATCATTGTTTAGGTTGTTGGTAGCTTGGTCCAATGCCAAAATACAGCGAAATCTTTTTATGGCTTTAAACGCGTTTTCTCCTCGAGAGAAACATGATTTCACTAAAAACGTTATAGTTTAAACATGCCTGTTGTACATGTTTGCAAACACTCAGAGCCTTAAAGTACGGTTTTGACCAATGTGTTTTTTGGTGAGAAACCTTCTATTTCAAGGTTCTGTGCGTTTTCAGACATGTACAATATGTATTTTTTGTGTTTCTGATGAAATCCCTCCTTTTAATGCTTTTTTTCACAGAAAATGAGTCTCTCGCCATGGGAAAATGGCTTTCTTGAGAAAGCATATTCTGGTCGAGAAATGGTGTTTTAAACAATAAAAACGACTCCCGGCCTTATTTAGTTCACATTTTTACTTTTGGTAACGTAGCCCGTATTCATAACGTACTAAACCTTTTTATCGCGTTAAACGCCTTTTCTCGACAAGAAAAGCACAATTTCATCAGAAACAAACAAAACAAGAAAAATGAATCTATTCAACAAGTCTGCAACACATCCTTAAGAGTTACATGATTTCAACCAATGTCAATGTGTAATTTCCCCAGTTCTGATCATTGTTTAGGTTGTTGGTAGCTTGGTCCAATGCCAAAACACAGTAAATCTGTTTATGGCTTTAAACGCGTTTTCTCCTCGAGAGAAACATGATTTCACTAAAAACGATATAGTTCAAACATGCCTGTTGTAACTGTCTTCAAACACTCAGAGCCTTAAAGTAGGGTTTTCACCAATGTGTTTTTTGGTGAGAAACCTTCTATTTCAAGGTTCGGTGCGTTATCAGACACGTACAATATGTATTTTTTGTGTTTCTGATGAAATCCCTCCTTTTAATGCATTTTCTCACAGAAAATGAGTCTCTCGCCATGGGAAAATGGCCTTCTTGAGAAAGCATATTCTGGTCGAGAAATGGTGTTTTAAACAATAAAAACGACTCCCGGCCTTATTTAGTTCACATTTTTACTTTTGGTAACGTAGCCCGTATTCATAACGCACTAAACCTTTTTATCGCGTTAAACGCCTTTTCTCGACAAGAAAAGCACAATTTCATCAGAAACAAACAAAACAAGAAAAATGAATCTATTCAACAAGTCTGCAACACATCTTTAAGAGTTACATGATTTCACCCAATGTCAATGTGTAATTTCTCCAGTTCTGATCATTGTTTAGGTTGTTGGTAGCTTGGTCCAATGCCAAAATACAGCGAAATCTTTTTATGGCTTTAAACGCGTTTTCTCCTCGAGAGAAACATGATTTCACTAAAAACGTTATAGTTTAAACATGCCTGTTGTACATGTTTGCAAACACTCAGAGCCTTAAAGTACGGTTTTGACCAATGTGTTTTTTGGTGAGAAACCTTCTATTTCAAGGTTCTGTGCGTTTTCAGACATGTACAATATGTATTTTTTGTGTTTCTGATGAAATCCCTCCTTTTAATGCTTTTTTTCACAGAAAATGAGTCTCTCGCCATGGGAAAATGGCGTTCTTGAGAAAGCATATTCTGGTCGAGAAATGGTGTTTTAAACAATAGAAACGACTCCCGGCCTTATTTAGTTCACATTTTTACTTTTGGTAACGTAGCCCGTATTCATAACGTACTAAACCTTTTTATCGCGTTAAACGCCTTTTCTCGACAACAAAAGCACAATTTCATCAGAAACAAACAAAACAAGAAAAATGAATCTATTCAACAAGTCTGCAACACATCCTTAAGAGTTACATGATTTCAACCAATGTCAATGTGTAATTTCCCCAGTTCTGATCATTGTTTAGGTTGTTGGTAGCTTGGTCCAATGCCAAAACACAGTAAATCTGTTTATGGCTTTAAACGCGTTTTCTCCTCGAGAGAAACATGATTTCACTAAAAACGATATAGTTCAAACATGCCTGTTGTAACTGTCTTCAAACACTCAGAGCCTTAAAGTAGGGTTTTCACCAATGTGTTTTTTGGTGAGAAACCTTCTATTTCAAGGTTCGGTGCGTTATCAGACACGTACAATATGTATTTTTTGTGTTTCTGATGAAATCCCTCCTTTTAATGCATTTTCTCACAGAAAATGAGTCTCTCGCCATGGGAAAATGGCTTTCTTGAGAAAGCATATTCTGGTCGAGAAATGGTGTTTTAAACAATAAAAACGACTCCCAGCCTAATTTAGTTCACATTTTTACTTTTGTTAACCTAGCCCGTATTCATAACGCACTAAACCTTTTTATCGCGTTAAACGCCTTTTCTCGACAAGAAAAGCACAATTTCATCAAAAACAAACAAAACAAGAAAAATGAATCTATTCAACAAGTCTGCAACATATTCTTAAGAGTTACATGCTTTCACCCAATGTCAATGTGTAATTTCTCCAGTTCTGATCATTGTTTAGGTTGTTGGTAGCTTGGTCCAATGCCAAAACACAGTGAAATCTCTTTATGGCTTTAAACGCGTTTTCTCCTCGAGAGAAACATGATTTCACTAAAAACGTTATAGTTTAAACATGCCTGTTGTACATGTCTGCAAACACTCAGAGCCTTAAAGTACGGTTTTCACCAATGTGTTTTTTGGTGAGAAACCTTCTATTTCAAGGTTCTGTGCGTTTTCAGACATGTACAATATGTATTTTTTGTGTTTCTGATGAAATCCCTCCTTTTAATGCTTTTTTTCACAGAAAATGAGTCTCTCGCCATGGGAAAATGGCGTTCTTGAGAAAGCATATTCTGGTCGAGAAATGGTGTTTTAAACAATAAAAACGACTCCCGGCCTTATTTAGTTCACATTTTTACTTTTGGTAACGTAGCCCGTATTCATAACGCACTAAACCTTTTTATCGCGTTAAACGCCTTTTCTCGACAAGAAAAGCACAATTTCATCAGAAACAAACAAAACAAGAAAAATGAATCTATTCAACAAGTCTGCAACACATCTTTAAGAGTTACATGATTTCACCCAATGTCAATGTGTAATTTCTCCAGTTCTGATCATTGTTTAGGTTGTTGGTAGCTTGGTCCAATGCCAAAATACAGCGAAATCTTTTTATGGCTTTAAACGCGTTTTCTCCTCGAGAGAAACATGATTTCACTAAAAACGTTATAGTTTAAACATGCCTGTTGTACATGTTTGCAAACACTCAGAGCCTTAAAGTACGGTTTTCATCAATGTGGTTTTTGGTGAAAAACCTTCTATTTCAAGGTTCTGTGCGTTTTCAGACACGTACAATATGTATTTTTTGTGTTTCTGATGAAATCCCTCCTTTTAATGCATTTTCTCACAGAAAATGAGTCTCTCGCCATGGGAAAATGGCTTTCTTGAGAAAGCATATTCTGGTCGAGAAATGGTGTTTTAAACAATAAAAACGACTCCCGGCCTTATTTAGTTCACATTTTTACTTTTGGTAACGTAGCCCGTATTCATAACGCACTAAACCTTTTTATCGCGTTAAACGCCTTTTCTCGACAACAAAAGCACAATTTCATCAGAAACAAACAAAACAAGAAAAATGAATCTATTCAACAAGTCTGCAACACATCCTTAAGAGTTACATGATTTCACCCAATGTCAATGTGTAATTTCTCCAGTTCTGATCATTGTTTAGGTTGTTGGTAGCTTGGTCCAATGCCAAAACAGAGTGAAATCTTTTTATGGCTTTAAACGCGTTTTCTCCTCGAGAGAAACATGATTTCACTAAAAACGTTATAGTTTAAACATGCCTGTTGTACATGTTTGCAAACACTCAGAGCCTTAAAGTACGGTTTTGACCAATGTGTTTTTTGGTGAGAAACCTTCTATTTCAAGGTTCTGTGCGTTTTCAGACATGTACAATATGTATTTTTTGTGTTTCTGATGAAATCCCTCCTTTTAATGCTTTTTTTCACAGAAAATGAGTCTCTCGCCATGGGAAAATGGCGTTCTTGAGAAAGCATATTCTGGTCGAGAAATGGTGTTTTAAACAATAGAAACGACTCCCGGCCTTATTTAGTTCACATTTTTACTTTTGGTAACGTAGCCCGTATTCATAACGTACTAAACCTTTTTATCGCGTTAAACGCCTTTTCTCGACAAGAAAAGCACAATTTCATCAGAAACAAACAAAACAAGAAAAATGAATCTATTCAACAAGTCTGCAACACATCCTTAAGAGTTACATGATTTCAACCAATGTCAATGTGTAATTTCCCCAGTTCTGATCATTGTTTAGGTTGTTGGTAGCTTGGTCCAATGCCAAAACACAGTAAATCTGTTTATGGCTTTAAACGCGTTTTCTCCTCGAGAGAAACATGATTTCACTAAAAACGATATAGTTCAAACATGCCTGTTGTAACTGTCTTCAAACACTCAGAGCCTTAAAGTAGGGTTTTCACCAATGTGTTTTTTGGTGAGAAACCTTCTATTTCAAGGTTCGGTGCGTTATCAGACACGTACAATATGTATTTTTTGTGTTTCTGATGAAATCCCTCCTTTTAATGCATTTTCTCACAGAAAATGAGTCTCTCGCCATGGGAAAATGGCTTTCTTGAGAAAGCATATTCTGGTCGAGAAATGGTGTTTTAAACAATAAAAACGACTCCCAGCCTAATTTAGTTCACATTTTTACTTTTGTTAACCTAGCCCGTATTCATAACGCACTAAACCTTTTTATCGCGTTAAACGCCTTTTCTCGACAAGAAAAGCACAATTTCATCAAAAACAAACAAAACAAGAAAAATGAATCTATTCAACAAGTCTGCAACATATTCTTAAGAGTTACATGCTTTCACCCAATGTCAATGTGTAATTTCTCCAGTTCTGATCATTGTTTAGGTTGTTGGTAGCTTGGTCCAATGCCAAAACACAGTGAAATCTCTTTATGGCTTTAAACACGTTTTCTACTCGAGAGAAACATGATTTCACTAAAAACGTTATAGTTTAAACATGCCTGTTGTAACTGTCTGCAAACACTCAGAGCCTTAAAGTACGGTTTTCACCAATGTGTTTTTTGGTGAGAAACCTTCTATTTCAAGGTTCTGTGCGTTTTCAGACATGTACAATATGTATTTTTTGTGTTTCTGATGAAATCCCTCCTTTTAATGCTTTTTTTCACAGAAAATGAGTCTCTCGCCATGGGAAAATGGCGTTCTTGAGAAAGCATATTCTGGTCGAGAAATGGTGTTTTAAACAATAAAAACGACTCCCGGCCTTATTTAGTTCACATTTTTACTTTTGGTAACGTAGCCCGTATTCATAACGCACTAAACCTTTTTATCGCGTTAAACGCCTTTTCTCGACAACAAAAGCACAATTTCATCAGAAACAAACAAAACAAGAAAAATGAATCTATTCAACAAGTCTGCAACACATCCTTAAGAGTTACATGATTTCAACCAATGTCAATGTGTAATTTCCCCAGTTCTGATCATTGTTTAGGTTGTTGGTAGCTTGGTCCAATGCCAAAACACAGTGAAATCTCTTTATGGCTTTAAACGCGTTTTCTCCTAGAGAGAAACATGATTTCACTAAAAACGATATAGTTCAAACATGCCTGTTGTAACTGTCTGCAAACACTCAGAGCCTTAAAATAGGGTTTTCACCAATGTGTTTTTTGGTGAGAAACCTTCTATTTCAAGGTTCGGTGCGTTATCAGACACGTACAATATGTATTTTTTGTGTTTCTGATGAAATCCCTCCTTTTAATGCATTTTCTCACAGAAAATGAGTCTCTCGCCATGGGAAAATGGCGTTCTTGAGAAAGCATATTCTGGTCGAGAAATGGTGTTTTAAACAATAAAAACGACTCCCGGCCTTATTTAGTTCACATTTTTACTTTTGGTAACGTAGCCCGTATTCATAACGCACTAAACCTTTTTATCGCGTTAAACGCCTTTTCTCGACAACAAAAGCACAATTTCATCAGAAACAAACAAAACAAGAAAAATGAATCTATTCAACAAGTCTGCAACACATCTTTAAGAGTTACATGATTTCACCCAATGTCAATGTGTAATTTCTCCAGTTCTGATCATTGTTTAGGTTGTTGGTAGCTTGGTCCAATGCCAAAATACAGCGAAATCTTTTTATGGCTTTAAACGCGTTTTCTCCTCGAGAGAAACATGATTTCACTAAAAACGTTATAGTTTAAACATGCCTGTTGTACATGTTTGCAAACACTCAGAGCCTTAAAGTACGGTTTTGACCAATGTGTTTTTTGGTGAGAAACCTTCTATTTCAAGGTTCTGTGCGTTTTCAGACATGTACAATATGTATTTTTTGTGTTTCTGATGAAATCCCTCCTTTTAATGCTTTTTTTCACAGAAAATGAGTCTCTCGCCATGGGAAAATGGCGTTCTTGAGAAAGCATATTCTGGTCGAGAAATGGTGTTTTAAACAATAGAAACGACTCCCGGCCTTATTTAGTTCACATTTTTACTTTTGGTAACGTAGCCCGTATTCATAACGTACTAAACCTTTTTATCGCGTTAAACGCCTTTTCTCGACAAGAAAAGCACAATTTCATCAGAAACAAACAAAACAAGAAAAATGAATCTATTCAACAAGTCTGCAACACATCCTTAAGAGTTACATGATTTCAACCAATGTCAATGTGTAATTTCCCCAGTTCTGATCATTGTTTAGGTTGTTGGTAGCTTGGTCCAATGCCAAAACACAGTAAATCTGTTTATGGCTTTAAACGCGTTTTCTCCTCGAGAGAAACATGATTTCACTAAAAACGATATAGTTCAAACATGCCTGTTGTAACTGTCTTCAAACACTCAGAGCCTTAAAGTAGGGTTTTCACCAATGTGTTTTTTGGTGAGAAACCTTCTATTTCAAGGTTCGGTGCTTTATCAGACACGTACAATATGTATTTTTTGTGTTTCTGATGAAATCCCTCCTTTTAATGCATTTTCTCACAGAAAATGAGTCTCTCGCCATGGGAAAATGGCTTTCTTGAGAAAGCATATTCTGGTCGAGAAATGGTGTTTTAAACAATAAAAACGACTCCCAGCCTAATTTAGTTCACATTTTTACTTTTGTTAACCTAGCCCGTATTCATAACGCACTAAACCTTTTTATCGCGTTAAACGCCTTTTCTCGACAAGAAAATCACAATTTCATCAAAAACAAACAAAACAAGAAAAATGAATCTATTCAACAAGTCTGCAACATATTCTTAAGAGTTACATGCTTTCACCCAATGTCAATGTGTAATTTCTCCAGTTCTGATCATTGTTTAGGTTGTTGGTAGCTTGGTCCAATGCCAAAACACAGTGAAATCTCTTTATGGCTTTAAACACGTTTTCTACTCGAGAGAAACATGATTTCACTAAAAACGTTATAGTTTAAACATGCCTGTTGTAACTGTCTGCAAACACTCAGAGCCTTAAAGTACGGTTTTCACCAATGTGTTTTTTGGTGAGAAACCTTCTATTTCAAGGTTCTGTGCGTTTTCAGACATGTACAATATGTATTTTTTGTGTTTCTGATGAAATCCCTCCTTTTAATGCTTTTTTTCACAGAAAATGAGTCTCTCGCCATGGGAAAATGGCGTTCTTGAGAAAGCATATTCTGGTCGAGAAATGGTGTTTTAAACAATAAAAACGACTCCCGGCCTTATTTAGTTCACATTTTTACTTTTGGTAACGTAGCCCGTATTCATAACGCACTAAACCTTTTTATCGCGTTAAACGCCTTTTCTCGACAACAAAAGCACAATTTCATCAGAAACAAACAAAACAAGAAAAATGAATCTATTCAACAAGTCTGCAACACATCCTTAAGAGTTACATGATTTCAACCAATGTCAATGTGTAATTTCCCCAGTTCTGATCATTGTTTAGGTTGTTGGTAGCTTGGTCCAATGCCAAAACACAGTAAATCTGTTTATGGCTTTAAACGCGTTTTCTCCTCGAGAGAAACATGATTTCACTAAAAACGATATAGTTCAAACATGCCTGTTGTAACTGTCTGCAAACACTCAGAGCCTTAAAATAGGGTTTTCACCAATGTGTTTTTTGGTGAGAAACCTTCTATTTCAAGGTTCGGTGCGTTATCAGACACGTACAATATGTATTTTTTGTGTTTCTGATGAAATCCCTCCTTTTAATGCATTTTCTCACAGAAAATGAGTCTCTCGCCATGGGAAAATGGCTTTCTTGAGAAAGCATATTCTGGTCGAGAAATGGTGTTTTAAACAATAAAAACGACTCCCGGCCTTATTTAGTTCAC
This sequence comes from Lampris incognitus, assembly GCF_029633865.1. Taxonomy (NCBI): domain Eukaryota; kingdom Metazoa; phylum Chordata; class Actinopteri; order Lampriformes; family Lampridae; genus Lampris; species Lampris incognitus. The sequence goes on along the minus strand of NC_079213.1, from coordinate 48,389,396 downwards.
ATTTTTACTTTTGGTAACGTAGCCCGTATTCATAACGCACTAAACCTTTTTATCGCGTTAAACGCCTTTTCTCGACAACAAAAGCACAATTTCATCAGAAACAAACAAAACAAGAAAAATGAATCTATTCAACAAGTCTGCAACACATCCTTAAGAGTTACATGATTTCACCCAATGTCAATGTGTAATTTCTCCAGTTCTGATCATTGTTTAGGTTGTTGGTAGCTTGGTCCAATGCCAAAACAGAGTGAAATCTTTTTATGGCTTTAAACGCGTTTTCTCCTCGAGAGAAACATGATTTCACTAAAAACGTTATAGTTTAAACATGCCTGTTGTACATGTTTGCAAACACTCAGAGCCTTAAAGTACGGTTTTGACCAATGTGTTTTTTGGTGAGAAACCTTCTATTTCAAGGTTCTGTGCGTTTTCAGACATGTACAATATGTATTTTTTGTGTTTCTGATGAAATCCCTCCTTTTAATGCTTTTTTTCACAGAAAATGAATCTCTCGCCATGGGAAAATGGCGTTCTTGAGAAAGCATATTGTGGTCGAGAAATGGTGTTTTAAACAATAAAAACGACTCCCGGCCTTATTTAGTTCACATTTTTACTTTTGGTAACGTAGCCCGTATTCATAACGTACTAAACCTTTTTATCGCGTTAAACGCCTTTTCTCGACAAGAAAAGCACAATTTCATCAGAAACAAACAAAACAAGAAAAATGAATCTATTCAACAAGTCTGCAACACATCCTTAAGAGTTACATGATTTCAACCAATGTCAATGTGTAATTTCCCCAGTTCTGATCATTGTTTAGGTTGTTGGTAGCTTGGTCCAATGCCAAAACACAGTAAATCTGTTTATGGCTTTAAACGCGTTTTCTCCTCGAGAGAAACATGATTTCACTAAAAACGATATAGTTCAAACATGCCTGTTGTAACTGTCTTCAAACACTCAGAGCCTTAAAGTAGGGTTTTCACCAATGTGTTTTTTGGTGAGAAACCTTCTATTTCAAGGTTCGGTGCGTTATCAGACACGTACAATATGTATTTTTTGTGTTTCTGATGAAATCCCTCCTTTTAATGCATTTTCTCACAGAAAATGAGTCTCTCGCCATGGGAAAATGGCTTTCTTGAGAAAGCATATTCTGGTCGAGAAATGGTGTTTTAAACAATAAAAACGACTCCCAGCCTAATTTAGTTCACATTTTTACTTTTGTTAACCTAGCCCGTATTCATAACGCACTAAACCTTTTTATCGCGTTAAACGCCTTTTCTCGACAAGAAAAGCACAATTTCATCAAAAACAAACAAAACAAGAAAAATGAATCTATTCAACAAGTCTGCAACATATTCTTAAGAGTTACATGCTTTCACCCAATGTCAATGTGTAATTTCTCCAGTTCTGATCATTGTTTAGGTTGTTGGTAGCTTGGTCCAATGCCAAAACACAGTGAAATCTCTTTATGGCTTTAAACGCGTTTTCTCCTCGAGAGAAACATGATTTCACTAAAAACGTTATAGTTTAAACATGCCTGTTGTAACTGTCTGCAAACACTCAGAGCCTTAAAGTACGGTTTTCACCAATGTGTTTTTTGGTGAGAAACCTTCTATTTCAAGGTTCTGTGCGTTTTCAGACATGTACAATATGTATTTTTTGTGTTTCTGATGAAATCCCTCCTTTTAATGCTTTTTTTCACAGAAAATGAGTCTCTCGCCATGGGAAAATGGCGTTCTTGAGAAAGCATATTCTGGTCGAGAAATGGTGTTTTAAACAATAAAAACGACTCCCGGCCTTATTTAGTTCACATTTTTACTTTTGGTAACGTAGCCCGTATTCATAACGCACTAAACCTTTTTATCGCGTTAAACGCCTTTTCTCGACAACAAAAGCACAATTTCATCAGAAACAAACAAAACAAGAAAAATGAATCTATTCAACAAGTCTGCAACACATCCTTAAGAGTTACATGATTTCAACCAATGTCAATGTGTAATTTCCCCAGTTCTGATCATTGTTTAGGTTGTTGGTAGCTTGGTCCAATGCCAAAACACAGTGAAATCTCTTTATGGCTTTAAACGCGTTTTCTCCTCGAGAGAAACATGATTTCACTAAAAACGATATAGTTCAAACATGCCTGTTGTAACTGTCTGCAAACACTCAGAGCCTTAAAATAGGGTTTTCACCAATGTGTTTTTTGGTGAGAAACCTTCTATTTCAAGGTTCGGTGCGTTATCAGACACGTACAATATGTATTTTTTGTGTTTCTGATGAAATCCCTCCTTTTAATGCATTTTCTCACAGAAAATGAGTCTCTCGCCATGGGAAAATGGCCTTCTTGAGAAAGCATATTCTGGTCGAGAAATGGTGTTTTAAACAATAAAAACGACTCCCGGCCTTATTTAGTTCACATTTTTACTTTTGGTAACGTAGCCCGTATTCATAACGCACTAAACCTTTTTATCGCGTTAAACGCCTTTTCTCGACAAGAAAAGCACAATTTCATCAGAAACAAACAAAACAAGAAAAATGAATCTATTCAACAAGTCTGCAACACATCTTTAAGAGTTACATGATTTCACCCAATGTCAATGTGTAATTTCTCCAGTTCTGATCATTGTTTAGGTTGTTGGTAGCTTGGTCCAATGCCAAAATACAGCGAAATCTTTTTATGGCTTTAAACGCGTTTTCTCCTCGAGAGAAACATGATTTCACTAAAAACGTTATAGTTTAAACATGCCTGTTGTACATGTTTGCAAACACTCAGAGCCTTAAAGTACGGTTTTCATCAATGTGGTTTTTGGTGAAAAACCTTCTATTTCAAGGTTCTGTGCGTTTTCAGACACGTACAATATGTATTTTTTGTGTTTCTGATGAAATCCCTCCTTTTAATGCATTTTCTCACAGAAAATGAGTCTCTCGCCATGGGAAAATGGCTTTCTTGAGAAAGCATATTCTGGTCGAGAAATGGTGTTTTAAACAATAAAAACGACTCCCGGCCTTATTTAGTTCACATTTTTACTTTTGGTAACGTAGCCCGTATTCATAACGCACTAAACCTTTTTATCGCGTTAAACGCCTTTTCTCGACAACAAAAGCACAATTTCATCAGAAACAAACAAAACAAGAAAAATGAATCTATTCAACAAGTCTGCAACACATCCTTAAGAGTTACATGATTTCGCCCAATGTCAATGTGTAATTTCTCCAGTTCTGATCATTGTTTAGGTTGTTGGTAGCTTGGTCCAATGCCAAAACAGAGTGAAATCTTTTTATGGCTTTAAACGCGTTTTCTCCTTGAGAGAAACATGATTTCACTGAAAACGTTATAGTTTAAACATGCCTGTTGTACATGATGCAAACACTCAGAGCCTTAAAGTACGGATTTCATCAATGTGGTTTTTGGTGAGAAACCTTCTATTTCAAGGTTCTGTGCGTTTTCAGACACGTACAATATGTATTTTTTGTGTTTCTGATGAAATCCCTCCTTTTAATGCATTTTCTCACAGAAAGTGAGTCTCTCGCCATGGGAAAATGGCCTTCTTGAGAAAGCATATTCTGGTCGAGAAATGGTGTTTCAAACAATAAAAACGACTCCCGGCCTTATTTAGTTCACATTTTTACTTTTGGTAACGTAGCCCGTATTCATAACGCACTAAACCTTTTTATCGCGTTAAACGCCTTTTCTCGACAACAAAAGCACAATTTCATCAGAAACAAACAAAACAAGAAAAATGAATCTATTCAACAAGTCTGCAACACATCTTTAAGAGTTACATGATTTCACCCAATGTCAATGTGTAATTTCTCCAGTTCTGATCATTGTTTAGGTTGTTGGTAGCTTGGTCCAATGCCAAAATACAGCGAAATCTTTTTATGGCTTTAAACGCGTTTTCTCCTCGAGAGAAACATGATTTCACTAAAAACGTTATAGTTTAAACATGCCTGTTGTACATGTTTGCAAACACTCAGAGCCTTAAAGTACGGTTTTGACCAATGTGTTTTTTGGTGAGAAACCTTCTATTTCAAGGTTCTGTGCGTTTTCAGACATGTACAATATGTATTTTTTGTGTTTCTGATGAAATCCCTCCTTTTAATGCTTTTTTTCACAGAAAATGAGTCTCTCGCCATGGGAAAATGGCGTTCTTGAGAAAGCATATTGTGGTCGAGAAATGGTGTTTTAAACAATAAAAACGACTCCCGGCCTTATTTAGTTCACATTTTTACTTTTGGTAACGTAGCCCGTATTCATAACGTACTAAACCTTTTTATCGCGTTAAACGCCTTTTCTCGACAAGAAAAGCACAATTTCATCAGAAACAAACAAAACAAGAAAAATGAATCTATTCAACAAGTCTGCAACACATCCTTAAGAGTTACATGATTTCAACCAATGTCAATGTGTAATTTCCCCAGTTCTGATCATTGTTTAGGTTGTTGGTAGCTTGGTCCAATGCCAAAACACAGTGAAATCTCTTTATGGCTTTAAACGCGTTTTCTCCTCGAGAGAAACATGATTTCACTAAAAACGATATAGTTCAAACATGCCTGTTGTAACTGTCTGCAAACACTCAGAGCCTTAAAGTAGGGTTTTCACCAATGTGTTTTTTGGTGAGAAACCTTCTATTTCAAGGTTCGGTGCGTTATCAGACACGTACAATATGTATTTTTTGTGTTTCTGATGAAATCCCTCCTTTTAATGCATTTTCTCACAGAAAATGAGTCTCTCGCCATGGGAAAATGGCTTTCTTGAGAAAGCATATTCTGGTCGAGAAATGGTGTTTTAAACAATAAAAACGACTCCCAGCCTAATTTAGTTCACATTTTTACTTTTGTTAACCTAGCCCGTATTCATAACGCACTAAACCTTTTTATCGCGTTAAACGCCTTTTCTCGACAACAAAAGCACAATTTCATCAGAAACAAACAAAACAAGAAAAATGAATCTATTCAACAAGTCTGCAACACATCCTTAAGAGTTACATGATTTCAACCAATGTCAATGTGTAATTTCCCCAGTTCTGATCATTGTTTAGGTTGTTGGTAGCTTGGTCCAATGCCAAAACACAGTGAAATCTCTTTATGGCTTTAAACGCGTTTTCTCCTCGAGAGAAACATGATTTCACTAAAAACGATATAGTTCAAACATGCCTGTTGTAACTGTCTGCAAACACTCAGAGCCTTAAAATAGGGTTTTCACCAATGTGTTTTTTGGTGAGAAACCTTCTATTTCAAGGTTCGGTGCGTTATCAGACACGTACAATATGTATTTTTTGTGTTTCTGATGAAATCCCTCCTTTTAATGCATTTTCTCACAGAAAATGAGTCTCTCGCCATGGGAAAATGGCCTTCTTGAGAAAGCATATTCTGGTCGAGAAATGGTGTTTTAAACAATAAAAACGACTCCCGGCCTTATTTAGTTCACATTTTTACTTTTGGTAACGTAGCCCGTATTCATAACGCACTAAACCTTTTTATCGCGTTAAACGCCTTTTCTCGACAACAAAAGCACAATTTCATCAGAAACAAACAAAACAAGAAAAATGAATCTATTCAACAAGTCTGCAACACATCTTTAAGAGTTACATGATTTCACCCAATGTCAATGTGTAATTTCTCCAGTTCTGATCATTGTTTAGGTTGTTGGTAGCTTGGTCCAATGCCAAAATACAGCGAAATCTTTTTATGGCTTTAAACGCGTTTTCTCCTCGAGAGAAACATGATTTCACTAAAAACGTTATAGTTTAAACATGCCTGTTGTACATGTTTGCAAACACTCAGAGCCTTAAAGTACGGTTTTCATCAATGTGGTTTTTGGTAAAAAACCTTCTATTTCAAGGTTCTGTGCGTTTTCAGACACGTACAATACGTATTTTTTGTGTTTCTGATGAAATCCCTCCTTTTAATGCATTTTCTCACAGAAAATGAGTCTCTCGCCATGGGAAAATGGCGTTCTTGAGAAAGCATATTCTGGTCGAGAAATGGTGTTTTAAACAATAAAAACGACTCCCAGCCTAATTTAGTTCACATTTTTACTTTTGTTAACCTAGCCCGTATTCATAACGCACTAAACCTTTTTATCGCGTTAAACGCCTTTTCTCGACAAGAAAAGCACAATTTCATCAGAAACAAACAAAACAAGAAAAATGAATCTATTCAACAAGTCTGCAACACATCCTTAAGAGTTACATGATTTCAACCAATGTCAATGTGTAATTTCCCCAGTTCTGATCATTGTTTAGGTTGTTGGTAGCTTGGTCCAATGCCAAAACACAGTGAAATCTCTTTATGGCTTTAAACGCGTTTTCTCCTCGAGAGAAACATGATTTCACTAAAAACGATATAGTTCAAACATGCCTGTTGTAACTGTCTGCAAACACTCAGAGCCTTAAAATAGGGTTTTCACCAATGTGTTTTTTGGTGAGAAACCTTCTATTTCAAGGTTCGGTGCGTTATCAGACACGTACAATATGTATTTTTTGTGTTTCTGATTAAATCCCTCCTTTTAATGCATTTTCTCACAGAAAATGAGTCTCTCGCCATGGGAAAATGGCTTTCTTGAGAAAGCATATTCTGGTCGAGAAATGGTGTTTTAAACAATAAAAACGACTCCCAGCCTAATTTAGTTCACATTTTTACTTTTGTTAACCTAGCCCGTATTCATAACGCACTAAACCTTTTTATCGCGTTAAACGCCTTTTCTCGACAACAAAAGCACAATTTCATCAGAAACAAACAAAACAAGAAAAATGAATCTATTCAACAAGTCTGCAACACATCCTTAAGAGTTACATGATTTCAACCAATGTCAATGTGTAATTTCCCCAGTTCTGATCATTGTTTAGGTTGTTGGTAGCTTGGTCCAATGCCAAAACACAGTGAAATCTCTTTATGGCTTTAAACGCGTTTTCTCCTCGAGAGAAACATGATTTCACTAAAAACGATATAGTTCAAACATGCCTGTTGTAACTGTCTGCAAACACTCAGAGCCTTAAAATAGGGTTTTCACCAATGTGTTTTTTGGTGAGAAACCTTCTATTTCAAGGTTCGGTGCGTTATCAGACACGTACAATATGTATTTTTTGTGTTTCTGATGAAATCCCTCCTTTTAATGCATTTTCTCACAGAAAATGAGTCTCTCGCCATGGGAAAATGGCCTTCTTGAGAAAGCATATTCTGGTCGAGAAATGGTGTTTTAAACAATAAAAACGACTCCCGGCCTTATTTAGTTCACATTTTTACTTTTGGTAACGTAGCCCGTATTCATAACGCACTAAACCTTTTTATCGCGTTAAACGCCTTTTCTCGACAACAAAAGCACAATTTCATCAGAAACAAACAAAACAAGAAAAATGAATCTATTCAACAAGTCTGCAACACATCTTTAAGAGTTACATGATTTCACCCAATGTCAATGTGTAATTTCTCCAGTTCTGATCATTGTTTAGGTTGTAGGTAGCTTGGTCCAATGCCAAAATACAGCGAAATCTTTTTATGGCTTTAAACGCGTTTTCTCCTCGAGAGAAACATGATTTCACTAAAAACGTTATAGTTTAAACATGCCTGTTGTACATGTTTGCAAACACTCAGAGCCTTAAAGTACGGTTTTCATCAATGTGGTTTTTGGTAAAAAACCTTCTATTTCAAGGTTCTGTGCGTTTTCAGACACGTACAATACGTATTTTTTGTGTTTCTGATGAAATCCCTCCTTTTAATGCATTTTCTCACAGAAAATGAGTCTCTCGCCATGGGAAAATGGCCTTCTTGAGAAAGCATATTCTGGTCGAGAAATGGTGTTTTAAACAATAAAAACGACTCCCGGCCTTATTTAGTTCACATTTTTACTTTTGTTAACCTAGCCCGTATTCATAACGCACTAAACCTTTTTATCGCGTTAAACGCCTTTTCTCGACAAGAAAAGCACAATTTCATCAGAAACAAACAAAACAAGAAAAATGAATCTATTCAACAAGTCTGCAACATATTCTTAAGAGTTACATGCTTTCACCCAATGTCAATGTGTAATTTCTCCAGTTCTGATCATTGTTTAGGTTGTTGGTAGCTTGGTCCAATGCCAAAACACAGTGAAATCTCTTTATGGCTTTAAACGCGTTTTCTCCTCGAGAGAAACATGATTTCACTAAAAACGTTATAGTTTAAACATGCCTGTTGTAACTGTCTGCAAACACTCAGAGCCTTAAAGTACGGTTTTCACCAATGTGTTTTTTGGTGAGAAACCTTCTATTTCAAGGTTCTGTGCGTTTTCAGACATGTACAATATGTATTTTTTGTGTTTCTGATGAAATCCCTCCTTTTAATGCTTTTTTTCACAGAAAATGAGTCTCTCGCCATGGGAAAATGGCGTTCTTGAGAAAGCATATTCTGGTCGAGAAATGGTGTTTTAAACAATAAAAACGACTTCCGGCCTTATTTAGTTCACATTTTTACTTTTGGTAACGTAGCCCGTATTCATAACGCACTAAACCTTTTTATCGCGTTAAACGCCTTTTCTCGACAACAAAAGCACAATTTCATCAGAAACAAACAAAACAAGAAAAATGAATCTATTCAACAAGTCTGCAACACATCCTTAAGAGTTACATGATTTCAACCAATGTCAATGTGTAATTTCCCCAGTTCTGATCATTGTTTAGGTTGTTGGTAGCTTGGTCCAATGCCAAAACACAGTGAAATCTCTTTATGGCTTTAAACGCGTTTTCTCCTCGAGAGAAACATGATTTCACTAAAAACGATATAGTTCAAACATGCCTGTTGTAACTGTCTGCAAACACTCAGAGCCTTAAAGTAGGGTTTTCACCAATGTGTTTTTTGGTGAGAAACCTTCTATTTCAAGGTTCGGTGCGTTATCAGACACGTACAATATGTATTTTTTGTGTTTCTGATGAAATCCCTCCTTTTAATGCATTTTCTCACAGAAAATGAGTCTCTCGCCATGGGAAAATGGCCTTCTTGAGAAAGCATATTCTGGTCGAGAAATGGTGTTTTAAACAATAAAAACGACTCCCGGCCTTATTTAGTTCACATTTTTACTTTTGGTAACGTAGCCCGTATTCATAACGCACTAAAACTTTTTATCGCGTTAAACGCCTTTTCTCGACAAGAAAAGCACAATTTCATCAGAAACAAACAAAACAAGAAAAATGAATCTATTCAACAAGTCTGAAACATATTTAAGAGTTACATGATTTCACCCAATGTCAATGTGTAATTTCTCCAGTTCTGATCATTGTTTAGGTTGTTGGTAGCTTGGTCCAATGCCAAAATACAGCGAAATCTTTTTATGGCTTTAAACGCGTTTTCTCCTCGAGAGAAACATGATTTCACTAAAAACGTTATAGTTTAAACATGCCTGTTGTACATGTTTGCAAACACTCAGAGCCTTAAAGTACGGTTTTGACCAATGTGTTTTTTGGTGAGAAACCTTCTATTTCAAGGTTCTGTGCGTTTTCAGACATGTACAATATGTATTTTTTGTGTTTCTGATGAAATCCCTCCTTTTAATGCTTTTTTTCACAGAAAATGAGTCTCTCGCCATGGGAAAATGGCGTTCTTGAGAAAGCATATTGTGGTCGAGAAATGGTGTTTTAAACAATAAAAACGACTCCCGGCCTTATTTAGTTCACATTTTTACTTTTGGTAACGTAGCCCGTATTCATAACGTACTAAACCTTTTTATCGCGTTAAACGCCTTTTCTCGACAAGAAAAGCACAATTTCATCAGAAACAAACAAAACAAGAAAAATGAATCTATTCAACAAGTCTGCAACACATCCTTAAGAGTTACATGATTTCAACCAATGTCAATGTGTAATTTCCCCAGTTCTGATCATTGTTTAGGTTGTTGGTAGCTTGGTCCAATGCCAAAACACAGTAAATCTGTTTATGGCTTTAAACGCGTTTTCTCCTCGAGAGAAACATGATTTCACTAAAAACGATATAGTTCAAACATGCCTGTTGTAACTGTCTTCAAACACTCAGAGCCTTAAAGTAGGGTTTTCACCAATGTGTTTTTTGGTGAGAAACCTTCTATTTCAAGGTTCGGTGCGTTATCAGACACGTACAATATGTATTTTTTGTGTTTCTGATGAAATCCCTCCTTTTAATGCATTTTCTCACAGAAAATGAGTCTCTCGCCATGGGAAAATGGCTTTCTTGAGAAAGCATATTCTGGTCGAGAAATGGTGTTTTAAACAATAAAAACGAATCCCAGCCTAATTTAGTTCACATTTTTACTTTTGTTAACCTAGCCCGTATTCATAACGCACTAAACCTTTTTATCGCGTTAAACGCCTTTTCTCGACAACAAAAGCACAATTTCATCAGAAACAAACAAAACAAGAAAAATGAATCTATTCAACAAGTCTGCAACACATCCTTAAGAGTTACATGATTTCAACCAATGTCAATGTGTAATTTCCCCAGTTCTGATCATTGTTTAGGTTGTTGGTAGCTTGGTCCAATGCCAAAACACAGTGAAATCTCTTTATGGCTTTAAACGCGTTTTCTCCTCGAGAGAAACATGATTTCACTAAAAACGATATAGTTCAAACATGCCTGTTGTAACTGTCTGCAAACACTCAGAGCCTTAAAATAGGGTTTTCACCAATGTGTTTTTTGGTGAGAAACCTTCTATTTCAAGGTTCGGTGCGTTATCAGACACGTACAATATGTATTTTTTGTGTTTCTGATGAAATCCCTCCTTTTAATGCATTTTCTCACAGAAAATGAGTCTCTCGCCATGGGAAAATGGCCTTCTTGAGAAAGCATATTCTGGTCGAGAAATGGTGTTTTAAACAATAAAAACGACTCCCGGCCTTATTTAGTTCACATTTTTACTTTTGGTAACGTAGCCCGTATTCATAACGCACTAAACCTTTTTATCGCGTTAAACGCCTTTTCTCGACAAGAAAAGCACAATTTCATCAGAAACAAACAAAACAAGAAAAATGAATCTATTCAACAAGTCTGCAACACATCTTTAAGAGTTACATGATTTCACCCAATGTCAATGTGTAATTTCTCCAGTTCTGATCATTGTTTAGGTTGTTGGTAGCTTGGTCCAATGCCAAAATACAGCGAAATCTTTTTATGGCTTTAAACGCGTTTTCTCCTCGAGAGAAACATGATTTCACTAAAAACGTTATAGTTTAAACATGCCTGTTGTAACTGTCTGCAAACACTCAGAGCCTTAAAGTACGGTTTTCACCAATGTGTTTTTTGGTGAGAAACCTTCTATTTCAAGGTTCTGTGCGTTTTCAGACATGTACAATATGTATTTTTTGTGTTTCTGATGAAATCCCTCCTTTTAATGCATTTTCTCACAGAAAATGAGTCTCTCGCCATGGGAAAATGGCCTTCTTGAGAAAGCATATTCTGGTCGAGAAATGGTGTTTTAAACAATAAAAACGACTCCCGGCCTTATTTAGTTCACATTTTTACTTTTGGTAACGTAGCCCGTATTCATAACGTACTAAACCTTTTTATCGCGTTAAACGCCTTTTCTCGACAAGAAAAGCACAATTTCATCAGAAACAAACAAAACAAGAAAAATGAATCTATTCAACAAGTCTGCAACACATCCTTAAGAGTTACATGATTTCAACCAATGTCAATGTGTAATTTCCCCAGTTCTGATCATTGTTTAGGTTGTTGGTAGCTTGGTCCAATGCCAAAACACAGTGAAATCTCTTTATGGCTTTAAACGCGATTTCTCCTCGAGAGAAACATGATTTCACTAAAAACGATATAGTTCAAACATGCCTGTTGTAACTGTCTGCAAACACTCAGAGCCTTAAAGTAGGGTTTTCACCAATGTGTTTTTTGGTGAGAAACCTTCTATTTCAAGGTTCGGTGCGTTATCAGACACGTACAATATGTATTTTTTGTGTTTCTGATGAAATCCCTCCTTTTAATGCATTTTCTCACATAAAATGAGTCTCTCGCCATGGGAAAATGGCCTTCTTGAGAAAGCATATTCTGGTCGAGAAATGGTGTTTTAAACAATAAAAACGACTCCCGGCCTTATTTAGTTCACATTTTTACTTTTGGTAACGTAGCCCGTATTCATAACGCACTAAACCTTTTTATCGCGTTAAACGCCTTTTCTCGACAACAAAAGCGCAATTTCATCAGAAACAAACAAAACAAGAAAAATGAATCTATTCAACAAGTCTGCAACACATCTTTAAGAGTTACATGATTTCACCCAATGTCAATGTGTAATTTCTCCAGTTCTGATCATTGTTTAGGTTGTTGGTAGCTTGGTCCAATGCCAAAATACAGCGAAATCTTTTTATGGCTTTAAACGCGTTTTCTCCTCGAGAGAAACATGATTTCACTAAAAACGTTATAGTTTAAACATGCCTGTTGTACATGTTTGCAAACACTCAGAGCCTTAAAGTACGGTTTTGACCAATGTGTTTTTTGGTGAGAAACCTTCTATTTCAAGGTTCTGTGCGTTTTCAGACATGTACAATATGTATTTTTTGTGTTTCTGATGAAATCCCTCCTTTTAATGCTTTTTTTCACAGAAAATGAGTCTCTCGCCATGGGAAAATGGCGTTCTTGAGAAAGCATATTCTGGTCGAGAAATGGTGTTTTAAACAATAAAAACGACTCCCGGCCTTATTTAGTTCACATTTTTACTTTTGGTAACGTAGCCCGTATTCATAACGTACTAAACCTTTTTATCGCGTTAAACGCCTTTTCTCGACAAGAAAAGCACAATTTCATCAGAAACAAACAAAACAAGAAAAATGAATCTATTCAACAAGTCTGCAACACATCCTTAAGAGTTACATGATTTCAACCAATGTCAATGTGTAATTTCCCCAGTTCTGATCATTGTTTAGGTTGTTGGTAGCTTGGTCCAATGCCAAAACACAGTAAATCTGTTTATGGCTTTAAACGCGTTTTCTCCTCGAGAGAAACATGATTTCACTAAAAACGATATAGTTCAAACATGCCTGTTGTAACTGTCTTCAAACACTCAGAGCCTTAAAGTAGGGTTTTCACCAATGTGTTTTTTGGTGAGAAACCTTCTATTTCAAGGTTCGGTGCGTTATCAGACACGTACAATATGTATTTTTTGTGTTTCTGATGAAATCCCTCCTTTTAATGCATTTTCTCACAGAAAATGAGTCTCTCGCCATGGGAAAATGGCCTTCTTGAGAAAGCATATTCTGGTATAGAAATGGTGTTTTAAACAATAAAAACGACTCCCGGCCTTATTTAGTTCACATTTTTACTTTTGGTAACGTAGCCCGTATTCATAACGCACTAAACCTTTTTATCGCGTTAAACGCCTTTTCTCGACAAGAAAAGCACAATTTCATCAGAAACAAACAAAACAAGAAAAATGAATCTATTCAACAAGTCTGCAACACATCTTTAAGAGTTACATGATTTCACCCAATGTCAATGTGTAATTTCTCCAGTTCTGATCATTGTTTAGGTTGTTGGTAGCTTGGTCCAATGCCAAAATACAGCGAAATCTTTTTATGGCTTTAAACGCGTTTTCTCCTCGAGAGAAACATGATTTCACTAAAAACGTTATAGTTTAAACATGCCTGTTGTACATGTTTGCAAACACTCAGAGCCTTAAAGTACGGTTTTGACCAATGTGTTTTTTGGTGAGAAACCTTCTATTTCAAGGTTCTGTGCGTTTTCAGACATGTACAATATGTATTTTTTGTGTTTCTGATGAAATCCCTCCTTTTAATGCTTTTTTTCACAGAAAATGAGTCTCTCGCCATGGGAAAATGGCGTTCTTGAGAAAGCATATTCTGGTCGAGAAATGGTGTTTTAAACAATAGAAACGACTCCCGGCCTTATTTAGTTCACATTTTTACTTTTGGTAACGTAGCCCGTATTCATAACGTACTAAACCTTTTTATCGCGTTAAACGCCTTTTCTCGACAAGAAAAGCACAATTTCATCAGAAACAAACAAAACAAGAAAAATGAATCTATTCAACAAGTCTGCAACACATCCTTAAGAGTTACATGATTTCAACCAATGTCAATGTGTAATTTCCCCAGTTCTGATCATTGTTTAGGTTGTTGGTAGCTTGGTCCAATGCCAAAACACAGTAAATCTGTTTATGGCTTTAAACGCGTTTTCTCCTCGAGAGAAACATGATTTCACTAAAAACGATATAGTTCAAACATGCCTGTTGTAACTGTCTTCAAACACTCAGAGCCTTAAAGTAGGGTTTTCACCAATGTGTTTTTTGGTGAGAAACCTTCTATTTCAAGGTTCGGTGCGTTATCAGACACGTACAATATGTATTTTTTGTGTTTCTGATGAAATCCCTCCTTTTAATGCATTTTCTCACAGAAAATGAGTCTCTCGCCATGGGAAAATGGCTTTCTTGAGAAAGCATATTCTGGTCGAGAAATGGTGTTTTAAACAATAAAAACGACTCCCAGCCTAATTTAGTTCACATTTTTACTTTTGTTAACCTAGCCCGTATTCATAACGCACTAAACCTTTTTATCGCGTTAAACGCCTTTTCTCGACAAGAAAAGCACAATTTCATCAAAAACAAACAAAACAAGAAAAATGAATCTATTCAACAAGTCTGCAACATATTCTTAAGAGTTACATGCTTTCACCCAATGTCAATGTGTAATTTCTCCAGTTCTGATCATTGTTTAGGTTGTTGGTAGCTTGGTCCAATGCCAAAACACAGTGAAATCTCTTTATGGCTTTAAACGCGTTTTCTCCTCGAGAGAAACATGATTTCACTAAAAACGTTATAGTTTAAACATGCCTGTTGTAACTGTCTGCAAACACTCAGAGCCTTAAAGTACGGTTTTCACCAATGTGTTTTTTGGTGAGAAACCTTCTATTTCAAGGTTCTGTGCGTTTTCAGACATGTACAATATGTATTTTTTGTGTTTCTGATGAAATCCCTCCTTTTAATGCTTTTTTTCACAGAAAATGAGTCTCTCGCCATGGGAAAATGGCGTTCTTGAGAAAGCATATTCTGGTCGAGAAATGGTGTTTTAAACAATAAAAACGACTCCCGGCCTTATTTAGTTCACATTTTTACTTTTGGTAACGTAGCCCGTATTCATAACGCACTAAACCTTTTTATCGCGTTAAACGCCTTTTCTCGACAACAAAAGCACAATTTCATCAGAAACAAACAAAACAAGAAAAATGAATCTATTCAACAAGTCTGCAACACATCCTTAAGAGTTACATGATTTCACCCAATGTCAATGTGTAATTTCTCCAGTTCTGATCATTGTTTAGGTTGTTGGTAGCTTGGTCCAATGCCAAAACAGAGTGAAATCTTTTTATGGCTTTAAACGCGTTTTCTCCTCGAGAGAAACATGATTTCACTAAAAACGTTATAGTTTAAACATGCCTGTTGTACATGTTTGCAAACACTCAGAGCCTTAAAGTACGGTTTTGACCAATGTGTTTTTTGGTGAGAAACCTTCTATTTCAAGGTTCTGTGCGTTTTCAGACATGTACAATATGTATTTTTTGTGTTTCTGATGAAATCCCTCCTTTTAATGCTTTTTTTCACAGAAAATGAGTCTCTCGCCATGGGAAAATGGCGTTCTTGAGAAAGCATATTCTGGTCGAGAAATGGTGTTTTAAACAATAGAAACGACTCCCGGCCTTATTTAGTTCACATTTTTACTTTTGGTAACGTAGCCCGTATTCATAACGTACTAAACCTTTTTATCGCGTTAAACGCCTTTTCTCGACAAGAAAAGCACAATTTCATCAGAAACAAACAAAACAAGAAAAATGAATCTATTCAACAAGTCTGCAACACATCCTTAAGAGTTACATGATTTCAACCAATGTCAATGTGTAATTTCCCCAGTTCTGATCATTGTTTAGGTTGTTGGTAGCTTGGTCCAATGCCAAAACACAGTAAATCTGTTTATGGCTTTAAACGCGTTTTCTCCTCGAGAGAAACATGATTTCACTAAAAACGATATAGTTCAAACATGCCTGTTGTAACTGTCTTCAAACACTCAGAGCCTTAAAGTAGGGTTTTCACCAATGTGTTTTTTGGTGAGAAACCTTCTATTTCAAGGTTCGGTGCGTTATCAGACACGTACAATATGTATTTTTTGTGTTTCTGATGAAATCCCTCCTTTTAATGCATTTTCTCACAGAAAATGAGTCTCTCGCCATGGGAAAATGGCTTTCTTGAGAAAGCATATTCTGGTCGAGAAATGGTGTTTTAAACAATAAAAACGACTCCCAGCCTAATTTAGTTCACATTTTTACTTTTGTTAACCTAGCCCGTATTCATAACGCACTAAACCTTTTTATCGCGTTAAACGCCTTTTCTCGACAAGAAAAGCACAATTTCATCAAAAACAAACAAAACAAGAAAAATGAATCTATTCAACAAGTCTGCAACATATTCTTAAGAGTTACATGCTTTCACCCAATGTCAATGTGTAATTTCTCCAGTTCTGATCATTGTTTAGGTTGTTGGTAGCTTGGTCCAATGCCAAAACACAGTGAAATCTCTTTATGGCTTTAAACACGTCTTCTACTCGAGAGAAACATGATTTCACTAAAAACGTTATAGTTTAAACATGCCTGTTGTAACTGTCTGCAAACACTCAGAGCCTTAAAGTACGGTTTTCACCAATGTGTTTTTTGCTGAGAAACCTTCTATTTCAAGGTTCTGTGCGTTTTCAGACATGTACAATATGTATTTTTTGTGTTTCTGATGAAATCCCTCCTTTTAATGCTTTTTTTCACAGAAAATGAGTCTCTCGCCATGGGAAAATGGCGTTCTTGAGAAAGCATATTCTGGTCGAGAAATGGTGTTTTAAACAATAAAAACGACTCCCGGCCTTATTTAGTTCACATTTTTACTTTTGGTAACGTAGCCCGTATTCATAACGCACTAAACCTTTTTATCGCGTTAAACGCCTTTTCTCGACAACAAAAGCACAATTTCATCAGAAACAAACAAAACAAGAAAAATGAATCTATTCAACAAGTCTGCAACACATCCTTAAGAGTTACATGATTTCAACCAATGTCAATGTGTAATTTCCCCAGTTCTGATCATTGTTTAGGTTGTTGGTAGCTTGGTCCAATGCCAAAACACAGTGAAATCTCTTTATGGCTTTAAACGCGTTTTCTCCTCGAGAGAAACATGATTTCACTAAAAACGATATAGTTCAAACATGCCTGTTGTAACTGTCTGCAAACACTCAGAGCCTTAAAATAGGGTTTTCACCAATGTGTTTTTTGGTGAGAAACCTTCTATTTCAAGGTTCGGTGCGTTATCAGACACGTACAATATGTATTTTTTGTGTTTCTGATGAAATCCCTCCTTTTAATGCATTTTCTCACAGAAAATGAGTCTCTCGCCATGGGAAAATGGCGTTCTTGAGAAAGCATATTCTGGTCGAGAAATGGTGTTTTAAACAATAAAAACGACTCCCGGCCTTATTTAGTTCACATTTTTACTTTTGGTAACGTAGCCCGTATTCATAACGCACTAAACCTTTTTATCGCGTTAAACGCCTTTTCTCGACAAGAAAAGCACAATTTCATCAGAAACAAACAAAACAAGAAAAATGAATCTATTCAACAAGTCTGCAACACATCTTTAAGAGTTACATGATTTCACCCAATGTCAATGTGTAATTTCTCCAGTTCTGATCATTGTTTAGGTTGTTGGTAGCTTGGTCCAATGCCAAAATACAGCGAAATCTTTTTATGGCTTTAAACGCGTTTTCTCCTCGAGAGAAACATGATTTCACTAAAAACGTTATAGTTTAAACATGCCTGTTGTACATGTTTGCAAACACTCAGAGCCTTAAAGTACGGTTTTCATCAATGTGGTTTTTGGTGAAAAACCTTCTATTTCAAGGTTCTGTGCGTTTTCAGACACGTACAATATGTATTTTTTGTGTTTCTGATGAAATCCCTCCTTTTAATGCATTTTCTCACAGAAAATGAGTCTCTCGCCATGGGAAAATGGCTTTCTTGAGAAAGCATATTCTGGTCGAGAAATGGTGTTTTAAACAATAAAAACGACTCCCGGCCTTATTTAGTTCACATTTTTACTTTTGGTAACGTAGCCCGTATTCATAACGCACTAAACCTTTTTATCGCGTTAAACGCCTTTTCTCGACAACAAAAGCACAATTTCATCAGAAACAAACAAAACAAGAAAAATGAATCTATTCAACAAGTCTGCAACACATCCTTAAGAGTTACATGATTTCACCCAATGTCAATGTGTAATTTCTCCAGTTCTGATCATTGTTTAGGTTGTTGGTAGCTTGGTCCAATGCCAAAACAGAGTGAAATCTTTTTATGGCTTTAAACGCGTTTTCTCCTCGAGAGAAACATGATTTCACTAAAAACGTTATAGTTTAAACATGCCTGTTGTACATGTTTGCAAACACTCAGAGCCTTAAAGTACGGTTTTGACCAATGTGTTTTTTGGTGAGAAACCTTCTATTTCAAGGTTCTGTGCGTTTTCAGACATGTACAATATGTATTTTTTGTGTTTCTGATGAAATCCCTCCTTTTAATGCTTTTTTTCACAGAAAATGAGTCTCTCGCCATGGGAAAATGGCGTTCTTGAGAAAGCATATTCTGGTCGAGAAATGGTGTTTTAAACAATAGAAACGACTCCCGGCCTTATTTAGTTCACATTTTTACTTTTGGTAACGTAGCCCGTATTCATAACGTACTAAACCTTTTTATCGCGTTAAACGCCTTTTCTCGACAAGAAAAGCACAATTTCATCAGAAACAAACAAAACAAGAAAAATGAATCTATTCAACAAGTCTGCAACACATCCTTAAGAGTTACATGATTTCAACCAATGTCAATGTGTAATTTCCCCAGTTCTGATCATTGTTTAGGTTGTTGGTAGCTTGGTCCAATGCCAAAACACAGTAAATCTGTTTATGGCTTTAAACGCGTTTTCTCCTCGAGAGAAACATGATTTCACTAAAAACGATATAGTTCAAACATGCCTGTTGTAACTGTCTTCAAACACTCAGAGCCTTAAAGTAGGGTTTTCACCAATGTGTTTTTTGGTGAGAAACCTTCTATTTCAAGGTTCGGTGCGTTATCAGACACGTACAATATGTATTTTTTGTGTTTCTGATGAAATCCCTCCTTTTAATGCATTTTCTCACAGAAAATGAGTCTCTCGCCATGGGAAAATGGCTTTCTTGAGAAAGCATATTCTGGTCGAGAAATGGTGTTTTAAACAATAAAAACGACTCCCAGCCTAATTTAGTTCACATTTTTACTTTTGTTAACCTAGCCCGTATTCATAACGCACTAAACCTTTTTATCGCGTTAAACGCCTTTTCTCGACAAGAAAAGCACAATTTCATCAAAAACAAACAAAACAAGAAAAATGAATCTATTCAACAAGTCTGCAACATATTCTTAAGAGTTACATGCTTTCACCCAATGTCAATGTGTAATTTCTCCAGTTCTGATCATTGTTTAGGTTGTTGGTAGCTTGGTCCAATGCCAAAACACAGTGAAATCTCTTTATGGCTTTAAACGCGTTAACTCCTCGAGAGAAACATGATTTCACTAAAAACGATATAGTTCAAACATGCCTGTTGTAACTGTCTGCAAACACTCAGAGCCTTAAAATAGGGTTTTCACCAATGTGTTTTTTGGTGAGAAACCTTCTATTTCAAGGTTCGGTGCGTTATCAGACACGTACAATATGTATTTTTTGTGTTTCTGATGAAATCCCTCCTTTTAATGCATTTTCTCACAGAAAATGAGTCTCTCGCCATGGGAAAATGGCTTTCTTGAGAAAGCATATTCTGGTCGAGAAATGGTGTTTTAAACAATAAAAACGACTCCCGGCCTTATTTAGTTCACATTTTTACTTTTGGTAACGTAGCCCGTATTCATAACGCACTAAACCTTTTTATCGCGTTAAACGCCTTTTCTCGACAAGAAAAGCACAATTTCATCAGAAACAAACAAAACAAGAAAAATGAATCTATTCAACAAGTCTGCAACACATCTTTAAGAGTTACATGATTTCACCCAATGTCAATGTGTAATTTCTCCAGTTCTGATCATTGTTTAGGTTGTTGGTAGCTTGGTCCAATGCCAAAATACAGCGAAATCTTTTTATGGCTTTAAACGCGTTTTCTCCTCGAGAGAAACATGATTTCACTAAAAACGTTATAGTTTAAACATGCCTGTTGTACATGTTTGCAAACACTCAGAGCCTTAAAGTACGGTTTTCATCAATGTGGTTTTTGGTGAAAAACCTTCTATTTCAAGGTTCTGTGCGTTTTCAGACACGTACAATATGTATTTTTTGTGTTTCTGATGAAATCCCTCCTTTTAATGCATTTTCTCACAGAAAATGAGTCTCTCGCCATGGGAAAATGGCTTTCTTGAGAAAGCATATTCTGGTCGAGAAATGGTGTTTTAAACAATAAAAACGACTCCCGGCCTTATTTAGTTCACATTTTTACTTTTGGTAACGTAGCCCGTATTCATAACGCACTAAACCTTTTTATCGCGTTAAACGCCTTTTCTCGACAACAAAAGCACAATTTCATCAGAAACAAACAAAACAAGAAAAATGAATCTATTCAACAAGTCTGCAACACATCCTTAAGAGTTACATGATTTCACCCAATGTCAATGTGTAATTTCTCCAGTTCTGATCATTGTTTAGGTTGTTGGTAGCTTGGTCCAATGCCAAAACAGAGTGAAATCTTTTTATGGCTTTAAACGCGTTTTCTCCTCGAGAGAAACATGATTTCACTAAAAACGTTATAGTTTAAACATGCCTGTTGTACATGTTTGCAAACACTCAGAGCCTTAAAGTAGGGTTTTCACCAATGTGTTTTTTGGTGAGAAACCTTCTATTTCAAGGTTCTGTGCGTTTTCAGACATGTACAATATGTATTTTTTGTGTTTCTGATGAAATCCCTCCTTTTAATGCTTTTTTTCACAGAAAATGAGTCTCTCGCCATGGGAAAATGGCGTTCTTGAGAAAGCATATTCTGGTCGAGAAATGGTGTTTTAAACAATAGAAACGACTCCCGGCCTTATTTAGTTCACATTTTTACTTTTGGTAACGTAGCCCGTATTCATAACGTACTAAACCTTTTTATCGCGTTAAACGCCTTTTCTCGACAAGAAAAGCACAATTTCATCAGAAACAAACAAAACAAGAAAAATGAATCTATTCAACAAGTCTGCAACACATCCTTAAGAGTTACATGATTTCAACCAATGTCAATGTGTAATTTCCCCAGTTCTGATCATTGTTTAGGTTGTTGGTAGCTTGGTCCAATGCCAAAACACAGTAAATCTGTTGATGGCTTTAAACGCGTTTTCTCCTCGAGAGAAACATGATTTCACTAAAAACGATATAGTTCAAACATGCCTGTTGTAACTGTCTTCAAACACTCAGAGCCTTAAAGTAGGGTTTTCACCAATGTGTTTTTTGGTGAGAAACCTTCTATTTCAAGGTTCGGTGCGTTATCAGACACGTACAATATGTATTTTTTGTGTTTCTGATGAAATCCCTCCTTTTAATGCATTTTCTCACAGAAAATGAGTCTCTCGCCATGGGAAAATGGCTTTCTTGAGAAAGCATATTCTGGTCGAGAAATGGTGTTTTAAACAATAAAAACGACTCCCAGCCTAATTTAGTTCACATTTTTACTTTTGTTAACCTAGCCCGTATTCATAACGCACTAAACCTTTTTATCGCGTTAAACGCCTTTTCTCGACAAGAAAAGCACAATTTCATCAAAAACAAACAAAACAAGAAAAATGAATCTATTCAACAAGTCTGCAACATATTCTTAAGAGTTACATGCTTTCACCCAATGTCAATGTGTAATTTCTCCAGTTCTGATCATTGTTTAGGTTGTTGGTAGCTTGGTCTAATGCCAAAACACAGTGAAATCTCTTTATGGCTTTAAACGCGTTTTCTCCTCGAGAGAAACATGATTTCACTAAAAACGTTATAGTTTAAACATGCCTGTTGTAACTGTCTGCAAACACTCAGAGCCTTAAAGTACGGTTTTCACCAATGTGTTTTTTGGTGAGAAACCTTCTATTTCAAGGTTCTGTGCGTTTTCAGACATGTACAATATGTATTTTTTGTGTTTCTGATGAAATCCCTCCTTTTAATGCTTTTTTTCACAGAAAATGAGTCTCTCGCCATGGGAAAATGGCGTTCTTGAGAAAGCATATTCTGGTCGAGAAATGGTGTTTTAAACAATAAAAACGACTCCCGGCCTTATTTAGTTCACATTTTTACTTTTGGTAACGTAGCCCGTATTCATAACGCACTAAACCTTTTTATCGCGTTAAACGCCTTTTCTCGACAACAAAAGCACAATTTCATCAGAAACAAACAAAACAAGAAAAATGAATCTATTCAACAAGTCTGCAACACATCCTTAAGAGTTACATGATTTCAACCAATGTCAATGTGTAATTTCCCCAGTTCTGATCATTGTTTAGGTTGTTGGTAGCTTGGTCCAATGCCAAAACACAGTGAAATCTCTTTATGGCTTTAAACGCGTTTTCTCCTCGAGAGAAACATGATTTCACTAAAAACGATATAGTTCAAACATGCCTGTTGTAACTGTCTGCAAACACTCAGAGCCTTAAAATAGGGTTTTCACCAATGTGTTTTTTGGTGAGAAACCTTCTATTTCAAGGTTCGGTGCGTTATCAGACACGTACAATATGTATTTTTTGTGTTTCTGATGAAATCCCTCCTTTTAATGCATTTTCTCACAGAAAATGAGTCTCTCGCCATGGGAAAATGGCGTTCTTGAGAAAGCATATTCTGGTCGAGAAATGGTGTTTTAAACAATAAAAACGACTCCCGGCCTTATTTAGTTCACATTTTTACTTTTGGTAACGTAGCCCGTATTCATAACGCACTAAACCTTTTTATCGCGTTAAACGCCTTTTCTCGACAACAAAAGCACAATTTCATCAGAAACAAACAAAACAAGAAAAATGAATCTATTCAACAAGTCTGCAACACATCTTTAAGAGTTACATGATTTCACCCAATGTCAATGTGTAATTTCTCCAGTTCTGATCATTGTTTAGGTTGTTGGTAGCTTGGTCCAATGCCAAAATACAGCGAAATCTTTTTATGGCTTTAAACGCGTTTTCTCCTCGAGAGAAACATGATTTCACTAAAAACGTTATAGTTTAAACATGCCTGTTGTACATGTTTGCAAACACTCAGAGCCTTAAAGTACGGTTTTCATCAATGTGGTTTTTGGTGAAAAACCTTCTATTTCAAGGTTCTGTGCGTTTTCAGACACGTACAATATGTATTTTTTGTGTTTCTGATGAAATCCCTCCTTTTAATGCATTTTCTCACAGAAAATGAGTCTCTCGCCATGGGAAAATGGCTTTCTTGAGAAAGCATATTCTGGTCGAGAAATGGTGTTTTAAACAATAAAAACGACTCCCGGCCTTATTTAGTTCACATTTTTACTTTTGGTAACGTAGCCCGTATTCATAACGCACTAAACCTTTTTATCGCGTTAAACGCCTTTTCTCGACAAGAAAAGCACAATTTCATCAGAAACAAACAAAACAAGAAAAATGAATCTATTCAACAAGTCTGCAACACATCCTTAAGAGTTACATGATTTCACCCAATGTCAATGTGTAATTTCTCCAGTTCTGATCATTGTTTAGGTTGTTGGTAGCTTGGTCCAATGCCAAAACAGAGTGAAATCTTTTTATGGCTTTAAACGCGTTTTCTCCTTGAGAGAAACATGATTTCACTGAAAACGTTATAGTTTAAACATGCCTGTTGTACATGATGCAAACACTCAGAGCCTTAAAGTACGGATTTCATCAATGTGGTTTTTGGTGAGAAACCTTCTATTTCAAGGTTCTGTGCGTTTTCAGACACGTACAATATGTATTTTTTGTGTTTCTGATGAAATCCCTCCTTTTAATGCATTTTCTCACAGAAAGTGAGTCTCTTGCCATGGGAAAATGGCTTTCTTGAAAAAGCATATTCTGGTCGAGAAATGGTGTTTTAAACAATAAAAACGACTCCCGGCCTTATTTAGTTCACATTTTAACTTTTGTTAACCTAGCCCGTATTCATAACGCACTAAACCTTTTTACCGCGTTAAACGCCTTTTCTCGACAACAAAAGCACAATTTCATCAAAAACAAACAAAACAAGAAAAATGAATCTATTCAACAAGTCTGCAACACATCCTTAAGAGTTACATGATTTCACCCAATGTCAATGTGTAATTTCTCCAGTTCTGATCATTGTTTAGGTTGTTGGCAGCTTGGTCCAATGCCAAAACACAGTGAAATCTTTTTATGGCTTTAAACGCGTTTTCTCCTCGAGAAAAACATGATTTCACTAAAAACGTTATAGTTTAAACATGCCTGTTGTACATGTCTGCAAACACTCAGAGCCTTAAAGTACGGTTTTCACCAATGTGTTTTTTGGTGAGAAACCTTCTATTTCAAGGTTCTGTGCGTTTTCAGACATGTACAATATGTATTTTTTGTGTTTCTGATGAAATCCCTCCTTTTAATGCTTTTTTTCACAGAAAATGAGTCTCTCGCCATGGGAAAATGGCGTTCTTGAGAAAGCATATTCTGGTCGAGAAATGGTGTTTTAAACAATAAAAACGACTTCCGGCCTTATTTAGTTCACATTTTTACTTTTGGTAACGTAGCCCGTATTCATAACGCACTAAACCTTTTTATCGCGTTAAACGCCTTTTCTCGACAACAAAAGCACAATTTCATCAGAAACAAACAAAACAAGAAAAATGAATCTATTCAACAAGTCTGCAACACATCCTTAAGAGTTACATGATTTCAACCAATGTCAATGTGTAATTTCCCCAGTTCTGATCATTGTTTAGGTTGTTGGTAGCTTGGTCCAATGCCAAAACACAGTGAAATCTCTTTATGGCTTTAAACGCGTTTTCTCCTCGAGAGAAACATGATTTCACTAAAAACGATATAGTTCAAACATGCCTGTTGTAACTGTCTGCAAACACTCAGAGCCTTAAAGTAGGGTTTTCACCAATGTGTTTTTTGGTGAGAAACCTTCTATTTCAAGGTTCGGTGCGTTATCAGACACGTACAATATGTATTTTTTGTGTTTCTGATGAAATCCCTCCTTTTAATGCATTTTCTCACAGAAAATGAGTCTCTCGCCATGGGAAAATGGCCTTCTTGAGAAAGCATATTCTGGTCGAGAAATGGTGTTTTAAACAATAAAAACGACTCCCGGCCTTATTTAGTTCACATTTTTACTTTTGGTAACGTAGCCCGTATTCATAACGCACTAAACCTTTTTATCGCGTTAAACGCCTTTTCTCGACAACAAAAGCACAATTTCATCAGAAACAAACAAAACAAGAAAAATGAATCTATTCAACAAGTCTGCAACACATCTTTAAGAGTTACATGATTTCACCCAATGTCAATGTGTAATTTCTCCAGTTCTGATCATTGTTTAGGTTGTTGGTAGCTTGGTCCAATGCCAAAATACAGCGAAATCTTTTTATGGCTTTAAACGCGTTTTCTCCTCGAGAGAAACATGATTTCACTAAAAACGTTATAGTTTAAACATGCCTGTTGTACATGTTTGCAAACACTCAGAGCCTTAAAGTACGGTTTTGACCAATGTGTTTTTTGGTGAGAAACCTTCTATTTCAAGGTTCTGTGCGTTTTCAGACATGTACAATATGTATTTTTGTGTTTCTGATGAAATCCCTCCTTTTAATGCTTTTTTTCACAGAAAATGAGTCTCTCGCCATGGGAAAATGGCGTTCTTGAGAAAGCATATTGTGGTCGAGAAATGGTGTTTTAAACAATAAAAACGACTCCCGGCCTTATTTAGTTCACATTTTTACTTTTGGTAACGTAGCCCGTATTCATAACGTACTAAACCTTTTTATCGCGTTAAACGCCTTTTCTCGACAAGAAAAGCACAATTTCATCAGAAACAAACAAAACAAGAAAAATGAATCTATTCAACAAGTCTGCAACACATCCTTAAGAGTTACATGATTTCAACCAATGTCAATGTGTAATTTCCCCAGTTCTGATCATTGTTTAGGTTGTTGGTAGCTTGGTCCAATGCCAAAACACAGTGAAATCTCTTTATGGCTTTAAACGCGTTTTCTCCTCGAGAGAAACATGATTTCACTAAAAACGATATAGTTCAAACATGCCTGTTGTAACTGTCTGCAAACACTCAGAGCCTTAAAGTAGGGTTTTCACCAATGTGTTTTTTGGTGAGAAACCTTCTATTTCAAGGTTCGGTGCGTTATCAGACACGTACAATATGTATTTTTTGTGTTTCTGATGAAATCCCTCCTTTTAATGCATTTTCTCACAGAAAATGAGTCTCTCGCCATGGGAAAATGGCTTTCTTGAGAAAGCATATTCTGGTCGAGAAATGGTGTTTTAAACAATAAAAACGACTCCCGGCCTAATTTAGTTCACATTTTTACTTTTGTTAACCTAGCCCGTATTCATAACGCACTAAACCTTTTTATCGCGTTAAACGCCTTTTCTCGACAACAAAAGCACAATTTCATCAGAAACAAACAAAACAAGAAAAATGAATCTATTCAACAAGTCTGCAACACATCCTTAAGAGTTACATGATTTCAACCAATGTCAATGTGTAATTTCCCCAGTTCTGATCATTGTTTAGGTTGTTGGTAGCTTGGTCCAATGCCAAAACACAGTGAAATCTCTTTATGGCTTTAAACGCGTTTTCTCCTCGAGAGAAACATGATTTCACTAAAAACGATATAGTTCAAACATGCCTGTTGTAACTGTCTGCAAACACTCAGAGCCTTAAAGTAGGGTTTTCACCAATGTGTTTTTTGGTGAGAAACCTTCTATTTCAAGGTTCGGTGCGTTATCAGACACGTACAATATGTATTTTTTGTGTTTCTGATGAAATCCCTCCTTTTAATGCATTTTCTCACAGAAAATGAGTCTCTCGCCATGGGAAAATGGCCTTCTTGAGAAAGCATATTCTGGTCGAGAAATGGTGTTTTAAACAATAAAAACGACTCCCGGCCTTATTTAGTTCACATTTTTACTTTTGGTAACGTAGCCCGTATTCATAACGCACTAAACCTTTTTATCGCGTTAAACGCCTTTTCTCGACAACAAAAGCACAATTTCATCAGAAACAAACAAAACAAGAAAAATGAATCTATTCAACAAGTCTGCAACACATCTTTAAGAGTTACATGATTTCACCCAATGTCAATGTGTAATTTCTCCAGTTCTGATCATTGTTTAGGTTGTTGGTAGCTTGGTCCAATGCCAAAATACAGCGAAATCTTTTTATGGCTTTAAACGCGTTTTCTCCTCGAGAGAAACATGATTTCACTAAAAACGTTATAGTTTAAACATGCCTGTTGTACATGTTTGCAAACACTCAGAGCCTTAAAGTACGGTTTTCATCAATGTGGTTTTTGGTAAAAAACCTTCTATTTCAAGGTTCTGTGCGTTTTCAGACACGTACAATACGTATTTTTTGTGTTTCTGATGAAATCCCTCCTTTTAATGCATTTTCTCACAGAAAATGAGTCTCTCGCCATGGGAAAATGGCGTTCTTGAGAAAGCATATTCTGGTCGAGAAATGGTGTTTTAAACAATAAAAACGACTCCCAGCCTAATTTAGTTCACATTTTTACTTTTGTTAACCTAGCCCGTATTCATAACGCACTAAACCTTTTTATCGCGTTAAACGCCTTTTCTCGACAAGAAAAGCACAATTTCATCAGAAACAAACAAAACAAGAAAAATGAATCTATTCAACAAGTCTGCAACACATCCTTAAGAGTTACATGATTTCAACCAATGTCAATGTGTAATTTCCCCAGTTCTGATCATTGTTTAGGTTGTTGGTAGCTTGGTCCAATGCCAAAACACAGTGAAATCTCTTTATGGCTTTAAACGCGTTTTCTCCTCGAGAGAAACATGATTTCACTAAAAACGATATAGTTCAAACATGCCTGTTGTAACTGTCTGCAAACACTCAGAGCCTTAAAATAGGGTTTTCACCAATGTGTTTTTTGGTGAGAAACCTTCTATTTCAAGGTTCGGTGCGTTATCAGACACGTACAATATGTATTTTTTGTGTTTCTGATGAAATCCCTCCTTTTAATGCATTTTCTCACAGAAAATGAGTCTCTCGCCATGGGAAAATGGCCTTCTTGAGAAAGCATATTCTGGTCGAGAAATGGTGTTTTAAACAATAAAAACGACTCCCGGCCTTATTTAGTTCACATTTTTACTTTTGGTAACGTAGCCCGTATTCATAACGCACTAAACCTTTTTATCGCGTTAAACGCCTTTTCTCGACAACAAAAGCACAATTTCATCAGAAACAAACAAAACAAGAAAAATGAATCTATTCAACAAGTCTGCAACACATCTTTAAGAGTTACATGATTTCACCCAATGTCAATGTGTAATTTCTCCAGTTCTGATCATTGTTTAGGTTGTTGGTAGCTTGGTCCAATGCCAAAATACAGCGAAATCTTTTTATGGCTTTAAACGCGTTTTCTCCTCGAGAGAAACATGATTTCACTAAAAACGTTATAGTTTAAACATGCCTGTTGTACATGTTTGCAAACACTCAGAGCCTTAAAGTACGGTTTTGACCAATGTGTTTTTTGGTGAGAAACCTTCTATTTCAAGGTTCTGTGCGTTTTCAGACATGTACAATATGTATTTTTGTGTTTCTGATGAAATCCCTCCTTTTAATGCTTTTTTTCACAGAAAATGAGTCTCTCGCCATGGGAAAATGGCGTTCTTGAGAAAGCATATTGTGGTCGAGAAATGGTGTTTTAAACAATAAAAACGACTCCCGGCCTTATTTAGTTCACATTTTTACTTTTGGTAACGTAGCCCGTATTCATAACGTACTAAACCTTTTTATCGCGTTAAACGCCTTTTCTCGACAAGAAAAGCACAATTTCATCAGAAACAAACAAAACAAGAAAAATGAATCTATTCAACAAGTCTGCAACACATCCTTAAGAGTTACATGATTTCAACCAATGTCAATGTGTAATTTCCCCAGTTCTGATCATTGTTTAGGTTGTTGGTAGCTTGGTCCAATGCCAAAACACAGTGAAATCTCTTTATGGCTTTAAACGCGTTTTCTCCTCGAGAGAAACATGATTTCACTAAAAACGATATAGTTCAAACATGCCTGTTGTAACTGTCTGCAAACACTCAGAGCCTTAAAGTAGGGTTTTCACCAATGTGTTTTTTGGTGAGAAACCTTCTATTTCAAGGTTCGGTGCGTTATCAGACACGTACAATATGTATTTTTTGTGTTTCTGATGAAATCCCTCCTTTTAATGCATTTTCTCACAGAAAATGAGTCTCTCGCCATGGGAAAATGGCTTTCTTGAGAAAGCATATTCTGGTCGAGAAATGGTGTTTTAAACAATAAAAACGACTCCCAGCCTAATTTAGTTCACATTTTTACTTTTGTTAACCTAGCCCGTATTCATAACGCACTAAACCTTTTTATCGCGTTAAACGCCTTTTCTCGACAACAAAAGCACAATTTCATCAGAAACAAACAAAACAAGAAAAATGAATCTATTCAACAAGTCTGCAACACATCCTTAAGAGTTACATGATTTCAACCAATGTCAATGTGTAATTTCCCCAGTTCTGATCATTGTTTAGGTTGTTGGTAGCTTGGTCCAATGCCAAAACACAGTGAAATCTCTTTATGGCTTTAAACGCGTTTTCTCCTCGAGAGAAACATGATTTCACTAAAAACGATATAGTTCAAACATGCCTGTTGTAACTGTCTGCAAACACTCAGAGCCTTAAAGTAGGGTTTTCACCAATGTGTTTTTTGGTGAGAAACCTTCTATTTCAAGGTTCGGTGCGTTATCAGACACGTACAATATGTATTTTTTGTGTTTCTGATGAAATCCCTCCTTTTAATGCATTTTCTCACAGAAAATGAGTCTCTCGCCATGGGAAAATGGCCTTCTTGAGAAAGCATATTCTGGTCGAGAAATGGTGTTTTAAACAATAAAAACGACTCCCGGCCTTATTTAGTTCACATTTTTACTTTTGGTAACGTAGCCCGTATTCATAACGCACTAAACCTTTTTATCGCGTTAAACGCCTTTTCTCGACAACAAAAGCACAATTTCATCAGAAACAAACAAAACAAGAAAAATGAATCTATTCAACAAGTCTGCAACACATCTTTAAGAGTTACATGATTTCACCCAATGTCAATGTGTAATTTCTCCAGTTCTGATCATTGTTTAGGTTGTTGGTAGCTTGGTCCAATGCCAAAATACAGCGAAATCTTTTTATGGCTTTAAACGCGTTTTCTCCTCGAGAGAAACATGATTTCACTAAAAACGTTATAGTTTAAACATGCCTGTTGTACATGTTTGCAAACACTCAGAGCCTTAAAGTACGGTTTTCATCAATGTGGTTTTTGGTAAAAAACCTTCTATTTCAAGGTTCTGTGCGTTTTCAGACACGTACAATACGTATTTTTTGTGTTTCTGATGAAATCCCTCCTTTTAATGCATTTTCTCACAGAAAATGAGTCTCTCGCCATGGGAAAATGGCGTTCTTGAGAAAGCATATTCTGGTCGAGAAATGGTGTTTTAAACAATAAAAACGACTCCCAGCCTAATTTAGTTCACATTTTTACTTTTGTTAACCTAGCCCGTATTCATAACGCACTAAACCTTTTTATCGCGTTAAACGCCTTTTCTCGACAAGAAAAGCACAATTTCATCAGAAACAAACAAAACAAGAAAAATGAATCTATTCAACAAGTCTGCAACACATCCTTAAGAGTTACATGATTTCAACCAATGTCAATGTGTAATTTCCCCAGTTCTGATCATTGTTTAGGTTGTTGGTAGCTTGGTCCAATGCCAAAACACAGTGAAATCTCTTTATGGCTTTAAACGCGTTTTCTCCTCGAGAGAAACATGATTTCACTAAAAACGATATAGTTCAAACATGCCTGTTGTAACTGTCTGCAAACACTCAGAGCCTTAAAATAGGGTTTTCACCAATGTGTTTTTTGGTGAGAAACCTTCTATTTCAAGGTTCGGTGCGTTATCAGACACGTACAATATGTATTTTTTGTGTTTCTGATGAAATCCCTCCTTTTAATGCATTTTCTCACAGAAAATGAGTCTCTCGCCATGGGAAAATGGCTTTCTTGAGAAAGCATATTCTGGTCGAGAAATGGTGTTTTAAACAATAAAAACGACTCCCAGCCTAATTTAGTTCACATTTTTACTTTTGTTAACCTAGCCCGTATTCATAACGCACTAAACCTTTTTATCGCGTTAAACGCCTTTTCTCGACAACAAAAGCACAATTTCATCAGAAACAAACAAAACAAGAAAAATGAATCTATTCAACAAGTCTGCAACACATCCTTAAGAGTTACATGATTTCAACCAATGTCAATGTGTAATTTCCCCAGTTCTGATCATTGTTTAGGTTGTTGGTAGCTTGGTCCAATGCCAAAACACAGTGAAATCTCTTTATGGCTTTAAACGCGTTTTCTCCTCGAGAGAAACATGATTTCACTAAAAACGATATAGTTCAAACATGCCTGTTGTAACTGTCTGCAAACACTCAGAGCCTTAAAATAGGGTTTTCACCAATGTGTTTTTTGGTGAGAAACCTTCTATTTCAAGGTTCGGTGCGTTATCAGACACGTACAATATGTATTTTTTGTGTTTCTGATGAAATCCCTCCTTTTAATGCATTTTCTCACAGAAAATGAGTCTCTCGCCATGGGAAAATGGCGTTCTTGAGAAAGCATATTCTGGTCGAGAAATGGTGTTTTAAACAATAAAAACGACTCCCGGCCTTATTTAGTTCACATTTTTACTTTTGGTAACGTAGCCCGTATTCATAACGCACTAAACCTTTTTATCGCGTTAAACGCCTTTTCTCGACAACAAAAGCACAATTTCATCAGAAACAAACAAAACAAGAAAAATGAATCTATTCAACAAGTCTGCAACACATCTTTAAGAGTTACATGATTTCACCCAATGTCAATGTGTAATTTCTCCAGTTCTGATCATTGTTTAGGTTGTAGGTAGCTTGGTCCAATGCCAAAATACAGCGAAATCTTTTTATGGCTTTAAACGCGTTTTCTCCTCGAGAGAAACATGATTTCACTAAAAACGTTATAGTTTAAACATGCCTGTTGTACATGTTTGCAAACACTCAGAGCCTTAAAGTACGGTTTTCATCAATGTGGTTTTTGGTAAAAAACCTTCTATTTCAAGGTTCTGTGCGTTTTCAGACACGTACAATACGTATTTTTTGTGTTTCTGATGAAATCCCTCCTTTTAATGCATTTTCTCACAGAAAATGAGTCTCTCGCCATGGGAAAATGGCGTTCTTGAGAAAGCATATTGTGGTCGAGAAATGGTGTTTTAAACAATAAAAACGACTCCCGGCCTTATTTAGTTCACATTTTTACTTTTGTTAACCTAGCCCGTATTCATAACGCACTAAACCTTTTTATCGCGTTAAACGCCTTTTCTCGACAAGAAAAGCACAATTTCATCAGAAACAAACAAAACAAGAAAAATGAATCTATTCAACAAGTCTGCAACATATTCTTAAGAGTTACATGCTTTCACCCAATGTCAATGTGTAATTTCTCCAGTTCTGATCATTGTTTAGGTTGTTGGTAGCTTGGTCCAATGCCAAAACACAGTGAAATCTCTTTATGGCTTTAAACGCGTTTTCTCCTCGAGAGAAACATGATTTCACTAAAAACGTTATAGTTTAAGCATGCCTGTTGTAACTGTCTGCAAACACTCAGAGCCTTAAAGTACGGTTTTCACCAATGTGTTTTTTGGTGAGAAACCTTCTATTTCAAGGTTCTGTGCGTTTTCAGACATGTACAATATGTATTTTTTGTGTTTCTGATGAAATCCCTCCTTTTAATGCTTTTTTTCACAGAAAATGAGTCTCTCGCCATGGGAAAATGGCGTTCTTGAGAAAGCATATTGTGGTCGGGAAATGGTGTTTTAAACAATAAAAACGACTCCCGGCCTTATTTAGTTCACATTTTTACTTTTGGTAACGTAGCCCGTATTCATAACGTACTAAACCTTTTTATCGCGTTAAACGCCTTTTCTCGACAAGAAAAGCACAATTTCATCAGAAACAAACAAAACAAGAAAAATGAATCTATTCAACAAGTCTGCAACACATCCTTAAGAGTTACATGATTTCAACCAATGTCAATGTGTAATTTCCCCAGTTCTGATCATTGTTTAGGTTGTTGGTAGCTTGGTCCAATGCCAAAACACAGTAAATCTGTTTATGGCTTTAAACGCGTTTTCTCCTCGAGAGAAACATGATTTCACTAAAAACGATTTAGTTCAAACATGCCTGTTGTAACTGTCTTCAAACACTCAGAGCCTTAAAGTAGGGTTTTCACCAATGTGTTTTTTGGTGAGAAACCTTCTATTTCAAGGTTCGGTGCGTTATCAGACACGTACAATATGTATTTTTTGTGTTTCTGATGAAATCCCTCCTTTTAATGCATTTTCTCACAGAAAATGAGTCTCTCGCCATGGGAAAATGGCTTTCTTGAGAAAGCATATTCTGGTCGAGAAATGGTGTTTTAAACAATAAAAACGACTCCCAGCCTAATTTAGTTCACATTTTTACTTTTGTTAACCTAGCCCGTATTCATAACGCACTAAACCTTTTTATCGCGTTAAACGCCTTTTCTCGACAACAAAAGCACAATTTCATCAGAAACAAACAAAACAAGAAAAATGAATCTATTCAACAAGTCTGCAACACATCCTTAAGAGTTACATGATTTCAACCAATGTCAATGTGTAATTTCCCCAGTTCTGATCATTGTTTAGGTTGTTGGTAGCTTGGTCCAATGCCAAAACACAGTGAAATCTCTTTATGGCTTTAAACGCGTTTTCTCCTCGAGAGAAACATGATTTCACTAAAAACGATATAGTTCAAACATGCCTGTTGTAACTGTCTGCAAACACTCAGAGCCTTAAAATAGGGTTTTCACCAATGTGTTTTTTGGTTAGAAACCTTCTATTTCAAGGTTCGGTGCGTTATCAGACACGTACAATATGTATTTTTTGTGTTTCTGATGAAATCCCTCCTTTTAATGCATTTTCTCACAGAAAATGAGTCTCTCGCCATGGGAAAATGGCCTTCTTGAGAAAGCATATTCTGGTCGAGAAATGGTGTTTTAAACAATAAAAACGACTCCCGGCCTTATTTAGTTCACATTTTTACTTTTGGTAACGTAGCCCGTATTCATAACGCACTAAACCTTTTTATCGCGTTAAACGCCTTTTCTCGACAAGAAAAGCACAATTTCATCAGAAACAAACAAAACAAGAAAAATGAATCTATTCAACAAGTCTGCAACACATCTTTAAGAGTTACATGATTTCACCCAATGTCAATGTGTAATTTCTCCAGTTCTGATCATTGTTTAGGTTGTAGGTAGCTTGGTCCAATGCCAAAATACAGCGAAATCTTTTTATGGCTTTAAACGCGTTTTCTCCTCGAGAGAAACATGATTTCACTAAAAACGTTATAGTTTAAACATGCCTGTTGTACATGTTTGCAAACACTCAGAGCCTTAAAGTACGGTTTTCATCAATGTGGTTTTTGGTAAAAAACCTTCTATTTCAAGGTTCTGTGCGTTTTCA
This sequence comes from Lampris incognitus, assembly GCF_029633865.1. Classification (NCBI taxonomy): domain Eukaryota; kingdom Metazoa; phylum Chordata; class Actinopteri; order Lampriformes; family Lampridae; genus Lampris; species Lampris incognitus. The sequence continues at coordinate 48,354,609 of NC_079213.1, read as the reverse complement.
GACACGTACAATACGTATTTTTTGTGTTTCTGATGAAATCCCTCCTTTTAATGCATTTTCTCACAGAAAATGAGTCTCTCGCCATGGGAAAATGGCGTTCTTGAGAAAGCATATTGTGGTCGAGAAATGGTGTTTTAAACAATAAAAACGACTCCCGGCCTTATTTAGTTCACATTTTTACTTTTGTTAACCTAGCCCGTATTCATAACGCACTAAACCTTTTTATCGCGTTAAACGCCTTTTCTCGACAAGAAAAGCACAATTTCATCAGAAACAAACAAAACAAGAAAAATGAATCTATTCAACAAGTCTGCAACATATTCTTAAGAGTTACATGCTTTCACCCAATGTCAATGTGTAATTTCTCCAGTTCTGATCATTGTTTAGGTTGTTGGTAGCTTGGTCCAATGCCAAAACACAGTGAAATCTCTTTATGGCTTTAAACGCGTTTTCTCCTCGAGAGAAACATGATTTCACTAAAAACGTTATAGTTTAAACATGCCTGTTGTAACTGTCTGCAAACACTCAGAGCCTTAAAGTACGGTTTTCACCAATGTGTTTTTTGGTGAGAAACCTTCTATTTCAAGGTTCTGTGCGTTTTCAGACATGTACAATATGTATTTTTTGTGTTTCTGATGAAATCCCTCCTTTTAATGCTTTTTTTCACAGAAAATGAGTCTCTCGCCATGGGAAAATGGCGTTCTTGAGAAAGCATATTGTGGTCGGGAAATGGTGTTTTAAACAATAAAAACGACTCCCGGCCTTATTTAGTTCACATTTTTACTTTTGGTAACGTAGCCCGTATTCATAACGTACTAAACCTTTTTATCGCGTTAAACGCCTTTTCTCGACAAGAAAAGCACAATTTCATCAGAAACAAACAAAACAAGAAAAATGAATCTATTCAACAAGTCTGCAACACATCCTTAAGAGTTACATGATTTCAACCAATGTCAATGTGTAATTTCCCCAGTTCTGATCATTGTTTAGGTTGTTGGTAGCTTGGTCCAATGCCAAAACACAGTAAATCTGTTTATGGCTTTAAACGCGTTTTCTCCTCGAGAGAAACATGATTTCACTAAAAACGATTTAGTTCAAACATGCCTGTTGTAACTGTCTTCAAACACTCAGAGCCTTAAAGTAGGGTTTTCACCAATGTGTTTTTTGGTGAGAAACCTTCTATTTCAAGGTTCGGTGCGTTATCAGACACGTACAATATGTATTTTTTGTGTTTCTGATGAAATCCCTCCTTTTAATGCATTTTCTCACAGAAAATGAGTCTCTCGCCATGGGAAAATGGCTTTCTTGAGAAAGCATATTCTGGTCGAGAAATGGTGTTTTAAACAATAAAAACGACTCCCAGCCTAATTTAGTTCACATTTTTACTTTTGTTAACCTAGCCCGTATTCATAACGCACTAAACCTTTTTATCGCGTTAAACGCCTTTTCTCGACAAGAAAAGCACAATTTCATCAGAAACAAACAAAACAAGAAAAATGAATCTATTCAACAAGTCTGCAACACATCCTTAAGAGTTACATGATTTCAACCAATGTCAATGTGTAATTTCCCCAGTTCTGATCATTGTTTAGGTTGTTGGTAGCTTGGTCCAATGCCAAAACACAGTGAAATCTCTTTATGGCTTTAAACGCGTTTTCTCCTCGAGAGAAACATGATTTCACTAAAAACGATATAGTTCAAACATGCCTGTTGTAACTGTCTGCAAACACTCAGAGCCTTAAAATAGGGTTTTCACCAATGTGTTTTTTGGTGAGAAACCTTCTATTTCAAGGTTCGGTGCGTTATCAGACACGTACAATATGTATTTTTTGTGTTTCTGATGAAATCCCTCCTTTTAATGCATTTTCTCACAGAAAATGAGTCTCTCGCCATGGGAAAATGGCTTTCTTGAGAAAGCATATTCTGGTCGAGAAATGGTGTTTTAAACAATAAAAACGACTCCCAGCCTAATTTAGTTCACATTTTTACTTTTGTTAACCTAGCCCGTATTCATAACGCACTAAACCTTTTTATCGCGTTAAACGCCTTTTCTCGACAACAAAAGCACAATTTCATCAGAAACAAACAAAACAAGAAAAATGAATCTATTCAACAAGTCTGCAACACATCCTTAAGAGTTACATGATTTCAACCAATGTCAATGTGTAATTTCCCCAGTTCTGATCATTGTTTAGGTTGTTGGTAGCTTGGTCCAATGCCAAAACACAGTGAAATCTCTTTATGGCTTTAAACGCGTTTTCTCCTCGAGAGAAACATGATTTCACTAAAAACGATATAGTTCAAACATGCCTGTTGTAACTGTCTGCAAACACTCAGAGCCTTAAAATAGGGTTTTCACCAATGTGTTTTTTGGTGAGAAACCTTCTATTTCAAGGTTCGGTGCGTTATCAGACACGTACAATATGTATTTTTTGTGTTTCTGATGAAATCCCTCCTTTTAATGCATTTTCTCACAGAAAATGAGTCTCTCGCCATGGGAAAATGGCGTTCTTGAGAAAGCATATTCTGGTCGAGAAATGGTGTTTTAAACAATAAAAACGACTCCCGGCCTTATTTAGTTCACATTTTTACTTTTGGTAACGTAGCCCGTATTCATAACGCACTAAACCTTTTTATCGCGTTAAACGCCTTTTCTCGACAACAAAAGCACAATTTCATCAGAAACAAACAAAACAAGAAAAATGAATCTATTCAACAAGTCTGCAACACATCTTTAAGAGTTACATGATTTCACCCAATGTCAATGTGTAATTTCTCCAGTTCTGATCATTGTTTAGGTTGTAGGTAGCTTGGTCCAATGCCAAAATACAGCGAAATCTTTTTATGGCTTTAAACGCGTTTTCTCCTCGAGAGAAACATGATTTCACTAAAAACGTTATAGTTTAAACATGCCTGTTGTACATGTTTGCAAACACTCAGAGCCTTAAAGTACGGTTTTCATCAATGTGGTTTTTGGTAAAAAACCTTCTATTTCAAGGTTCTGTGCGTTTTCAGACACGTACAATACGTATTTTTTGTGTTTCTGATGAAATCCCTCCTTTTAATGCATTTTCTCACAGAAAATGAGTCTCTCGCCATGGGAAAATGGCGTTCTTGAGAAAGCATATTGTGGTCGAGAAATGGTGTTTTAAACAATAAAAACGACTCCCGGCCTTATTTAGTTCACATTTTTACTTTTGTTAACCTAGCCCGTATTCATAACGCACTAAACCTTTTTATCGCGTTAAACGCCTTTTCTCGACAAGAAAAGCACAATTTCATCAGAAACAAACAAAACAAGAAAAATGAATCTATTCAACAAGTCTGCAACATATTCTTAAGAGTTACATGCTTTCACCCAATGTCAATGTGTAATTTCTCCAGTTCTGATCATTGTTTAGGTTGTTGGTAGCTTGGTCCAATGCCAAAACACAGTGAAATCTCTTTATGGCTTTAAACGCGTTTTCTCCTCGAGAGAAACATGATTTCACTAAAAACGTTATAGTTTAAGCATGCCTGTTGTAACTGTCTGCAAACACTCAGAGCCTTAAAGTACGGTTTTCACCAATGTGTTTTTTGGTGAGAAACCTTCTATTTCAAGGTTCTGTGCGTTTTCAGACATGTACAATATGTATTTTTTGTGTTTCTGATGAAATCCCTCCTTTTAATGCTTTTTTTCACAGAAAATGAGTCTCTCGCCATGGGAAAATGGCGTTCTTGAGAAAGCATATTGTGGTCGGGAAATGGTGTTTTAAACAATAAAAACGACTCCCGGCCTTATTTAGTTCACATTTTTACTTTTGGTAACGTAGCCCGTATTCATAACGTACTAAACCTTTTTATCGCGTTAAACGCCTTTTCTCGACAAGAAAAGCACAATTTCATCAGAAACAAACAAAACAAGAAAAATGAATCTATTCAACAAGTCTGCAACACATCCTTAAGAGTTACATGATTTCAACCAATGTCAATGTGTAATTTCCCCAGTTCTGATCATTGTTTAGGTTGTTGGTAGCTTGGTCCAATGCCAAAACACAGTAAATCTGTTTATGGCTTTAAACGCGTTTTCTCCTCGAGAGAAACATGATTTCACTAAAAACGATTTAGTTCAAACATGCCTGTTGTAACTGTCTTCAAACACTCAGAGCCTTAAAGTAGGGTTTTCACCAATGTGTTTTTTGGTGAGAAACCTTCTATTTCAAGGTTCGGTGCGTTATCAGACACGTACAATATGTATTTTTTGTGTTTCTGATGAAATCCCTCCTTTTAATGCATTTTCTCACAGAAAATGAGTCTCTTGCCATGGGAAAATGGCTTTCTTGAGAAAGCATATTCTGGTCGAGAAATGGTGTTTTAAACAATAAAAACGACTCCCAGCCTAATTTAGTTCACATTTTTACTTTTGTTAACCTAGCCCGTATTCATAACGCACTAAACCTTTTTATCGCGTTAAACGCCTTTTCTCGACAACAAAAGCACAATTTCATCAGAAACAAACAAAACAAGAAAAATGAATCTATTCAACAAGTCTGCAACACATCCTTAAGAGTTACATGATTTCAACCAATGTCAATGTGTAATTTCCCCAGTTCTGATCATTGTTTAGGTTGTTGGTAGCTTGGTCCAATGCCAAAACACAGTGAAATCTCTTTATGGCTTTAAACGCGTTTTCTCCTCGAGAGAAACATGATTTCACTAAAAACGATATAGTTCAAACATGCCTGTTGTAACTGTCTGCAAACACTCAGAGCCTTAAAATAGGGTTTTCACCAATGTGTTTTTTGGTTAGAAACCTTCTATTTCAAGGTTCGGTGCGTTATCAGACACGTACAATATGTATTTTTTGTGTTTCTGATGAAATCCCTCCTTTTAATGCATTTTCTCACAGAAAATGAGTCTCTCGCCATGGGAAAATGGCCTTCTTGAGAAAGCATATTCTGGTCGAGAAATGGTGTTTTAAACAATAAAAACGACTCCCGGCCTTATTTAGTTCACATTTTTACTTTTGGTAACGTAGCCCGTATTCATAACGCACTAAACCTTTTTATCGCGTTAAACGCCTTTTCTCGACAAGAAAAGCACAATTTCATCAGAAACAAACAAAACAAGAAAAATGAATCTATTCAACAAGTCTGCAACACATCTTTAAGAGTTACATGATTTCACCCAATGTCAATGTGTAATTTCTCCAGTTCTGATCATTGTTTAGGTTGTAGGTAGCTTGGTCCAATGCCAAAATACAGCGAAATCTTTTTATGGCTTTAAACGCGTTTTCTCCTCGAGAGAAACATGATTTCACTAAAAACGTTATAGTTTAAACATGCCTGTTGTACATGTTTGCAAACACTCAGAGCCTTAAAGTACGGTTTTCATCAATGTGGTTTTTGGTAAAAAACCTTCTATTTCAAGGTTCTGTGCGTTTTCAGACACGTACAATACGTATTTTTTGTGTTTCTGATGAAATCCCTCCTTTTAATGCATTTTCTCACAGAAAATGAGTCTCTCGCCATGGGAAAATGGCGTTCTTGAGAAAGCATATTGTGGTCGAGAAATGGTGTTTTAAACAATAAAAACGACTCCCGGCCTTATTTAGTTCACATTTTTACTCTTGTTAACCTAGCCCGTATTCATAACGCACTAAACCTTTTTATCGCGTTAAACGCCTTTTCTCGACAAGAAAAGCACAATTTCATCAGAAACAAACAAAACAAGAAAAATGAATCTATTCAACAAGTCTGCAACATATTCTTAAGAGTTACATGCTTTCACCCAATGTCAATGTGTAATTTCTCCAGTTCTGATCATTGTTTAGGTTGTTGGTAGCTTGGTCCAATGCCAAAACACAGTGAAATCTCTTTATGGCTTTAAACGCGTTTTCTCCTCGAGAGAAACATGATTTCACTAAAAACGTTATAGTTTAAACATGCCTGTTGTAACTGTCTGCAAACACTCAGAGCCTTAAAGTACGGTTTTCACCAATGTGTTTTTTGGTGAGAAACCTTCTATTTCAAGGTTCTGTGCGTTTTCAGACATGTACAATATGTATTTTTTGTGTTTCTGATGAAATCCCTCCTTTTAATGCTTTTTTTCACAGAAAATGAGTCTCTCGCCATGGGAAAATGGCGTTCTTGAGAAAGCATATTGTGGTCGGGAAATGGTGTTTTAAACAATAAAAACGACTCCCGGCCTTATTTAGTTCACATTTTTACTTTTGGTAACGTAGCCCGTATTCATAACGTACTAAACCTTTTTATCGCGTTAAACGCCTTTTCTCGACAAGAAAAGCACAATTTCATCAGAAACAAACAAAACAAGAAAAATGAATCTATTCAACAAGTCTGCAACACATCCTTAAGAGTTACATGATTTCAACCAATGTCAATGTGTAATTTCCCCAGTTCTGATCATTGTTTAGGTTGTTGGTAGCTTGGTCCAATGCCAAAACACAGTAAATCTGTTTATGGCTTTAAACGCGTTTTCTCCTCGAGAGAAACATGATTTCACTAAAAACGATTTAGTTCAAACATGCCTGTTGTAACTGTCTTCAAACACTCAGAGCCTTAAAGTAGGGTTTTCACCAATGTGTTTTTTGGTGAGAAACCTTCTATTTCAAGGTTCGGTGCGTTATCAGACACGTACAATATGTATTTTTTGTGTTTCTGATGAAATCCCTCCTTTTAATGCATTTTCTCACAGAAAATGAGTCTCTCGCCATGGGAAAATGGCTTTCTTGAGAAAGCATATTCTGGTCGAGAAATGGTGTTTTAAACAATAAAAACGACTCCCAGCCTAATTTAGTTCACATTTTTACTTTTGTTAACCTAGCCCGTATTCATAACGCACTAAACCTTTTTATCGCGTTAAACGCCTTTTCTCGACAACAAAAGCACAATTTCATCAGAAACAAACAAAACAAGAAAAATGAATCTATTCAACAAGTCTGCAACACATCCTTAAGAGTTACATGATTTCAACCAATGTCAATGTGTAATTTCCCCAGTTCTGATCATTGTTTAGGTTGTTGGTAGCTTGGTCCAATGCCAAAACACAGTGAAATCTCTTTATGGCTTTAAACGCGTTTTCTCCTCGAGAGAAACATGATTTCACTAAAAACGATATAGTTCAAACATGCCTGTTGTAACTGTCTGCAAACACTCAGAGCCTTAAAATAGGGTTTTCACCAATGTGTTTTTTGGTTAGAAACCTTCTATTTCAAGGTTCGGTGCGTTATCAGACACGTACAATATGTATTTTTTGTGTTTCTGATGAAATCCCTCCTTTTAATGCATTTTCTCACAGAAAATGAGTCTCTCGCCATGGGAAAATGGCCTTCTTGAGAAAGCATATTCTGGTCGAGAAATGGTGTTTTAAACAATAAAAACGACTCCCGGCCTTATTTAGTTCACATTTTTACTTTTGGTAACGTAGCCCGTATTCATAACGCACTAAACCTTTTTATCGCGTTAAACGCCTTTTCTCGACAAGAAAAGCACAATTTCATCAGAAACAAACAAAACAAGAAAAATGAATCTATTCAACAAGTCTGCAACACATCTTTAAGAGTTACATGATTTCACCCAATGTCAATGTGTAATTTCTCCAGTTCTGATCATTGTTTAGGTTGTTGGTAGCTTGGTCCAATGCCAAAATACAGCGAAATCTTTTTATGGCTTTAAACGCGTTTTCTCCTCGAGAGAAACATGATTTCACTAAAAACGTTATAGTTTAAACATGCCTGTTGTACATGTTTGCAAACACTCAGAGCCTTAAAGTACGGTTTTCATCAATGTGGTTTTTGGTGAAAAACCTTCTATTTCAAGGTTCTGTGCGTTTTCAGACACGTACAATATGTATTTTTTGTGTTTCTGATGAAATCCCTCCTTTTAATGCATTTTCTCACAGAAAATGAGTCTCTCGCCATGGGAAAATGGCTTTCTTGAGAAAGCATATTCTGGTCGAGAAATGGTGTTTTAAACAATAAAAACGACTCCCAGCCTAATTTAGTTCACATTTTTACTTTTGTTAACCTAGCCCGTATTCATAACGCACTAAACCTTTTTATCGCGTTAAACGCCTTTTCTCGACAAGAAAAGCACAATTTCATCAGAAACAAACAAAACAAGAAAAATGAATCTATTCAACAAGTCTGCAACACATCCTTAAGAGTTACATGATTTCAACCAATGTCAATGTGTAATTTCCCCAGTTCTGATCATTGTTTAGGTTGTTGGTAGCTTGGTCCAATGCCAAAACACAGTGAAATCTCTTTATGGCTTTAAACGCGTTTTCTCCTCGAGAGAAACATGATTTCACTAAAAACGATATAGTTCAAACATGCCTGTTGTAACTGTCTTCAAACACTCAGAGCCTTAAAGTAGGGTTTTCACCAATGTGTTTTTTGGTGAGAAACCTTCTATTTCAAGGTTCGGTGCGTTATCAGACACGTACAATATGTATTTTTTGTGTTTCTGATGAAATCCCTCCTTTTAATGCATTTTCTCACAGAAAATGAGTCTCTCGCCATGGGAAAATGGCCTTCTTGAGAAAGCATATTCTGGTCGAGAAATGGTGTTTTAAACAATAAAAACGACTCCCGGCCTTATTTAGTTCACATTTTTACTTTTGGTAACGTAGCCCGTATTCATAACGCACTAAACCTTTTTATCGCGTTAAACGCCTTTTCTCGACAAGAAAAGCACAATTTCATCAGAAACAAACAAAACAAGAAAAATGAATCTATTCAACAAGTCTGCAACACATCTTTAAGAGTTACATGATTTCACCCAATGTCAATGTGTAATTTCTCCAGTTCTGATCATTGTTTAGGTTGTTGGTAGCTTGGTCCAATGCCAAAATACAGCGAAATCTTTTTATGGCTTTAAACGCGTTTTCTCCTCGAGAGAAACATGATTTCACTAAAAACGATATAGTTCAAACATGCCTGTTGTAACTGTCTGCAAACACTCAGAGCCTTAAAATAGGGTTTTCACCAATGTGTTTTTTGGTGAGAAACCTTCTATTTCAAGGTTCGGTGCGTTATCAGACACGTACAATATGTATTTTTTGTGTTTCTGATGAAATCCCTCCTTTTAATGCATTTTCTCACAGAAAATGAGTCTCTCGCCATGGTAAAATGGCCTTCTTGAGAAAGCATATTCTGGTCGAGAAATGGTGTTTTAAACAATAAAAACGACTCCCGGCCTTATTTAGTTCACATTTTTACTTTTGGTAACGTAGCCTATATTCATAACGCACTAAACCTTTTTATCGCGTTAAACGCCTTTTCTCGACAAGAAAAGCACAATTTCATCAGAAACAAACAAAACAAGAAAAATGAATCTATTCAACAAGTCTGCAACACATCTTTAAGAGTTACATGATTTCACCCAATGTCAATGTGTAATTTCTCCAGTTCTGATCATTGTTTAGGTTGTTGGTAGCTTGGTCCAATGCCAAAATACAGCGAAATCTTTTTATGGCTTTAAACGCGTTTTCTCCTCGAGAGAAACATGATTTCACTAAAAACGTTATAGTTTAAACATGCCTGTTGTACATGTTTGCAAACACTCAGAGCCTTAAAGTACGGTTTTCATCAATGTGGTTTTTGGTGAAAAACCTTCTATTTCAAGGTTCTGTGCGTTTTCAGACACGTACAATATGTATTTTTTGTGTTTCTGATGAAATCCCTCCTTTTAATGCATTTTCTCACAGAAAATGAGTCTCTCGCCATGGGAAAATGGCTTTCTTGAGAAAGCATATTCTGGTCGAGAAATGGTGTTTTAAACAATAAAAACGACTCCCGGCCTTATTTAGTTCACATTTTTACTTTTGGTAACGTAGCCCGTATTCATAACGCACTAAACCTTTTTATCGCGTTAAACGCCTTTTCTCGACAACAAAAGCACAATTTCATCAGAAACAAACAAAACAAGAAAAATGAATCTATTCAACAAGTCTGCAACACATCCTTAAGAGTTACATGATTTCACCCAATGTCAATGTGTAATTTCTCCAGTTCTGATCATTGTTTAGGTTGTTGGTAGCTTGGTCCAATGCCAAAACAGAGTGAAATCTTTTTATGGCTTTAAACGCGTTTTCTCCTTGAGAGAAACATGATTTCACTGAAAACGTTATAGTTTAAACATGCCTGTTGTACATGATGCAAACACTCAGAGCCTTAAAGTACGGATTTCATCAATGTGGTTTTTGGTGAGAAACCTTCTATTTCAAGGTTCTGTGCGTTTTCAGACACGTACAATATGTATTTTTTGTGTTTCTGATGAAATCCCTCCTTTTAATGCATTTTCTCACAGAAAGTGAGTCTCTTGCCATGGGAAAATGGCTTTCTTGAGAAAGCATATTCTGGTCGAGAAATGGTGTTTTAAACAATAAAAACGACTCCCGGCCTTATTTAGTTCACATTTTAACTTTTGTTAACCTAGCCCGTATTCATAACGCACTAAACCTTTTTACCGCGTTAAACGCCTTTTCTCGACAACAAAAGCACAATTTCATCAAAAACAAACAAAACAAGAAAAATGAATCTATTCAACAAGTCTGCAACACATCCTTAAGAGTTACATGATTTCACCCAATGTCAATGTGTAATTTCTCCAGTTCTGATCATTGTTTAGGTTGTTGGCAGCTTGGTCCAATGCCAAAACACAGTGAAATCTTTTTATGGCTTTAAACGCGTTTTCTCCTCGAGAAAAACATGATTTCACTAAAAAGTTATAGTTTAAACATGCCTGTTGTACATGTCTGCAAACACTCAGAGCCTTAAAGTACGGCTTTCACCAATGTGATTTTTGGTGAGAAACCTTCTATTTCAAGGTTCTGTGCGTTTTCAGACATGTACAATATGTATTTTTTGTGTTTCTGATGAAATCCCTCCTTTTAATGCATTTTCTCACAGAAAATGAGTCTCTCGCCATGGGAAAATGGCGTTCTTGAGAAAGCATATTCTGGTCGAGAAATGGTGTTTTAAACAATAAAAACGACTCCCGGCCTTATTTAGTTCACATTTTTACTTTTGTTAACCTAGCCCGTATTCATAACGCACTAAACCTTTTTATCGCGTTAAACGCCTTTTCTCGACAAGAAAAGCACAATTTCATCAGAAACAAACAAAACAAGAAAAATGAATCTATTCAACAAGTCTGCAACATATTCTTAAGAGTTACATGCTTTCACCCAATGTCAATGTGTAATTTCTCCAGTTCTGATCATTGTTTAGGTTGTTGGTAGCTTGGTCCAATGCCAAAACACAGTGAAATCTCTTTATGGCTTTAAACGCGTTTTCTCCTCGAGAGAAACATGATTTCACTAAAAACGTTATAGTTTAAACATGCCTGTTGTAACTGTCTGCAAACACTCAGAGCCTTAAAGTACGGTTTTCACCAATGTGTTTTTTGGTGAGAAACCTTCTATTTCAAGGTTCTGTGCGTTTTCAGACATGTACAATATGTATTTTTTGTGTTTCTGATGAAATCCCTCCTTTTAATGCTTTTTTTCACAGAAAATGAGTCTCTCGCCATGGGAAAATGGCGTTCTTGAGAAAGCATATTCTGGTCGAGAAATGGTGTTTTAAACAATAAAAACGACTTCCGGCCTTATTTAGTTCACATTTTTACTTTTGGTAACGTAGCCCGTATTCATAACGCACTAAACCTTTTTATCGCGTTAAACGCCTTTTCTCGACAACAAAAGCACAATTTCATCAGAAACAAACAAAACAAGAAAAATGAATCTATTCAACAAGTCTGCAACACATCCTTAAGAGTTACATGATTTCAACCAATGTCAATGTGTAATTTCCCCAGTTCTGATCATTGTTTAGGTTGTTGGTAGCTTGGTCCAATGCCAAAACACAGTGAAATCTCTTTATGGCTTTAAACGCGTTTTCTCCTCGAGAGAAACATGATTTCACTAAAAACGATATAGTTCAAACATGCCTGTTGTAACTGTCTGCAAACACTCAGAGCCTTAAAGTAGGGTTTTCACCAATGTGTTTTTTGGTGAGAAACCTTCTATTTCAAGGTTCGGTGCGTTATCAGACACGTACAATATGTATTTTTTGTGTTTCTGATGAAATCCCTCCTTTTAATGCATTTTCTCACAGAAAATGAGTCTCTCGCCATGGGAAAATGGCCTTCTTGAGAAAGCATATTCTGGTCGAGAAATGGTGTTTTAAACAATAAAAACGACTCCCGGCCTTATTTAGTTCACATTTTTACTTTTGGTAACGTAGCCCGTATTCATAACGCACTAAAACTTTTTATCGCGTTAAACGCCTTTTCTCGACAAGAAAAGCACAATTTCATCAGAAACAAACAAAACAAGAAAAATGAATCTATTCAACAAGTCTGAAACATATTTAAGAGTTACATGATTTCACCCAATGTCAATGTGTAATTTCTCCAGTTCTGATCATTGTTTAGGTTGTTGGTAGCTTGGTCCAATGCCAAAATACAGCGAAATCTTTTTATGGCTTTAAACGCGTTTTCTCCTCGAGAGAAACATGATTTCACTAAAAACGTTATAGTTTAAACATGCCTGTTGTACATGTTTGCAAACACTCAGAGCCTTAAAGTACGGTTTTGACCAATGTGTTTTTTGGTGAGAAACCTTCTATTTCAAGGTTCTGTGCGTTTTCAGACATGTACAATATGTATTTTTTGTGTTTCTGATGAAATCCCTCCTTTTAATGCTTTTTTTCACAGAAAATGAGTCTCTCGCCATGGGAAAATGGCGTTCTTGAGAAAGCATATTGTGGTCGAGAAATGGTGTTTTAAACAATAAAAACGACTCCCGGCCTTATTTAGTTCACATTTTTACTTTTGGTAACGTAGCCCGTATTCATAACGTACTAAACCTTTTTATCGCGTTAAACGCCTTTTCTCGACAAGAAAAGCACAATTTCATCAGAAACAAACAAAACAAGAAAAATGAATCTATTCAACAAGTCTGCAACACATCCTTAAGAGTTACATGATTTCAACCAATGTCAATGTGTAATTTCCCCAGTTCTGATCATTGTTTAGGTTGTTGGTAGCTTGGTCCAATGCCAAAACACAGTAAATCTGTTTATGGCTTTAAACGCGTTTTCTCCTCGAGAGAAACATGATTTCACTAAAAACGATATAGTTCAAACATGCCTGTTGTAACTGTCTTCAAACACTCAGAGCCTTGAAGTAGGGTTTTCACCAATGTGTTTTTTGGTGAGAAACCTTCTATTTCAAGGTTCGGTGCGTTATCAGACACGTACAATATGTATTTTTTGTGTTTCTGATGAAATCCCTCCTTTTAATGCATTTTCTCACAGAAAATGAGTCTCTCGCCATGGGAAAATGGCTTTCTTGAGAAAGCATATTCTGGTCGAGAAATGGTGTTTTAAACAATAAAAACGACTCCCAGCCTAATTTAGTTCACATTTTTACTTTTGTTAACCTAGCCCGTATTCATAACGCACTAAACCTTTTTATCGCGTTAAACGCCTTTTCTCGACAACAAAAGCACAATTTCATCAGAAACAAACAAAACAAGAAAAATGAATCTATTCAACAAGTCTGCAACACATCCTTAAGAGTTACATGATTTCAACCAATGTCAATGTGTAATTTCCCCAGTTCTGATCATTGTTTAGGTTGTTGGTAGCTTGGTCCAATGCCAAAACACAGTGAAATCTCTTTATGGCTTTAAACGCGTTTTCTCCTCGAGAGAAACATGATTTCACTAAAAACGATATAGTTCAAACATGCCTGTTGTAACTGTCTGCAAACACTCAGAGCCTTAAAATAGGGTTTTCACCAATGTGTTTTTTGGTGAGAAACCTTCTATTTCAAGGTTCGGTGCGTTATCAGACACGTACAATATGTATTTTTTGTGTTTCTGATGAAATCCCTCCTTTTAATGCATTTTCTCACAGAAAATGAGTCTCTCGCCATGGGAAAATGGCCTTCTTGAGAAAGCATATTCTGGTCGAGAAATGGTGTTTTAAACAATAAAAACGACTCCCGGCCTTATTTAGTTCACATTTTTACTTTTGGTAACGTAGCCCGTATTCATAACGCACTAAACCTTTTTATCGCGTTAAACGCCTTTTCTCGACAAGAAAAGCACAATTTCATCAGAAACAAACAAAACAAGAAAAATGAATCTATTCAACAAGTCTGCAACACATCTTTAAGAGTTACATGATTTCACCCAATGTCAATGTGTAATTTCTCCAGTTCTGATCATTGTTTAGGTTGTTGGTAGCTTGGTCCAATGCCAAAATACAGCGAAATCTTTTTATGGCTTTAAACGCGTTTTCTCCTCGAGAGAAACATGATTTCACTAAAAACGTTATAGTTTAAACATGCCTGTTGTACATGTTTGCAAACACTCAGAGCCTTAAAGTACGGTTTTCATCAATGTGGTTTTTGGTGAAAAACCTTCTATTTCAAGGTTCTGTGCGTTTTCAGACACGTACAATATGTATTTTTTGTGTTTCTGATGAAATCCCTCCTTTTAATGCATTTTCTCACAGAAAATGAGTCTCTCGCCATGGGAAAATGGCTTTCTTGAGAAAGCATATTCTGGTCGAGAAATGGTGTTTTAAACAATAAAAACGACTCCCAGCCTAATTTAGTTCACATTTTTACTTTTGTTAACCTAGCCCGTATTCATAACGCACTAAACCTTTTTATCGCGTTAAACGCCTTTTCTCGACAACAAAAGCACAATTTCATCAGAAACAAACAAAACAAGAAAAATGAATCTATTCAACAAGTCTGCAACACATCCTTAAGAGTTACATGATTTCAACCAATGTCAATGTGTAATTTCCCCAGTTCTGATCATTGTTTAGGTTGTTGGTAGCTTGGTCCAATGCCAAAACACAGTGAAATCTCTTTATGGCTTTAAACGCGTTTTCTCCTCGAGAGAAACATGATTTCACTAAAAACGATATAGTTCAAACATGCCTGTTGTAACTGTCTGCAAACACTCAGAGCCTTAAAATAGGGTTTTCACCAATGTGTTTTTTGGTGAGAAACCTTCTATTTCAAGGTTCGGTGCGTTATTAGACACGTACAATATGTATTTTTTGTGTTTCTGATGAAATCCCTCCTTTTAATGCATTTTCTCACAGAAAATGAGTCTCTCGCCATGGGAAAATGGCCTTCTTGAGAAAGCATATTCTGGTCGAGAAATGGTGTTTTAAACAATAAAAACGACTCCCGGCCTTATTTAGTTCACATTTTTACTTTTGGTAACGTAGCCCGTATTCATAACGCACTAAACCTTTTTATCGCGTTAAACGCCTTTTCTCGACAAGAAAAGCACAATTTCATCAGAAACAAACAAAACAAGAAAAATGAATCTATTCAACAAGTCTGCAACACATCTTTAAGAGTTACATGATTTCACCCAATGTCAATGTGTAATTTCTCCAGTTCTGATCATTGTTTAGGTTGTTGGTAGCTTGGTCCAATGCCAAAATACAGCGAAATCTTTTTATGGCTTTAAACGCGTTTTCTCCTCGAGAGAAACATGATTTCACTAAAAACGTTATAGTTTAAACATGCCTGTTGTACATGTTTGCAAACACTCAGAGCCTTAAAGTACGGTTTTCATCAATGTGGTTTTTGGTGAAAAACCTTCTATTTCAAGGTTCTGTGCGTTTTCAGACACGTACAATATGTATTTTTTGTGTTTCTGATGAAATCCCTCCTTTTAATGCATTTTCTCACAGAAAATGAGTCTCTCGCCATGGGAAAATGGCTTTCTTGAGAAAGCATATTCTGGTCGAGAAATGGTGTTTTAAACAATAAAAACGACTCCCGGCCTTATTTAGTTCACATTTTTACTTTTGGTAACGTAGCCCGTATTCATAACGCACTAAACCTTTTTATCGCGTTAAACGCCTTTTCTCGACAACAAAAGCACAATTTCATCAGAAACAAACAAAACAAGAAAAATGAATCTATTCAACAAGTCTGCAACACATCCTTAAGAGTTACATGATTTCACCCAATGTCAATGTGTAATTTCTCCAGTTCTGATCATTGTTTAGGTTGTTGGTAGCTTGGTCCAATGCCAAAACAGAGTGAAATCTTTTTATGGCTTTAAACGCGTTTTCTCCTTGAGAGAAACATGATTTCACTGAAAACGTTATAGTTTAAACATGCCTGTTGTACATGATGCAAACACTCAGAGCCTTAAAGTACGGATTTCATCAATGTGGTTTTTGGTGAGAAACCTTCTATTTCAAGGTTCTGTGCGTTTTCAGACACGTACAATATGTATTTTTTGTGTTTCTGATGAAATCCCTCCTTTTAATGCATTTTCTCACAGAAAGTGAGTCTCTTGCCATGGGAAAATGGCTTTCTTGAAAAAGCATATTCTGGTCGAGAAATGGTGTTTTAAACAATAAAAACGACTCCCGGCCTTATTTAGTTCACATTTTAACTTTTGTTAACCTAGCCCGTATTCATAACGCACTAAACCTTTTTACCGCGTTAAACGCCTTTTCTCGACAACAAAAGCACAATTTCATCAAAAACAAACAAAACAAGAAAAATGAATCTATTCAACAAGTCTGCAACACATCCTTAAGAGTTACATGATTTCACCCAATGTCAATGTGTAATTTCTCCAGTTCTGATCATTGTTTAGGTTGTTGGCAGCTTGGTCCAATGCCAAAACACAGTGAAATCTTTTTATGGCTTTAAACGCGTTTTCTCCTCGAGAAAAACATGATTTCACTAAAAACGTTATAGTTTAAACATGCCTGTTGTACATGTCTGCAAACACTCAGAGCCTTAAAGTACGGCTTTCACCAATGTGATTTTTGGTGAGAAACCTTCTATTTCAAGGTTCTGTGCGTTTTCAGACATGTACAATATGTATTTTTTGTGTTTCTGATGAAATCCCTCCTTTTAATGCATTTTCTCACAGAAAATGAGTCTCTCGCCATGGGAAAATGGCGTTCTTGAGAAAGCATATTCTGGTCGAGAAATGGTGTTTTAAACAATAAAAACGACTCCCGGCCTTATTTAGTTCACATTTTTACTTTTGTTAACCTAGCCCGTATTCATAACGCACTAAACCTTTTTATCGCGTTAAACGCCTTTTCTCGACAACAAAAGCACAATTTCATCAGAAACAAACAAAACAAGAAAAATGAATCTATTCAACAAGTCTGCAACACATCCTTAAGAGTTACATGATTTCACCCAATGTCAATGTGTAATTTCTCCAGTTCTGATCATTGTTTAGGTTGTTGGTAGCTTGGTCCAATGCCAAAACAGAGTGAAATCTTTTTATGGCTTTAAACGCGTTTTCTCCTTGAGAGAAACATGATTTCACTGAAAACGTTATAGTTTAAACATGCCTGTTGTACATGATGCAAACACTCAGAGCCTTAAAGTACGGATTTCATCAATGTGGTTTTTGGTGAGAAACCTTCTATTTCAAGGTTCTGTGCGTTTTCAGACACGTACAATATGTATTTTTTGTGTTTCTGATGAAATCCCTCCTTTTAATGCATTTTCTCACAGAAAGTGAGTCTCTTGCCATGGGAAAATGGCTTTCTTGAAAAAGCATATTCTGGTCGAGAAATGGTGTTTTAAACAATAAAAACGACTCCCGGCCTTATTTAGTTCACATTTTAACTTTTGTTAACCTAGCCCGTATTCATAACGCACTAAACCTTTTTACCGCGTTAAACGCCTTTTCTCGACAACAAAAGCACAATTTCATCAAAAACAAACAAAACAAGAAAAATGAATCTATTCAACAAGTCTGCAACACATCCTTAAGAGTTACATGATTTCACCCAATGTCAATGTGTAATTTCTCCAGTTCTGATCATTGTTTAGGTTGTTGGCAGCTTGGTCCAATGCCAAAACACAGTGAAATCTTTTTATGGCTTTAAACGCGTTTTCTCCTCGAGAAAAACATGATTTCACTAAAAACGTTATAGTTTAAACATGCCTGTTGTACATGTCTGCAAACACTCAGAGCCTTAAAGTACGGCTTTCACCAATGTGATTTTTGGTGAGAAACCTTCTATTTCAAGGTTCTGTGCGTTTTCAGACATGTACAATATGTATTTTTTGTGTTTCTGATGAAATCCCTCCTTTTAATGCATTTTCTCACAGAAAATGAGTCTCTCGCCATGGGAAAATGGCGTTCTTGAGAAAGCATATTCTGGTCGAGAAATGGTGTTTTAAACAATAAAAACGACTCCCGGCCTTATTTAGTTCACATTTTTACTTTTGTTAACCTAGCCCGTATTCATAACGCACTAAACCTTTTTATCGCGTTAAACGCCTTTTCTCGACAAGAAAAGCACAATTTCATCAGAAACAAACAAAACAAGAAAAATGAATCTATTCAACAAGTCTGCAACATATTCTTAAGAGTTACATGCTTTCACCCAATGTCAATGTGTAATTTCTCCAGTTCTGATCATTGTTTAGGTTGTTGGTAGCTTGGTCCAATGCCAAAACACAGTGAAATCTCTTTATGGCTTTAAACGCGTTTTCTCCTCGAGAGAAACATGATTTCACTAAAAACGTTATAGTTTAAACATGCCTGTTGTAACTGTCTGCAAACACTCAGAGCCTTAAAGTACGGTTTTCACCAATGTGTTTTTTGGTGAGAAACCTTCTATTTCAAGGTTCTGTGCGTTTTCAGACATGTACAATATGTATTTTTTGTGTTTCTGATGAAATCCCTCCTTTTAATGCTTTTTTTCACAGAAAATGAGTCTCTCGCCATGGGAAAATGGCGTTCTTGAGAAAGCATATTCTGGTCGAGAAATGGTGTTTTAAACAATAAAAACGACTTCCGGCCTTATTTAGTTCACATTTTTACTTTTGGTAACGTAGCCCGTATTCATAACGCACTAAACCTTTTTATCGCGTTAAACGCCTTTTCTCGACAACAAAAGCACAATTTCATCAGAAACAAACAAAACAAGAAAAATGAATCTATTCAACAAGTCTGCAACACATCCTTAAGAGTTACATGATTTCAACCAATGTCAATGTGTAATTTCCCCAGTTCTGATCATTGTTTAGGTTGTTGGTAGCTTGGTCCAATGCCAAAACACAGTGAAATCTCTTTATGGCTTTAAACGCGTTTTCTCCTCGAGAGAAACATGATTTCACTAAAAACGATATAGTTCAAACATGCCTGTTGTAACTGTCTGCAAACACTCAGAGCCTTAAAGTAGGGTTTTCACCAATGTGTTTTTTGGTGAGAAACCTTCTATTTCAAGGTTCGGTGCGTTATCAGACACGTACAATATGTATTTTTTGTGTTTCTGATGAAATCCCTCCTTTTAATGCATTTTCTCACAGAAAATGAGTCTCTCGCCATGGGAAAATGGCCTTCTTGAGAAAGCATATTCTGGTCGAGAAATGGTGTTTTAAACAATAAAAACGACTCCCGGCCTTATTTAGTTCACATTTTTACTTTTGGTAACGTAGCCCGTATTCATAACGCACTAAACCTTTTTATCGCGTTAAACGCCTTTTCTCGACAAGAAAAGCACAATTTCATCAGAAACAAACAAAACAAGAAAAATGAATCTATTCAACAAGTCTGCAACACATCTTTAAGAGTTACATGATTTCACCCAATGTCAATGTGTAATTTCTCCAGTTCTGATCATTGTTTAGGTTGTTGGTAGCTTGGTCCAATGCCAAAATACAGCGAAATCTTTTTATGGCTTTAAACGCGTTTTCTCCTCGAGAGAAACATGATTTCACTAAAAACGTTATAGTTTAAACATGCCTGTTGTACATGTTTGCAAACACTCAGAGCCTTAAAGTACGGTTTTCATCAATGTGGTTTTTGGTGAAAAACCTTCTATTTCAAGGTTCTGTGCGTTTTCAGACACGTACAATATGTATTTTTTGTGTTTCTGATGAAATCCCTCCTTTTAATGCATTTTCTCACAGAAAATGAGTCTCTCGCCATGGGAAAATGGCTTTCTTGAGAAAGCATATTCTGGTCGAGAAATGGTGTTTTAAACAATAAAAACGACTCCCGGCCTTATTTAGTTCACATTTTTACTTTTGGTAACGTAGCCCGTATTCATAACGCACTAAACCTTTTTATCGCGTTAAACGCCTTTTCTCGACAACAAAAGCACAATTTCATCAGAAACAAACAAAACAAGAAAAATGAATCTATTCAACAAGTCTGCAACACATCCTTAAGAGTTACATGATTTCACCCAATGTCAATGTGTAATTTCTCCAGTTCTGATCATTGTTTAGGTTGTTGGTAGCTTGGTCCAATGCCAAAACAGAGTGAAATCTTTTTATGGCTTTAAACGCGTTTTCTCCTTGAGAGAAACATGATTTCACTGAAAACGTTATAGTTTAAACATGCCTGTTGTACATGATGCAAACACTCAGAGCCTTAAAGTACGGATTTCATCAATGTGGTTTTTGGTGAGAAACCTTCTATTTCAAGGTTCTGTGCGTTTTCAGACACGTACAATATGTATTTTTTGTGTTTCTGATGAAATCCCTCCTTTTAATGGGTTTTCTCACAGAAAGTGAGTCTCTTGCCATGGGAAAATGGCTTTCTTGAGAAAGCATATTCTGGTCGAGAAATGGTGTTTTAAACAATAAAAACGACTCCCGGCCTTATTTAGTTCACATTTTAACTTTTGTTAACCTAGCCCGTATTCATAACGCACTAAACCTTTTTACCGCGTTAAACGCCTTTTCTCGACAACAAAAGCACAATTTCATCAAAAACAAACAAAACAAGAAAAATGAATCTATTCAACAAGTCTGCAACACATCCTTAAGAGTTACATGATTTCACCCAATGTCAATGTGTAATTTCTCCAGTTCTGATCATTGTTTAGGTTGTTGGCAGCTTGGTCCAATGCCAAAACACAGTGAAATCTTTTTATGGCTTTAAACGCGTTTTCTCCTCGAGAAAAACATGATTTCACTAAAAACGTTATAGTTTAAACATGCCTGTTGTACATGTCTGCAAACACTCAGAGCCTTAAAGTACGGCTTTCACCAATGTGATTTTTGGTGAGAAACCTTCTATTTCAAGGTTCTGTGCGTTTTCAGACATGTACAATATGTATTTTTTGTGTTTCTGATGAAATCCCTCCTTTTAATGCATTTTCTCACAGAAAATGAGTCTCTCGCCATGGGAAAATGGCGTTCTTGAGAAAGCATATTCTGGTCGAGAAATGGTGTTTTAAACAATAAAAACGACTCCCGGCCTTATTTAGTTCACATTTTTACTTTTGTTAACCTAGCCCGTATTCATAACGCACTAAACCTTTTTATCGCGTTAAACGCCTTTTCTCGACAAGAAAAGCACAATTTCATCAGAAACAAACAAAACAAGAAAAATGAATCTATTCAACAAGTCTGCAACATATTCTTAAGAGTTACATGCTTTCACCCAATGTCAATGTGTAATTTCTCCAGTTCTGATCATTGTTTAGGTTGTTGGTAGCTTGGTCCAATGCCAAAACACAGTGAAATCTCTTTATGGCTTTAAACGCGTTTTCTCCTCGAGAGAAACATGATTTCATTAAAACGTTATAGTTTAAACATGCCTGTTGTAACTGTCTGCAAACACTCAGAGCCTTAAAGTACGGTTTTCACCAATGTGTTTTTTGGTGAGAAACCTTCTATTTCAAGGTTCTGTGCGTTTTCAGACATGTACAATATGTATTTTTTGTGTTTCTGATGAAATCCCTCCTTTTAATGCTTTTTTTCACAGAAAATGAGTCTCTCGCCATGGGAAAATGGCGTTCTTGAGAAAGCATATTCTGGTCGAGAAATGGTGTTTTAAACAATAAAAACGACTTCCGGCCTTATTTAGTTCACATTTTTACTTTTGGTAACGTAGCCCGTATTCATAACGCACTAAACCTTTTTATCGCGTTAAACGCCTTTTCTCGACAACAAAAGCACAATTTCATCAGAAACAAACAAAACAAGAAAAATGAATCTATTCAACAAGTCTGCAACACATCCTTAAGAGTTACATGATTTCAACCAATGTCAATGTGTAATTTCCCCAGTTCTGATCATTGTTTAGGTTGTTGGTAGCTTGGTCCAATGCCAAAACACAGTGAAATCTCTTTATGGCTTTAAACGCGTTTTCTCCTCGAGAGAAACATGATTTCACTAAAAACGATATAGTTCAAACATGCCTGTTGTAACTGTCTGCAAACACTCAGAGCCTTAAAGTAGGGTTTTCACCAATGTGTTTTTTGGTGAGAAACCTTCTATTTCAAGGTTCGGTGCGTTATCAGACACGTACAATATGTATTTTTTGTGTTTCTGATGAAATCCCTCCTTTTAATGCATTTTCTCACAGAAAATGAGTCTCTCGCCATGGGAAAATGGCCTTCTTGAGAAAGCATATTCTGGTCGAGAAATGGTGTTTTAAACAATAAAAACGACTCCCGGCCTTATTTAGTTCACATTTTTACTTTTGGTAACGTAGCCCGTATTCATAACGCACTAAACCTTTTTATCGCGTTAAACGCCTTTTCTCGACAAGAAAAGCACAATTTCATCAGAAACAAACAAAACAAGAAAAATGAATCTATTCAACAAGTCTGCAACACATCTTTAAGAGTTACATGATTTCACCCAATGTCAATGTGTAATTTCTCCAGTTCTGATCATTGTTTAGGTTGTTGGTAGCTTGGTCCAATGCCAAAATACAGCGAAATCTTTTTATGGCTTTAAACGCGTTTTCTCCTCGAGAGAAACATGATTTCACTAAAAACGTTATAGTTTAAACATGCCTGTTGTACATGTTTGCAAACACTCAGAGCCTTAAAGTACGGTTTTGACCAATGTGTTTTTTGGTGAGAAACCTTCTATTTCAAGGTTCTGTGCGTTTTCAGACATGTACAATATGTATTTTTTGTGTTTCTGATGAAATCCCTCCTTTTAATGCTTTTTTTCACAGAAAATGAGTCTCTCGCCATGGGAAAATGGCGTTCTTGAGAAAGCATATTCTGGTCGAGAAATGGTGTTTTAAACAATAAAAACGACTCCCGGCCTTATTTAGTTCACATTTTTACTTTTGGTAACGTAGCCCGTATTCATAACGTACTAAACCTTTTTATCGCGTTAAACGCCTTTTCTCGACAACAAAAGCACAATTTCATCAGAAACAAACAAAACAAGAAAAATGAATCTATTCAACAAGTCTGCAACACATCCTTAAGAGTTACATGATTTCAACCAATGTCAATGTGTAATTTCCCCAGTTCTGATCATTGTTTAGGTTGTTGGTAGCTTGGTCCAATGCCAAAACACAGTAAATCTGTTTATGGCTTTAAACGCGTTTTCTCCTCGAGAGAAACATGATTTCACTAAAAACGATATAGTTCAAACATGCCTGTTGTAACTGTCTTCAAACACTCAGAGCCTTAAAGTAGGGTTTTCACCAATGTGTTTTTTGGTGAGAAACCTTCTATTTCAAGGTTCGGTGCGTTATCAGACACGTACAATATGTATTTTTTGTGTTTCTGATGAAATCCCTCCTTTTAATGCATTTTCTCACAGAAAATGAGTCTCTCGCCATGGGAAAATGGCTTTCTTGAGAAAGCATATTCTGGTCGAGAAATGGTGTTTTAAACAATAAAAACGACTCCCGGCCTTATTTAGTTCACATTTTTACTTTTGGTAACGTAGCCCGTATTCATAACGCACTAAACCTTTTTATCGCGTTAAACGCCTTTTCTCGACAAGAAAAGCACAATTTCATCAGAAACAAACAAAACAAGAAAAATGAATCTATTCAACAAGTCTGCAACACATCTTTAAGAGTTACATGATTTCACCCAATGTCAATGTGTAATTTCTCCAGTTCTGATCATTGTTTAGGTTGTTGGTAGCTTGGTCCAATGCCAAAATACAGCGAAATCTTTTTATGGCTTTAAACGCGTTTTCTCCTCGAGAGAAACATGATTTCACTAAAAACGTTATAGTTTAAACATGCCTGTTGTACATGTTTGCAAACACTCAGAGCCTTAAAGTACGGTTTTCATCAATGTGGTTTTTGGTGAAAAACCTTCTATTTCAAGGTTCTGTGCGTTTTCAGACACGTACAATATGTATTTTTTGTGTTTCTGATGAAATCCCTCCTTTTAATGCATTTTTTCACAGAAAATGAGTCTCTCGCCATGGGAAAATGGCTTTCTTGAGAAAGCATATTCTGGTCGAGAAATGGTGTTTTAAACAATAAAAACGACTCCCGGCCTTATTTAGTTCACATTTTTACTTTTGGTAACGTAGCCCGTATTCATAACGTACTAAACCTTTTTATCGCGTTAAACGCCTTTTCTCGACAAGAAAAGCACAATTTCATCAGAAACAAACAAAACAAGAAAAATGAATCTATTCAACAAGTCTGCAACACATCCTTAAGAGTTACATGATTTCAACCAATGTCAATGTGTAATTTCCCCAGTTCTGATCATTGTTTAGGTTGTTGGTAGCTTGGTCCAATGCCAAAACAAAGTAAATCTGTTTATGGCTTTAAACGCGTTTTCTCCTCGAGAGAAACATGATTTCACTAAAAACGATATAGTTCAAACATGCCTGTTGTAACTGTCTTCAAACACTCAGAGCCTTGAAGTAGGGTTTTCACCAATGTGTTTTTTGGTGAGAAACCTTCTATTTCAAGGTTCGGTGCGTTATCAGACACGTACAATATGTATTTTTTGTGTTTCTGATGAAATCCCTCCTTTTAATGCATTTTCTCACAGAAAATGAGTCTCTCGCCATGGGAAAATGGCTTTCTTGAGAAAGCATATTCTGGTCGAGAAATGGTGTTTTAAACAATAAAAACGACTCCCAGCCTAATTTAGTTCACATTTTTACTTTTGTTAACCTAGCCCGTATTCATAACGCACTAAACCTTTTTATCGCGTTAAACGCCTTTTCTCGACAACAAAAGCACAATTTCATCAGAAACAAACAAAACAAGAAAAATGAATCTATTCAACAAGTCTGCAACACATCCTTAAGAGTTACATGATTTCAACCAATGTCAATGTGTAATTTCCCCAGTTCTGATCATTGTTTAGGTTGTTGGTAGCTTGGTCCAATGCCAAAACACAGTGAAATCTCTTTATGGCTTTAAACGCGTTTTCTCCTCGAGAGAAACATGATTTCACTAAAAACGATATAGTTCAAACATGCCTGTTGTAACTGTCTGCAAACACTCAGAGCCTTAAAATAGGGTTTTCACCAATGTGTTTTTTGGTGAGAAACCTTCTATTTCAAGGTTCGGTGCGTTATCAGACACGTACAATATGTATTTTTTGTGTTTCTGATGAAATCCCTCCTTTTAATGCATTTTCTCACAGAAAATGAGTCTCTCGCCATGGGAAAATGGCCTTCTTGAGAAAGCATATTCTGGTCGAGAAATGGTGTTTTAAACAATAAAAACGACTCCCGGCCTTATTTAGTTCACATTTTTACTTTTGGTAACGTAGCCCGTATTCATAACGCACTAAACCTTTTTATCGCGTTAAACGCCTTTTCTCGACAACAAAAGCACAATTTCATCAGAAACAAACAAAACAAGAAAAATGAATCTATTCAACAAGTCTGCAACACATCTTTAAGAGTTACATGATTTCACCCAATGTCAATGTGTAATTTCTCCAGTTCTGATCATTGTTTAGGTTGTTGGTAGCTTGGTCCAATGCCAAAATACAGCGAAATCTTTTTATGGCTTTAAACGCGTTTTCTCCTCGAGAGAAACATGATTTCACTAAAAACGTTATAGTTTAAACATGCCTGTTGTACATGTTTGCAAACACTCAGAGCCTTAAAGTACGGTTTTCATCAATGTGGTTTTTGGTGAAAAACCTTCTATTTCAAGGTTCTGTGCGTTTTCAGACACTTACAATATGTATTTTTTGTGTTTCTGATGAAATCCCTCCTTTTAATGCATTTTCTCACAGAAAATGAGTCTCTCGCCATGGGAAAATGGCGTTCTTGAGAAAGCATATTCTGGTCGAGAAATGGTGTTTTAAACAATAAAAACGACTCCCGGCCTTATTTAGTTCACATTTTTACTTTTGGTAACGTAGCCCGTATTCATAACGCACTAAACCTTTTTATCGCGTTAAACGCCTTTTCTCGACAACAAAAGCACAATTTCATCAGAAACAAACAAAACAAGAAAAATGAATCTATTCAACAAGTCTGCAACACATCCTTAAGAGTTATATGATTTCACCCAATGTCAATGTGTAATTTCTCCAGTTCTGATCATTGTTTAGGTTGTTGGTAGCTTGGTCCAATGCCAAAACAGAGTGAAATCTTTTTATGGCTTTAAACGCGTTTTCTCCTTGAGAGAAACATGATTTCACTGAAAACGTTATAGTTTAAACATGCCTGTGTACATGATGCAAACACTCAGAGCCTTAAAGTACGGATTTCATCAATGTGGTTTTTGGTGAGAAACCTTCTATTTCAAGGTTCTGTGCGTTTTCAGACACGTACAATATGTATTTTTTGTGTTTCTGATGAAATCCCTCCTTTTAATGCATTTTCTCACAGAAAGTGAGTCTCTTGCCATGGGAAAATGGCTTTCTTGAGAAAGCATATTCTGGTCGAGAAATGGTGTTTTAAACAATAAAAACGACTCCCGGCCTTATTTAGTTCACATTTTTACTTTTGTTAACCTAGCCCGTATTCATAACGCACTAAACCTTTTTACCGCGTTAAACGCCTTTTCTCGACAACAAAAGCACAATTTCATCAAAAACAAACAAAACAAGAAAAATGAATCTATTCAACAAGTCTGCAACACATCCTTAAGAGTTACATGATTTCACCCAATGTCAATGTGTAATTTCTCCAGTTCTGATCATTGTTTAGGTTGTTGGCAGCTTGGTCCAATGCCAAAACACAGTGAAATCTTTTTATGGCTTTAAACGCGTTTTCTCCTCGAGAAAAACATGATTTCACTAAAAACGTTATAGTTTAAACATGCCTGTTGTACATGTCTGCAAACACTCAGAGCCTTAAAGTACGGCTTTCACCAATGTGATTTTTGGTGAGAAACCTTCTATTTCAAGGTTCTGTGCGTTTTCAGACATGTACAATATGTATTTTTTGTGTTTCTGATGAAATCCCTCCTTTTAATGCATTTTCTCACAGAAAATGAGTCTCTCGCCATGGGAAAATGGCGTTCTTGAGAAAGCATATTCTGGTCGAGAAATGGTGTTTTAAACAATAAAAACGACTCCCGGCCTTATTTAGTTCACATTTTTACTTTTGTTAACCTAGCCCGTATTCATAACGCACTAAACCTTTTTATCGCGTTAAACGCCTTTTCTCGACAAGAAAAGCACAATTTCATCAGAAACAAACAAAACAAGAAAAATGAATCTATTCAACAAGTCTGCAACATATTCTTAAGAGTTACATGCTTTCACCCAATGTCAATGTGTAATTTCTCCAGTTCTGATCATTGTTTAGGTTGTTGGTAGCTTGGTCCAATGCCAAAACACAGTGAAATCTCTTTATGGCTTTAAACGCGTTTTCTCCTCGAGAGAAACATGATTTCACTAAAAACGTTATAGTTTAAACATGCCTGTTGTAACTGTCTGCAAACACTCAGAGCCTTAAAGTAGGGTTTTCACCAATGTGTTTTTTGGTGAGAAACCTTCTATTTCAAGGTTCGGTGCGTTATCAGACACGTACAATATGTATTTTTTGTGTTTCTGATGAAATCCCTCCTTTTAATGCATTTTCTCACAGAAAATGAGTCTCTCGCCATGGGAAAATGGCCTTCTTGAGAAAGCATATTCTGGTCGAGAAATGGTGTTTTAAACAATAAAAACGACTCCCGGCCTTATTTAGTTCACATTTTTACTTTTGGTAACGTAGCCCGTATTCATAACGCACTAAACCTTTTTATCGCGTTAAACGCCTTTTCTCGACAAGAAAAGCACAATTTCATCAGAAACAAACAAAACAAGAAAAATGAATCTATTCAACAAGTCTGCAACACATCTTTAAGAGTTACATGATTTCACCCAATGTCAATGTGTAATTTCTCCAGTTCTGATCATTGTTTAGGTTGTTGGTAGCTTGGTCCAATGCCAAAATACAGCGAAATCTTTTTATGGCTTTAAACGCGTTTTCTCCTCGAGAGAAACATGATTTCACTAAAAACGTTATAGTTTAAACATGCCTGTTGTACATGTTTGCAAACACTCAGAGCCTTAAAGTACGGTTTTGACCAATGTGTTTTTTGGTGAGAAACCTTCTATTTCAAGGTTCTGTGCGTTTTCAGACATGTACAATATGTATTTTTTGTGTTTCTGATGAAATCCCTCCTTTTAATGCTTTTTTTCACAGAAAATGAGTCTCTCGCCATGGGAAAATGGCGTTCTTGAGAAAGCATATTCTGGTCGAGAAATGGTGTTTTAAACAATAAAAACGACTCCCGGCCTTATTTAGTTCACATTTTTACTTTTGGTAACGTAGCCCGTATTCATAACGTACTAAACCTTTTTATCGCGTTAAACGCCTTTTCTCGACAACAAAAGCACAATTTCATCAGAAACAAACAAAACAAGAAAAATGAATCTATTCAACAAGTCTGCAACACATCCTTAAGAGTTACATGATTTCAACCAATGTCAATGTGTAATTTCCCCAGTTCTGATCATTGTTTAGGTTGTTGGTAGCTTGGTCCAATGCCAAAACACAGTAAATCTGTTTATGGCTTTAAACGCGTTTTCTCCTCGAGAGAAACATGATTTCACTAAAAACGATATAGTTCAAACATGCCTGTTGTAACTGTCTTCAAACACTCAGAGCCTTAAAGTAGGGTTTTCACCAATGTGTTTTTTGGTGAGAAACCTTCTATTTCAAGGTTCGGTGCGTTATCAGACACGTACAATATGTATTTTTTGTGTTTCTGATGAAATCCCTCCTTTTAATGCATTTTCTCACAGAAAATGAGTCTCTCGCCATGGGAAAATGGCTTTCTTGAGAAAGCATATTCTGGTCGAGAAATGGTGTTTTAAACAATAAAAACGACTCCCGGCCTTATTTAGTTCACATTTTTACTTTTGGTAACGTAGCCCGTATTCATAACGCACTAAACCTTTTTATCGCGTTAAACGCCTTTTCTCGACAACAAAAGCACAATTTCATCAGAAACAAACAAAACAAGAAAAATGAATCTATTCAACAAGTCTGCAACACATCTTTAAGAGTTACATGATTTCACCCAATGTCAATGTGTAATTTCTCCAGTTCTGATCATTGTTTAGGTTGTTGGTAGCTTGGTCCAATGCCAAAATACAGCGAAATCTTTTTATGGCTTTAAACGCGTTTTCTCCTCGAGAGAAACATGATTTCACTAAAAACGTTATAGTTTAAACATGCCTGTTGTACATGTTTGCAAACACTCAGAGCCTTAAAGTACGGTTTTCATCAATGTGGTTTTTGGTGAAAAACCTTCTATTTCAAGGTTCTGTGCGTTTTCAGACACGTACAATATGTATTTTTTGTGTTTCTGATGAAATCCCTCCTTTTAATGCATTTTCTCACAGAAAATGAGTCTCTCGCCATGGGAAAATGGCTTTCTTGAGAAAGCATATTCTGGTCGAGAAATGGTGTTTTAAACAATAAAAACGACTCCCGGCCTTATTTAGTTCACATTTTTACTTTTGGTAACGTAGCCCGTATTCATAACGTACTAAACCTTTTTATCGCGTTAAACGCCTTTTCTCGACAAGAAAAGCACAATTTCATCAGAAACAAACAAAACAAGAAAAATGAATCTATTCAACAAGTCTGCAACACATCCTTAAGAGTTACATGATTTCAACCAATGTCAATGTGTAATTTCCCCAGTTCTGATCATTGTTTAGGTTGTTGGTAGCTTGGTCCAATGCCAAAACACAGTAAATCTGTTTATGGCTTTAAACGCGTTTTCTCCTCGAGAGAAACATGATTTCACTAAAAACGATATAGTTCAAACATGCCTGTTGTAACTGTCTTCAAACACTCAGAGCCTTGAAGTAGGGTTTTCACCAATGTGTTTTTTGGTGAGAAACCTTCTATTTCAAGGTTCGGTGCGTTATCAGACACGTACAATATGTATTTTTTGTGTTTCTGATGAAATCCCTCCTTTTAATGCATTTTCTCACAGAAAATGAGTCTCTCGCCATGGGAAAATGGCTTTCTTGAGAAAGCATATTCTGGTCGAGAAATGGTGTTTTAAACAATAAAAACGACTCCCAGCCTAATTTAGTTCACATTTTTACTTTTGTTAACCTAGCCCGTATTCATAACGCACTAAACCTTTTTATCGCGTTAAACGCCTTTTCTCGACAACAAAAGCACAATTTCATCAGAAACAAACAAAACAAGAAAAATGAATCTATTCAACAAGTCTGCAACACATCCTTAAGAGTTACATGATTTCAACCAATGTCAATGTGTAATTTCCCCAGTTCTGATCATTGTTTAGGTTGTTGGTAGCTTGGTCCAATGCCAAAACACAGTGAAATCTCTTTATGGCTTTAAACGCGTTTTCTCCTCGAGAGAAACATGATTTCACTAAAAACGATATAGTTCAAACATGCCTGTTGTAACTGTCTGCAAACACTCAGAGCCTTAAAATAGGGTTTTCACCAATGTGTTTTTTGGTGAGAAACCTTCTATTTCAAGGTTCGGTGCGTTATCAGACACGTACAATATGTATTTTTTGTGTTTCTGATGAAATCCCTCCTTTTAATGCATTTTCTCACAGAAAATGAGTCTCTCGCCATGGGAAAATGGCCTTCTTGAGAAAGCATATTCTGGTCGAGAAATGGTGTTTTAAACAATAAAAACGACTCCCGGCCTTATTTAGTTCACATTTTTACTTTTGGTAACGTAGCCCGTATTCATAACGCACTAAACCTTTTTATCGCGTTAAACGCCTTTTCTCGACAACAAAAGCACAATTTCATCAGAAACAAACAAAACAAGAAAAATGAATCTATTCAACAAGTCTGCAACACATCTTTAAGAGTTACATGATTTCACCCAATGTCAATGTGTAATTTCTCCAGTTCTGATCATTGTTTAGGTTGTTGGTAGCTTGGTCCAATGCCAAAATACAGCGAAATCTTTTTATGGCTTTAAACGCGTTTTCTCCTCGAGAGAAACATGATTTCACTAAAAACGTTATAGTTTAAACATGCCTGTTGTACATGTTTGCAAACACTCAGAGCCTTAAAGTACGGTTTTCATCAATGTGGTTTTTGGTGAAAAACCTTCTATTTCAAGGTTCTGTGCGTTTTCAGACACGTACAATATGTATTTTTTGTGTTTCTGATGAAATCCCTCCTTTTAATGCATTTTCTCACAGAAAATGAGTCTCTCGCCATGGGAAAATGGCGTTCTTGAGAAAGCATATTCTGGTCGAGAAATGGTGTTTTAAACAATAAAAACGACTCCCGGCCTTATTTAGTTCACATTTTTACTTTTGGTAACGTAGCCCGTATTCATAACGCACTAAACCTTTTTATCGCGTTAAACGCCTTTTCTCGACAACAAAAGCACAATTTCATCAGAAACAAACAAAACAAGAAAAATGAATCTATTCAACAAGTCTGCAACACATCCTTAAGAGTTATATGATTTCACCCAATGTCAATGTGTAATTTCTCCAGTTCTGATCATTGTTTAGGTTGTTGGTAGCTTGGTCCAATGCCAAAACAGAGTGAAATCTTTTTATGGCTTTAAACGCGTTTTCTCCTTGAGAGAAACATGATTTCACTGAAAACGTTATAGTTTAAACATGCCTGTTGTACATGATGCAAACACTCAGAGCCTTAAAGTACGGATTTCATCAATGTGGTTTTTGGTGAGAAACCTTCTATTTCAAGGTTCTGTGCGTTTTCAGACACGTACAATATGTATTTTTTGTGTTTCTGATGAAATCCCTCCTTTTAATGCATTTTCTCACAGAAAGTGAGTCTCTTGCCATGGGAAAATGGCTTTCTTGAGAAAGCATATTCTGGTCGAGAAATGGTGTTTTAAACAATAAAAACGACTCCCGGCCTTATTTAGTTCACATTTTTACTTTTGTTAACCTAGCCCGTATTCATAACGCACTAAACCTTTTTATCGCGTTAAACGCCTTTTCTCGACAAGAAAAGCACAATTTCATCAGAAACAAACAAAACAAGAAAAATGAATCTATTCAACAAGTCTGCAACATATTCTTAAGAGTTACATGCTTTCACCCAATGTCAATGTGTAATTTCTCCAGTTCTGATCATTGTTTAGGTTGTTGGTAGCTTGGTCCAATGCCAAAACACAGTGAAATCTCTTTATGGCTTTAAACGCGTTTTCTCCTCGAGAGAAACATGATTTCACTAAAAACGTTATAGTTTAAACATGCCTGTTGTAACTGTCTGCAAACACTCAGAGCCTTAAAGTACGGTTTTCACCAATGTGTTTTTTGGTGAGAAACCTTCTATTTCAAGGTTCTGTGCGTTTTCAGACATGTACAATATGTATTTTTTGTGTTTCTGATGAAATCCCTCCTTTTAATGCTTTTTTTCACAGAAAATGAGTCTCTCGCCATGGGAAAATGGCGTTCTTGAGAAAGCATATTCTGGTCGAGAAATGGTGTTTTAAACAATAAAAACGACTCCCGGCCTTATTTAGTTCACATTTTTACTTTTGTTAACCTAGCCCGTATTCATAACGCACTAAACCTTTTTATCGCGTTAAACGCCTTTTCTCGACAAGAAAAGCACAATTTCATCAGAAACAAACAAAAAAAGAAAAATGAATCTATTCAACAAGTCTGCAACATATTCTTAAGAGTTACATGCTTTCACCCAATGTCAATGTGTAATTTCTCCAGTTCTGATCATTGTTTAGGTTGTTGGTAGCTTGGTCCAATGCCAAAACACAGTGAAATCTCTTTATGGCTTTAAACGCGTTTTCTCCTCGAGAGAAACATGATTTCACTAAAAACGTTATAGTTTAAACATGCCTGTTGTAACTGTCTGCAAACACTCAGAGCCTTAAAGTACGGTTTTCACCAATGTGTTTTTTGGTGAGAAACCTTCTATTTCAAGGTTCTGTGCGTTATCAGACACGTACAATATGTATTTTTTGTGTTTCTGATGAAATCCCTCCTTTTAATGCATTTTCTCACAGAAAATGAGTCTCTCGCCATGGGAAAATGGCCTTCTTGAGAAAGCATATTCTGGTCGAGAAATGGTGTTTTAAACAATAAAAACGACTCCCGGCCTTATTTAGTTCACATTTTTACTTTTGGTAACGTAGCCCGTATTCATAACGCACTAAACCTTTTTATCGCGTTAAACGCCTTTTCTCGACAAGAAAAGCACAATTTCATCAGAAACAAACAAAACAAGAAAAATGAATCTATTCAACAAGTCTGCAACACATCTTTAAGAGTTACATGATTTCACCCAATGTCAATGTGTAATTTCTCCAGTTCTGATCATTGTTTAGGTTGTTGGTAGCTTGGTCCAATGCCAAAATACAGCGAAATCTTTTTATGGCTTTAAACGCGTTTTCTCCTCGAGAGAAACATGATTTCACTAAAAACGTTATAGTTTAAACATGCCTGTTGTACATGTTTGCAAACACTCAGAGCCTTAAAGTACGGTTTTGACCAATGTGTTTTTTGGTGAGAAACCTTCTATTTCAAGGTTCTGTGCGTTTTCAGACATGTACAATATGTATTTTTTGTGTTTCTGATGAAATCCCTCCTTTTAATGCTTTTTTTCACAGAAAATGAGTCTCTCGCCATGGGAAAATGGCGTTCTTGAGAAAGCATATTCTGGTCGAGAAATGGTGTTTTAAACAATAAAAACGACTCCCGGCCTTATTTAGTTCACATTTTTACTTTTGGTAACGTAGCCCGTATTCATAACGTACTAAACCTTTTTATCGCGTTAAACGCCTTTTCTCGACAACAAAAGCACAATTTCATCAGAAACAAACAAAACAAGAAAAATGAATCTATTCAACAAGTCTGCAACACATCCTTAAGAGTTACATGATTTCAACCAATGTCAATGTGTAATTTCCCCAGTTCTGATCATTGTTTAGGTTGTTGGTAGCTTGGTCCAATGCCAAAACACAGTAAATCTGTTTATGGCTTTAAACGCGTTTTCTCCTCGAGAGAAACATGATTTCACTAAAAACGATATAGTTCAAACATGCCTGTTGTAACTGTCTTCAAACACTCAGAGCCTTAAAGTAGGGTTTTCACCAATGTGTTTTTTGGTGAGAAACCTTCTATTTCAAGGTTCGGTGCGTTATCAGACACGTACAATATGTATTTTTTGTGTTTCTGATGAAATCCCTCCTTTTAATGCATTTTCTCACAGAAAATGAGTCTCTCGCCATGGGAAAATGGCTTTCTTGAGAAAGCATATTCTGGTCGAGAAATGGTGTTTTAAACAATAAAAACGACTCCCGGCCTTATTTAGTTCACATTTTTACTTTTGGTAACGTAGCCCGTATTCATAACGCACTAAACCTTTTTATCGCGTTAAACGCCTTTTCTCGACAAGAAAAGCACAATTTCATCAGAAACAAACAAAACAAGAAAAATGAATCTATTCAACAAGTCTGCAACACATCTTTAAGAGTTACATGATTTCACCCAATGTCAATGTGTAATTTCTCCAGTTCTGATCATTGTTTAGGTTGTTGGTAGCTTGGTCCAATGCCAAAATACAGCGAAATCTTTTTATGGCTTTAAACGCGTTTTCTCCTCGAGAGAAACATGATTTCACTAAAAACGTTATAGTTTAAACATGCCTGTTGTACATGTTTGCAAACACTCAGAGCCTTAAAGTACGGTTTTCATCAATGTGGTTTTTGGTGAAAAACCTTCTATTTCAAGGTTCTGTGCGTTTTCAGACACGTACAATATGTATTTTTTGTGTTTCAGATGAAATCCCTCCTTTTAATGCATTTTCTCACAGAAAATGAGTCTCTCGCCATGGGAAAATGGCTTTCTTGAGAAAGCATATTCTGGTCGAGAAATGGTGTTTTAAACAATAAAAACGACTCCCGGCCTTATTTAGTTCACATTTTTACTTTTGGTAACGTAGCCCGTATTCATAACGTACTAAACCTTTTTATCGCGTTAAACGCCTTTTCTCGACAAGAAAAGCACAATTTCATCAGAAACAAACAAAACAAGAAAAATGAATCTATTCAACAAGTCTGCAACACATCCTTAAGAGTTACATGATTTCAACCAATGTCAATGTGTAATTTCCCCAGTTCTGATCATTGTTTAGGTTGTTGGTAGCTTGGTCCAATGCCAAAACACAGTAAATCTGTTTATGGCTTTAAACGCGTTTTCTCCTCGAGAGAAACATGATTTCACTAAAAACGATATAGTTCAAACATGCCTGTTGTAACTGTCTTCAAACACTCAGAGCCTTGAAGTAGGGTTTTCACCAATGTGTTTTTTGGTGAGAAACCTTCTATTTCAAGGTTCGGTGCGTTATCAGACACGTACAATATGTATTTTTTGTGTTTCTGATGAAATCCCTCCTTTTAATGCATTTTCTCACAGAAAATGAGTCTCTCGCCATGGGAAAATGGCTTTCTTGAGAAAGCATATTCTGGTCGAGAAATGGTGTTTTAAACAATAAAAACGACTCCCAGCCTAATTTAGTTCACATTTTTACTTTTGTTAACCTAGCCCGTATTCATAACGCACTAAACCTTTTTATCGCGTTAAACGCCTTTTCTCGACAACAAAAGCACAATTTCATCAGAAACAAACAAAACAAGAAAAATGAATCTATTCAACAAGTCTGCAACACATCCTTAAGAGTTACATGATTTCAACCAATGTCAATGTGTAATTTCCCCAGTTCTGATCATTGTTTAGGTTGTTGGTAGCTTGGTCCAATGCCAAAACACAGTGAAATCTCTTTATGGCTTTAAACGCGTTTTCTCCTCGAGAGAAACATGATTTCACTAAAAACGATATAGTTCAAACATGCCTGTTGTAACTGTCTGCAAACACTCAGAGCCTTAAAATAGGGTTTTCACCAATGTGTTTTTTGGTGAGAAACCTTCTATTTCAAGGTTCGGTGCGTTATCAGACACGTACAATATGTATTTTTTGTGTTTCTGATGAAATCCCTCCTTTTAATGCATTTTCTCACAGAAAATGAGTCTCTCGCCATGGGAAAATGGCCTTCTTGAGAAAGCATATTCTGGTCGAGAAATGGTGTTTTAAACAATAAAAACGACTCCCGGCCTTATTTAGTTCACATTTTTACTTTTGGTAACGTAGCCCGTATTCATAACGCACTAAACCTTTTTATCGCGTTAAACGCCTTTTCTCGACAAGAAAAGCACAATTTCATCAGAAACAAACAAAACAAGAAAAATGAATCTATTCAACAAGTCTGCAACACATCTTTAAGAGTTACATGATTTCACCCAATGTCAATGTGTAATTTCTCCAGTTCTGATCATTGTTTAGGTTGTTGGTAGCTTGGTCCAATGCCAAAATACAGCGAAATCTTTTTATGGCTTTAAACGCGTTTTCTCCTCGAGAGAAACATGATTTCACTAAAAACGTTATAGTTTAAACATGCCTGTTGTACATGTTTGCAAACACTCAGAGCCTTAAAGTACGGTTTTCATCAATGTGGTTTTTGGTGAAAAACCTTCTATTTCAAGGTTCTGTGCGTTTTCAGACACGTACAATATGTATTTTTTGTGTTTCTGATGAAATCCCTCCTTTTAATGCATTTTCTCACAGAAAATGAGTCTCTCGCCATGGGAAAATGGCTTTCTTGAGAAAGCATATTCTGGTCGAGAAATGGTGTTTTAAACAATAAAAACGACTCCCGGCCTTATTTAGTTCACATTTTTACTTTTGGTAACGTAGCCCGTATTCATAACGCACTAAACCTTTTTATCGCGTTAAACGCCTTTTCTCGACAACAAAAGCACAATTTCATCAGAAACAAACAAAACAAGAAAAATGAATCTATTCAACAAGTCTGCAACACATCCTTAAGAGTTATATGATTTCACCCAATGTCAATGTGTAATTTCTCCAGTTCTGATCATTGTTTAGGTTGTTGGTAGCTTGGTCCAATGCCAAAACAGAGTGAAATCTTTTTATGGCTTTAAACGCGTTTTCTCCTTGAGAGAAACATGATTTCACTGAAAACGTTATAGTTTAAACATGCCTGTTGTACATGATGCAAACACTCAGAGCCTTAAAGTACGGATTTCATCAATGTGGTTTTTGGTGAGAAACCTTCTATTTCAAGGTTCTGTGCGTTTTCAGACACGTACAATATGTATTTTTTGTGTTTCTGATGAAATCCCTCCTTTTAATGCATTTTCTCACAGAAAGTGAGTCTCTTGCCATGGGAAAATGGCTTTCTTGAGAAAGCATATTCTGGTCGAGAAATGGTGTTTTAAACAATAAAAACGACTCCCGGCCTTATTTAGTTCACATTTTAACTTTTGTTAACCTAGCCCGTATTCATAACGCACTAAACCTTTTTACCGCGTTAAACGCCTTTTTTCGACAACAAAAGCACAATTTCATCAAAAACAAACAAAACAAGAAAAATGAATCTATTCAACAAGTCTGCAACACATCCTTAAGAGTTACATGATTTCACCCAATGTCAATGTGTAATTTCTCCAGTTCTGATCATTGTTTAGGTTGTTGGCAGCTTGGTCCAATGCCAAAACACAGTGAAATCTTTTTATGGCTTTAAACGCGTTTTCTCCTCGAGAGAAACATGATTTCACTAAAAACGTTATAGTTTAAACATGCCTGTTGTACATGTTTGCAAACACTCAGAGCCTTAAAGTACGGTTTTCATCAATGTGGTTTTTGGTGAAAAACCTTCTATTTCAAGGTTCTGTGCGTTTTCAGACACGTACAATATGTATTTTTTGTGTTTCTGATGAAATCCCTCCTTTTAATGCATTTTCTCACAGAAAATGAGTCTCTCGCCATGGGAAAATGGCTTTCTTGAGAAAGCATATTCTGGTCGAGAAATGGTGTTTTAAACAATAAAAACGACTCCCGGCCTTATTTAGTTCACATTTTTACTTTTGGTAACGTAGCCCGTATTCATAACGCACTAAACCTTTTTATCGCGTTAAACGCCTTTTCTCGACAACAAAAGCACAATTTCATCAGAAACAAACAAAACAAGAAAAATGAATCTATTCAACAAGTCTGCAACACATCCTTAAGAGTTATATGATTTCACCCAATGTCAATGTGTAATTTCTCCAGTTCTGATCATTGTTTAGGTTGTTGGTAGCTTGGTCCAATGCCAAAACAGAGTGAAATCTTTTTATGGCTTTAAACGCGTTTTCTCCTTGAGAGAAACATGATTTCACTGAAAACGTTATAGTTTAAACATGCCTGTTGTACATGATGCAAACACTCAGAGCCTTAAAGTACGGATTTCATCAATGTGGTTTTTGGTGAGAAACCTTCTATTTCAAGGTTCTGTGCGTTTTCAGACACGTACAATATGTATTTTTTGTGTTTCTGATGAAATCCCTCCTTTTAATGCATTTTCTCACAGAAAGTGAGTCTCTTGCCATGGGAAAATGGCTTTCTTGAGAAAGCATATTCTGGTCGAGAAATGGTGTTTTAAACAATAAAAACGACTCCCGGCCTTATTTAGTTCACATTTTAACTTTTGTTAACCTAGCCCGTATTCATAACGCACTAAACCTTTTTACCGCGTTAAACGCCTTTTTTCGACAACAAAAGCACAATTTCATCAAAAACAAACAAAACAAGAAAAATGAATCTATTCAACAAGTCTGCAACACATCCTTAAGAGTTACATGATTTCACCCAATGTCAATGTGTAATTTCTCCAGTTCTGATCATTGTTTAGGTTGTTGGCAGCTTGGTCCAATGCCAAAACACAGTGAAATCTTTTTATGGCTTTAAACGCGTTTTCTCCTCGAGAAAAACATGATTTCACTAAAAACGTTATAGTTTAAACATGCCTGTTGTACATGTCTGCAAACACTCAGAGCCTTAAAGTACGGCTTTCACCAATGTGATTTTTGGTGAGAAACCTTCTATTTCAAGGTTCTGTGCGTTTTCAGACATGTACAATATGTATTTTTTGTGTTTCTGATGAAATCCCTCCTTTTAATGCATTTTCTCACAGAAAATGAGTCTCTCGCCATGGGAAAATGGCGTTCTTGAGAAAGCATATTCTGGTCGAGAAATGGTGTTTTAAACAATAAAAACGACTCCCGGCCTTATTTAGTTCACATTTTTACTTTTGTTAACCTAGCCCGTATTCATAACGCACTAAACCTTTTTATCGCGTTAAACGCCTTTTCTCGACAAGAAAAGCACAATTTCATCAGAAACAAACAAAACAAGAAAAATGAATCTATTCAACAAGTCTGCAACATATTCTTAAGAGTTACATGCTTTCACCCAATGTCAATGTGTAATTTCTCCAGTTCTGATCATTGTTTAGGTTGTTGGTAGCTTGGTCCAATGCCAAAACACAGTGAAATCTCTTTATGGCTTTAAACGCGTTTTCTCCTCGAGAGAAACATGATTTCACTAAAAACGTTATAGTTTAAACATGCCTGTTGTAACTGTCTGCAAACACTCAGAGCCTTAAAGTACGGTTTTCACCAATGTGTTTTTTGGTGAGAAACCTTCTATTTCAAGGTTCTGTGCGTTTTCAGACATGTACAATATGTATTTTTTGTGTTTCTGATGAAATCCCTCCTTTTAATGCTTTTTTTCACAGAAAATGAGTCTCTCGCCATGGGAAAATGGCGTTCTTGAGAAAGCATATTCTGGTCGAGAAATGGTGTTTTAAACAATAAAAACGACTCCCGGCCTTATTTAGTTCACATTTTTACTTTTGTTAACCTAGCCCGTATTCATAACGCACTAAACCTTTTTATCGCGTTAAACGCCTTTTCTCGACAAGAAAAGCACAATTTCATCAGAAACAAACAAAACAAGAAAAATGAATCTATTCAACAAGTCTGCAACATATTCTTAAGAGTTACATGCTTTCACCCAATGTCAATGTGTAATTTCTCCAGTTCTGGTCATTGTTTAGGTTGTTGGTAGCTTGGTCCAATGCCAAAACACAGTGAAATCTCTTTATGGCTTTAAACGCGTTTTCTCCTCGAGAGAAACATGATTTCACTAAAAACGTTATAGTTTAAACATGCCTGTTGTAACTGTCTGCAAACACTCAGAGCCTTAAAGTACGGTTTTCACCAATGTGTTTTTTGGTGAGAAACCTTCTATTTCAAGGTTCTGTGCGTTTTCAGACATGTACAATATGTATTTTTTGTGTTTCTGATGAAATCCCTCCTTTTAATGCTTTTTTTCACAGAAAATGAGTCTCTCGCCATGGGAAAATGGCCTTCTTGAGAAAGCATATTCTGGTCGAGAAATGGTGTTTTAAACAATAAAAACGACTCCCGGCCTTATTTAGTTCACATTTTTACTTTTGTTAACCTAGCCCGTATTCATAACGCACTAAACCTTTTTATCGCGTTAAACGCCTTTTCTCGACAAGAAAAGCACAATTTCATCAGAAACAAACAAAACAAGAAAAATGAATCTATTCAACAAGTCTGCAACATATTCTTAAGAGTTACATGCTTTCACCCAATGTCAATGTGTAATTTCTCCAGTTCTGATCATTGTTTAGGTTGTTGGTAGCTTGGTCCAATGCCAAAACACAGTGAAATCTCTTTATGGCTTTAAACGCGTTTTCTCCTCGAGAGAAACATGATTTCACTAAAAACGTTATAGTTTAAACATGCCTGTTGTAACTGTCTGCAAACACTCAGAGCCTTAAAGTACGGTTTTCACCAATGTGTTTTTTGGTGAGAAACCTTCTATTTCAAGGTTCTGTGCGTTATCAGACACGTACAATATGTATTTTTTGTGTTTCTGATGAAATCCCTCCTTTTAATGCATTTTCTCACAGAAAATGAGTCTCTCGCCATGGGAAAATGGCCTTCTTGAGAAAGCATATTCTGGTCGAGAAATGGTGTTTTAAACAATAAAAACGACTCCCGGCCTTATTTAGTTCACATTTTTACTTTTGGTAACGTAGCCCGTATTCATAACGCACTAAACCTTTTTATCGCGTTAAACGCCTTTTCTCGACAAGAAAAGCACAATTTCATCAGAAACAAACAAAACAAGAAAAATGAATCTATTCAACAAGTCTGCAACACATCTTTAAGAGTTACATGATTTCACCCAATGTCAATGTGTAATTTCTCCAGTTCTGATCATTGTTTAGGTTGTTGGTAGCTTGGTCCAATGCCAAAATACAGCGAAATCTTTTTATGGCTTTAAACGCGTTTTCTCCTCGAGAGAAACATGATTTCACTAAAAACGTTATAGTTTAAACATGCCTGTTGTACATGTTTGCAAACACTCAGAGCCTTAAAGTACGGTTTTGACCAATGTGTTTTTTGGTGAGAAACCTTCTATTTCAAGGTTCTGTGCGTTTTCAGACATGTACAATATGTATTTTTTGTGTTTCTGATGAAATCCCTCCTTTTAATGCTTTTTTTCACAGAAAATGAGTCTCTCGCCATGGGAAAATGGCGTTCTTGAGAAAGCATATTCTGGTCGAGAAATGGTGTTTTAAACAATAAAAACGACTCCCGGCCTTATTTAGTTCACATTTTTACTTTTGGTAACGTAGCCCGTATTCATAACGTACTAAACCTTTTTATCGCGTTAAACGCCTTTTCTCGACAAGAAAAGCACAATTTCATCAGAAACAAACAAAACAAGAAAAATGAATCTATTCAACAAGTCTGCAACACATCCTTAAGAGTTACATGATTTCAACCAATGTCAATGTGTAATTTCCCCAGTTCTGATCATTGTTTAGGTTGTTGGTAGCTTGGTCCAATGCCAAAACACAGTAAATCTGTTTATGGCTTTAAACGCGTTTTCTCCTCGAGAGAAACATGATTTCACTAAAAACGATATAGTTCAAACCTGCCTGTTGTAACTGTCTTCAAACACTCAGAGCCTTAAAGTAGGGTTTTCACCAATGTGTTTTTTGGTGAGAAACCTTCTATTTCAAGGTTCGGTGCGTTATCAGACACGTACAATATGTATTTTTTGTGTTTCTGATGAAATCCCTCCTTTTAATGCATTTTCTCACAGAAAATGAGTGTCTCGCCATGGGAAAATGGCTTTCTTGAGAAAGCATATTCTGGTCGAGAAATGGTGTTTTAAACAATAAAAACGACTCCCGGCCTTATTTAGTTCACATTTTTACTTTTGGTAACGTAGCCCGTATTCATAACGCACTAAACCTTTTTATCGCGTTAAACGCCTTTTCTCGACAAGAAAAGCACAATTTCATCAGAAACAAACAAAACAAGAAAAATGAATCTATTCAACAAGTCTGCAACACATCTTTAAGAGTTACATGATTTCACCCAATGTCAATGTGTAATTTCTCCAGTTCTGATCATTGTTTAGGTTGTTGGTAGCTTGGTCCAATGCCAAAATACAGCGAAATCTTTTTATGGCTTTAAACGCGTTTTCTCCTCGAGAGAAACATGATTTCACTAAAAACGTTATAGTTTAAACATGCCTGTTGTACATGTTTGCAAACACTCAGAGCCTTAAAGTACGGTTTTGACCAATGTGTTTTTTGGTGAGAAACCTTCTATTTCAAGGTTCTGTGCGTTTTCAGACATGTACAATATGTATTTTTTGTGTTTCTGATGAAATCCCTCCTTTTAATGCTTTTTTTCACAGAAAATGAGTCTCTCGCCATGGGAAAATGGCGTTCTTGAGAAAGCATATTCTGGTCGAGAAATGGTGTTTTAAACAATAAAAACGACTCCCGGCCTTATTTAGTTCACATTTTTACTTTTGGTAACGTAGCCCGTATTCATAACGTACTAAACCTTTTTATCGCGTTAAACGCCTTTTCTCGACAACAAAAGCACAATTTCATCAGAAACAAACAAAACAAGAAAAATGAATCTATTCAACAAGTCTGCAACACATCCTTAAGAGTTACATGATTTCAACCAATGTCAATGTGTAATTTCCCCAGTTCTGATCATTGTTTAGGTTGTTGGTAGCTTGGTCCAATGCCAAAACACAGTAAATCTGTTTATGGCTTTAAACGCGTTTTCTCCTCGAGAGAAACATGATTTCACTAAAAACGATATAGTTCAAACCTGCCTGTTGTAACTGTCTTCAAACACTCAGAGCCTTAAAGTAGGGTTTTCACCAATGTGTTTTTTGGTGAGAAACCTTCTATTTCAAGGTTCGGTGCGTTATCAGACACGTACAATATGTATTTTTTGTGTTTCTGATGAAATCCCTCCTTTTAATGCATTTTCTCACAGAAAATGAGTGTCTCGCCATGGGAAAATGGCTTTCTTGAGAAAGCATATTCTGGTCGAGAAATGGTGTTTTAAACAATAAAAACGACTCCCGGCCTTATTTAGTTCACATTTTTACTTTTGGTAACGTAGCCCGTATTCATAACGCACTAAACCTTTTTATCGCGTTAAACGCCTTTTCTCGACAAGAAAAGCACAATTTCATCAGAAACAAACAAAACAAGAAAAATGAATCTATTCAACAAGTCTGCAACACATCTTTAAGAGTTACATGATTTCACCCAATGTCAATGTGTAATTTCTCCAGTTCTGATCATTGTTTAGGTTGTTGGTAGCTTGGTCCAATGCCAAAATACAGCGAAATCTTTTTATGGCTTTAAACGCGTTTTCTCCTCGAGAGAAACATGATTTCACTAAAAACGTTATAGTTTAAACATGCCTGTTGTACATGTTTGCAAACACTCAGAGCCTTAAAGTACGGTTTTCATCAATGTGGTTTTTGGTGAAAAACCTTCTATTTCAAGGTTCTGTGCGTTTTCAGACACGTACAATATGTATTTTTTGTGTTTCTGATGAAATCCCTCCTTTTAATGCATTTTCTCACAGAAAATGAGTCTCTCGCCATGGGAAAATGGCTTTCTTGAGAAAGCATATTCTGGTCGAGAAATGGTGTTTTAAACAATAAAAACGACTCCCGGCCTTATTTAGTTCACATTTTTACTTTTGGTAACGTAGCCCGTATTCATAACGTACTAAACCTTTTTATCGCGTTAAACGCCTTTTCTCGACAAGAAAAGCACAATTTCATCAAAAACAAACAAAACAAGAAAAATGAATCTATTCAACAAGTCTGCAACACATCCTTAAGAGTTACATGATTTCAACCAATGTCAATGTGTAATTTCCCCAGTTCTGATCATTGTTTAGGTTGTTGGTAGCTTGGTCCAATGCCAAAACACAGTAAATCTGTTTATGGCTTTAAACGCGTTTTCTCCTCGAGAGAAACATGATTTCACTAAAAACGATATAGTTCAAACATGCCTGTTGTAACTGTCTTCAAACACTCAGAGCCTTGAAGTAGGGTTTTCACCAATGTGTTTTTTGGTGAGAAACCTTCTATTTCAAGGTTCGGTGCGTTATCAGACACGTACAATATGTATTTTTTGTGTTTCTGATGAAATCCCTCCTTTTAATGCATTTTCTCACAGAAAATGAGTCTCTCGCCATGGGAAAATGGCTT
Source organism: Lampris incognitus (assembly GCF_029633865.1). NCBI lineage: Eukaryota > Metazoa > Chordata > Actinopteri > Lampriformes > Lampridae > Lampris > Lampris incognitus. The sequence goes on along the minus strand of NC_079213.1, from coordinate 48,309,915 downwards.
TCTTGAGAAAGCATATTCTGGTCGAGAAATGGTGTTTTAAACAATAAAAACGACTCCCAGCCTAATTTAGTTCACATTTTTACTTTTGTTAACCTAGCCCGTATTCATAACGCACTAAACCTTTTTATCGCGTTAAACGCCTTTTCTCGACAACAAAAGCACAATTTCATCAGAAACAAACAAAACAAGAAAAATGAATCTATTCAACAAGTCTGCAACACATCCTTAAGAGTTACATGATTTCAACCAATGTCAATGTGTAATTTCCCCAGTTCTGATCATTGTTTAGGTTGTTGGTAGCTTGGTCCAATGCCAAAACACAGTGAAATCTCTTTATGGCTTTAAACGCGTTTTCTCCTCGAGAGAAACATGATTTCACTAAAAACGATATAGTTCAAACATGCCTGTTGTAACTGTCTGCAAACACTCAGAGCCTTAAAATAGGGTTTTCACCAATGTGTTTTTTGGTGAGAAACCTTCTATTTCAAGGTTCGGTGCGTTATCAGACACGTACAATATGTATTTTTTGTGTTTCTGATGAAATCCCTCCTTTTAATGCATTTTCTCACAGAAAATGAGTCTCTCGCCATGGGAAAATGGCCTTCTTGAGAAAGCATATTCTGGTCGAGAAATGGTGTTTTAAACAATAAAAACGACTCCCGGCCTTATTTAGTTCACATTTTTACTTTTGGTAACGTAGCCCGTATTCATAACGCACTAAACCTTTTTATCGCGTTAAACGCCTTTTCTCGACAAGAAAAGCACAATTTCATCAGAAACAAACAAAACAAGAAAAATGAATCTATTCAACAAGTCTGCAACACATCTTTAAGAGTTACATGATTTCACCCAATGTCAATGTGTAATTTCTCCAGTTCTGATCATTGTTTAGGTTGTTGGTAGCTTGGTCCAATGCCAAAATACAGCGAAATCTTTTTATGGCTTTAAACGCGTTTTCTCCTCGAGAGAAACATGATTTCACTAAAAACGTTATAGTTTAAACATCCCTGTTGTACATGTTTGCAAACACTCAGAGCCTTAAAGTACGGTTTTCATCAATGTGGTTTTTGGTGAAAAACCTTCTATTTCAAGGTTCTGTGCGTTTTCAGACACGTACAATATGTATTTTTTGTGTTTCTGATGAAATCCCTCCTTTTAATGCATTTTCTCACAGAAAATGAGTCTCTCGCCATGGGAAAATGGCTTTCTTGAGAAAGCATATTCTGGTCGAGAAATGGTGTTTTAAACAATAAAAACGACTCCCGGCCTTATTTAGTTCACATTTTTACTTTTGGTAACGTAGCCCGTATTCATAACGCACTAAACCTTTTTATCGCGTTAAACGCCTTTTCTCGACAACAAAAGCACAATTTCATCAGAAACAAACAAAACAAGAAAAATGAATCTATTCAACAAGTCTGCAACACATCCTTAAGAGTTATATGATTTCACCCAATGTCAATGTGTAATTTCTCCAGTTCTGATCATTGTTTAGGTTGTTGGTAGCTTGGTCCAATGCCAAAACAGAGTGAAATCTTTTTATGGCTTTAAACGCGTTTTCTCCTTGAGAGAAACATGATTTCACTGAAAACGTTATAGTTTAAACATGCCTGTTGTACATGATGCAAACACTCAGAGCCTTAAAGTACGGATTTCATCAATGTGGTTTTTGGTGAGAAACCTTCTATTTCAAGGTTCTGTGCGTTTTCAGACACGTACAATATGTATTTTTTGTGTTTCTGATGAAATCCCTCCTTTTAATGCATTTTCTCACAGAAAGTGAGTCTCTTGCCATGGGAAAATGGCTTTCTTGAGAAAGCATATTCTGGTCGAGAAATGGTGTTTTAAACAATAAAAACGACTCCCGGCCTTATTTAGTTCACATTTTTACTTTTGTTAACCTAGCCCGTATTCATAACGCACTAAACCTTTTTATCGCGTTAAACGCCTTTTCTCGACAAGAAAAGCACAATTTCATCAGAAACAAACAAAACAAGAAAAATGAATCTATTCAACAAGTCTGCAACATATTCTTAAGAGTTACATGCTTTCACCCAATGTCAATGTGTAATTTCTCCAGTTCTGATCATTGTTTAGGTTGTTGGTAGCTTGGTCCAATGCCAAAATACAGCGAAATCTTTTTATGGCTTTAAACGCGTTTTCTCCTCGAGAGAAACATGATTTCACTAAAAACGTTATAGTTTAAACATGCCTGTTGTACATGTTTGCAAACACTCAGAGCCTTAAAGTACGGTTTTGACCAATGTGTTTTTTGGTGAGAAACCTTCTATTTCAAGGTTCTGTGCGTTTTCAGACATGTACAATATGTATTTTTTGTGTTTCTGATGAAATCCCTCCTTTTAATGCTTTTTTTCACAGAAAATGAGTCTCTCGCCATGGGAAAATGGCGTTCTTGAGAAAGCATATTCTGGTCGAGAAATGGTGTTTTAAACAATAAAAACGACTCCCGGCCTTATTTAGTTCACATTTTTACTTTTGGTAACGTAGCCCGTATTCATAACGTACTAAACCTTTTTATCGCGTTAAACGCCTTTTCTCGACAACAAAAGCACAATTTCATCAGAAACAAACAAAACAAGAAAAATGAATCTATTCAACAAGTCTGCAACACATCCTTAAGAGTTACATGATTTCAACCAATGTCAATGTGTAATTTCCCCAGTTCTGATCATTGTTTAGGTTGTTGGTAGCTTGGTCCAATGCCAAAACACAGTAAATCTGTTTATGGCTTTAAACGCGTTTTCTCCTCGAGAGAAACATGATTTCACTAAAAACGATATAGTTCAAACCTGCCTGTTGTAACTGTCTTCAAACACTCAGAGCCTTAAAGTAGGGTTTTCACCAATGTGTTTTTTGGTGAGAAACCTTCTATTTCAAGGTTCGGTGCGTTATCAGACACGTACAATATGTATTTTTTGTGTTTCTGATGAAATCCCTCCTTTTAATGCATTTTCTCACAGAAAATGAGTCTCTCGCCATGGGAAAATGGCTTTCTTGAGAAAGCATATTCTGGTCGAGAAATGGTGTTTTAAACAATAAAAACGACTCCCGGCCTTATTTAGTTCACATTTTTACTTTTGGTAACGTAGCCCGTATTCATAACGCACTAAACCTTTTTATCGCGTTAAACGCCTTTTCTCGACAAGAAAAGCACAATTTCATCAGAAACAAACAAAACAAGAAAAATGAATCTATTCAACAAGTCTGCAACACATCTTTAAGAGTTACATGATTTCACCCAATGTCAATGTGTAATTTCTCCAGTTCTGATCATTGTTTAGGTTGTTGGTAGCTTGGTCCAATGCCAAAATACAGCGAAATCTTTTTATGGCTTTAAACGCGTTTTCTCCTCGAGAGAAACATGATTTCACTAAAAACGTTATAGTTTAAACATGCCTGTTGTACATGTTTGCAAACACTCAGAGCCTTAAAGTACGGTTTTCATCAATGTGGTTTTTGGTGAAAAACCTTCTATTTCAAGGTTCTGTGCGTTTTCAGACACGTACAATATGTATTTTTTGTGTTTCTGATGAAATCCCTCCTTTTAATGCATTTTCTCACAGAAAATGAGTCTCTCGCCATGGGAAAATGGCTTTCTTGAGAAAGCATATTCTGGTCGAGAAATGGTGTTTTAAACAATAAAAACGACTCCCGGCCTTATTTAGTTCACATTTTTACTTTTGGTAACGTAGCCCGTATTCATAACGTACTAAACCTTTTTATCGCGTTAAACGCCTTTTCTCGACAAGAAAAGCACAATTTCATCAGAAACAAACAAAACAAGAAAAATGAATCTATTCAACAAGTCTGCAACACATCCTTAAGAGTTACATGATTTCAACCAATGTCAATGTGTAATTTCCCCAGTTCTGATCATTGTTTAGGTTGTTGGTAGCTTGGTCCAATGCCAAAACACAGTAAATCTGTTTATGGCTTTAAACGCGTTTTCTCCTCGAGAGAAACATGATTTCACTAAAAACGATATAGTTCAAACATGCCTGTTGTAACTGTCTTCAAACACTCAGAGCCTTGAAGTAGGGTTTTCACCAATGTGTTTTTTGGTGAGAAACCTTCTATTTCAAGGTTCGGTGCGTTATCAGACACGTACAATATGTATTTTTTGTGTTTCTGATGAAATCCCTCCTTTTAATGCATTTTCTCACAGAAAATGAGTCTCTCGCCATGGGAAAATGGCTTTCTTGAGAAAGCATATTCTGGTCGAGAAATGGTGTTTTAAACAATAAAAACGACTCCCAGCCTAATTTAGTTCACATTTTTACTTTTGTTAACCTAGCCCGTATTCATAACGCACTAAACCTTTTTATCGCGTTAAACGCCTTTTCTCGACAACAAAAGCACAATTTCATCAGAAACAAACAAAACAAGAAAAATGAATCTATTCAACAAGTCTGCAACACATCCTTAAGAGTTACATGATTTCAACCAATGTCAATGTGTAATTTCCCCAGTTCTGATCATTGTTTAGGTTGTTGGTAGCTTGGTCCAATGCCAAAACACAGTGAAATCTCTTTATGGCTTTAAACGCGTTTTCTCCTCGAGAGAAACATGATTTCACTAAAAACGATATAGTTCAAACATGCCTGTTGTAACTGTCTGCAAACACTCAGAGCCTTAAAATAGGGTTTTCACCAATGTGTTTTTTGGTGAGAAACCTTCTATTTCAAGGTTCGGTGCGTTATCAGACACGTACAATATGTATTTTTTGTGTTTCTGATGAAATCCCTCCTTTTAATGCATTTTCTCACAGAAAATGAGTCTCTCGCCATGGGAAAATGGCCTTCTTGAGAAAGCATATTCTGGTCGAGAAATGGTGTTTTAAACAATAAAAACGACTCCCGGCCTTATTTAGTTCACATTTTTACTTTTGGTAACGTAGCCCGTATTCATAACGCACTAAACCTTTTTATCGCGTTAAACGCCTTTTCTCGACAAGAAAAGCACAATTTCATCAGAAACAAACAAAACAAGAAAAATGAATCTATTCAACAAGTCTGCAACACATCTTTAAGAGTTACATGATTTCACCCAATGTCAATGTGTAATTTCTCCAGTTCTGATCATTGTTTAGGTTGTTGGTAGCTTGGTCCAATGCCAAAATACAGCGAAATCTTTTTATGGCTTTAAACGCGTTTTCTCCTCGAGAGAAACATGATTTCACTAAAAACGTTATAGTTTAAACATGCCTGTTGTACATGTTTGCAAACACTCAGAGCCTTAAAGTACGGTTTTCATCAATGTGGTTTTTGGTGAAAAACCTTCTATTTCAAGGTTCTGTGCGTTTTCAGACACGTACAATATGTATTTTTTGTGTTTCTGATGAAATCCCTCCTTTTAATGCATTTTCTCACAGAAAATGAGTCTCTCGCCATGGGAAAATGGCTTTCTTGAGAAAGCATATTCTGGTCGAGAAATGGTGTTTTAAACAATAAAAACGACTCCCGGCCTTATTTAGTTCACATTTTTACTTTTGGTAACGTAGCCCGTATTCATAACGCACTAAACCTTTTTATCGCGTTAAACGCCTTTTCTCGACAACAAAAGCACAATTTCATCAGAAACAAACAAAACAAGAAAAATGAATCTATTCAACAAGTCTGCAACACATCCTTAAGAGTTATATGATTTCACCCAATGTCAATGTGTAATTTCTCCAGTTCTGATCATTGTTTAGGTTGTTGGTAGCTTGGTCCAATGCCAAAACAGAGTGAAATCTTTTTATGGCTTTAAACGCGTTTTCTCCTTGAGAGAAACATGATTTCACTGAAAACGTTATAGTTTAAACATGCCTGTTGTACATGATGCAAACACTCAGAGCCTTAAAGTACGGATTTCATCAATGTGGTTTTTGGTGAGAAACCTTCTATTTCAAGGTTCTGTGCGTTTTCAGACACGTACAATATGTATTTTTTGTGTTTCTGATGAAATCCCTCCTTTTAATGCATTTTCTCACAGAAAGTGAGTCTCTTGCCATGGGAAAATGGCTTTCTTGAGAAAGCATATTCTGGTCGAGAAATGGTGTTTTAAACAATAAAAACGACTCCCGGCCTTATTTAGTTCACATTTTTACTTTTGTTAACCTAGCCCGTATTCATAACGCACTAAACCTTTTTATCGCGTTAAACGCCTTTTCTCGACAAGAAAAGCACAATTTCATCAGAAACAAACAAAACAAGAAAAATGAATCTATTCAACAAGTCTGCAACATATTCTTAAGAGTTACATGCTTTCACCCAATGTCAATGTGTAATTTCTCCAGTTCTGATCATTGTTTAGGTTGTTGGTAGCTTGGTCCAATGCCAAAACACAGTGAAATCTCTTTATGGCTTTAAACGCGTTTTCTCCTCGAGAGAAACATGATTTCACTAAAAACGTTATAGTTTAAACATGCCTGTTGTAACTGTCTGCAAACACTCAGAGCCTTAAAGTACGGTTTTCACCAATGTGTTTTTTGGTGAGAAACCTTCTATTTCAAGGTTCTGTGCGTTTTCAGACATGTACAATATGTATTTTTTGTGTTTCTGATGAAATCCCTCCTTTTAATGCTTTTTTTCACAGAAAATGAGTCTCTCGCCATGGGAAAATGGCGTTCTTGAGAAAGCATATTCTGGTCGAGAAATGGTGTTTTAAACAATAAAAACGACTTCCGGCCTTATTTAGTTCACATTTTTACTTTTGGTAACGTAGCCCGTATTCATAACGCACTAAACCTTTTTATCGCGTTAAACGCCTTTTCTCGACAACAAAAGCACAATTTCATCAGAAACAAACAAAACAAGAAAAATGAATCTATTCAACAAGTCTGCAACACATCCTTAAGAGTTACATGATTTCAACCAATGTCAATGTGTAATTTCCCCAGTTCTGATCATTGTTTAGGTTGTTGGTAGCTTGGTCCAATGCCAAAACACAGTGAAATCTCTTTATGGCTTTAAACGCGTTTTCTCCTCGAGAGAAACATGATTTCACTAAAAACGATATAGTTCAAACATGCCTGTTGTAACTGTCTGCAAACACTCAGAGCCTTAAAGTAGGGTTTTCACCAATGTGTTTTTTGGTGAGAAACCTTCTATTTCAAGGTTCGGTGCGTTATCAGACACGTACAATATGTATTTTTTGTGTTTCTGATGAAATCCCTCCTTTTAATGCATTTTCTCACAGATAATGAGTCTCTCGCCATGGGAAAATGGCCTTCTTGAGAAAGCATATTCTGGTCGAGAAATGGTGTTTTAAACAATAAAAACGACTCCCGGCCTTATTTAGTTCACATTTTTACTTTTGGTAACGTAGCCCGTATTCATAACGCACTAAACCTTTTTATCGCGTTAAACGCCTTTTCTCGACAAGAAAAGCACAATTTCATCAGAAACAAACAAAACAAGAAAAATGAATCTATTCAACAAGTCTGCAACACATCTTTAAGAGTTACATGATTTCACCCAATGTCAATGTGTAATTTCTCCAGTTCTGATCATTGTTTAGGTTGTTGGTAGCTTGGTCCAATGCCAAAATACAGCGAAATCTTTTTATGGCTTTAAACGCGTTTTCTCCTCGAGAGAAACATGATTTCACTAAAAACGTTATAGTTTAAACATGCCTGTTGTACATGTTTGCAAACACTCAGAGCCTTAAAGTACGGTTTTGACCAATGTGTTTTTTGGTGAGAAACCTTCTATTTCAAGGTTCTGTGCGTTTTCAGACATGTACAATATGTATTTTTTGTGTTTCTGATGAAATCCCTCCTTTTAATGCTTTTTTTCACAGAAAATGAGTCTCTCGCCATGGGAAAATGGCGTTCTTGAGAAAGCATATTCTGGTCGAGAAATGGTGTTTTAAACAATAAAAACGACTCCCGGCCTTATTTAGTTCACATTTTTACTTTTGGTAACGTAGCCCGTATTCATAACGTACTAAACCTTTTTATCGCGTTAAACGCCTTTTCTCGACAAGAAAAGCACAATTTCATCAGAAACAAACAAAACAAGAAAAATGAATCTATTCAACAAGTCTGCAACACATCCTTAAGAGTTACATGATTTCAACCAATGTCAATGTGTAATTTCTCCAGTTCTGATCATTGTTTAGGTTGTTGGTAGCTTGGTCCAATGCCAAAACAGAGTGAAATCTTTTTATGGCTTTAAACGCGTTTTCTCCTTGAGAGAAACATGATTTCACTGAAAACGTTATAGTTTAAACATGCCTGTTGTACATGATGCAAACACTCAGAGCCTTAAAGTACGGATTTCATCAATGTGGTTTTTGGTGAGAAACCTTCTATTTCAAGGTTCTGTGCGTTTTCAGACACGTACAATATGTATTTTTTGTGTTTCTGATGAAATCCCTCCTTTTAATGCATTTTCTCACAGAAAGTGAGTCTCTTGCCATGGGAAAATGGCTTTCTTGAGAAAGCATATTCTGGTCGAGAAATGGTGTTTTAAACAATAAAAACGACTCCCGGCCTTATTTAGTTCACATTTTTACTTTTGTTAACCTAGCCCGTATTCATAACGCACTAAACCTTTTTATCGCGTTAAACGCCTTTTCTCGACAAGAAAAGCACAATTTCATCAGAAACAAACAAAACAAGAAAAATGAATCTATTCAACAAGTCTGCAACATATTCTTAAGAGTTACATGCTTTCACCCAATGTCAATGTGTAATTTCTCCAGTTCTGATCATTGTTTAGGTTGTTGGTAGCTTGGTCCAATGCCAAAACACAGTGAAATCTCTTTATGGCTTTAAACGCGTTTTCTCCTCGAGAGAAACATGATTTCACTAAAAACGTTATAGTTTAAACATGCCTGTTGTAACTGTCTGCAAACACTCAGAGCCTTAAAGTACGGTTTTCACCAATGTGTTTTTTGGTGAGAAACCTTCTATTTCAAGGTTCTGTGCGTTTTCAGACATGTACAATATGTATTTTTTGTGTTTCTGATGAAATCCCTCCTTTTAATGCTTTTTTTCACAGAAAATGAGTCTCTCGCCATGGGAAAATGGCGTTCTTGAGAAAGCATATTCTGGTCGAGAAATGGTGTTTTAAACAATAAAAACGACTTCCGGCCTTATTTAGTTCACATTTTTACTTTTGGTAACGTAGCCCGTATTCATAACGCACTAAACCTTTTTATCGCGTTAAACGCCTTTTCTCGACAACAAAAGCACAATTTCATCAGAAACAAACAAAACAAGAAAAATGAATCTATTCAACAAGTCTGCAACACATCCTTAAGAGTTACATGATTTCAACCAATGTCAATGTGTAATTTCCCCAGTTCTGATCATTGTTTAGGTTGTTGGTAGCTTGGTCCAATGCCAAAACACAGTGAAATCTCTTTATGGCTTTAAACGCGTTTTCTCCTCGAGAGAAACATGATTTCACTAAAAACGTTATAGTTTAAACATGCCTGTTGTACATGTTTGCAAACACTCAGAGCCTTAAAGTACGGTTTTGACCAATGTGTTTTTTGGTGAGAAACCTTCTATTTCAAGGTTCTGTGCGTTTTCAGACATGTACAATATGTATTTTTTGTGTTTCTGATGAAATCCCTCCTTTTAATGCTTTTTTTCACAGAAAATGAGTCTCTCGCCATGGGAAAATGGCGTTCTTGAGAAAGCATATTCTGGTCGAGAAATGGTGTTTTAAACAATAAAAACGACTCCCGGCCTTATTTAGTTCACATTTTTACTTTTGGTAACGTAGCCCGTATTCATAACGTACTAAACCTTTTTATCGCGTTAAACGCCTTTTCTCGACAAGAAAAGCACAATTTCATCAGAAACAAACAAAACAAGAAAAATGAATCTATTCAACAAGTCTGCAACACATCCTTAAGAGTTACATGATTTCAACCAATGTCAATGTGTAATTTCCCCAGTTCTGATCATTGTTTAGGTTGTTGGTAGCTTGGTCCAATGCCAAAACACAGTAAATTTGTTTATGGCTTTAAACGCGTTTTCTCCTCGAGAGAAACATGATTTCACTAAAAACGATATAGTTCAAACATGCCTGTTGTAACTGTCTTCAAACACTCAGAGCCTTAAAGTAGGGTTTTCACCAATGTGTTTTTTGGTGAGAAACCTTCTATTTCAAGGTTCGGTGCGTTATCAGACACGTACAATATGTATTTTTTGTGTTTCTGATGAAATCCCTCCTTTTAATGCATTTTCTCACAGAAAATGAGTCTCTCGCCATGGGAAAATGGCTTTCTTGAGAAAGCATATTCTGGTCGAGAAATGGTGTTTTAAACAATAAAAACGACTCCCAGCCTAATTTAGTTCACATTTTTACTTTTGTTAACCTAGCCCGTATTCATAACGCACTAAACCTTTTTATCGCGTTAAACGCCTTTTCTCGACAAGAAAAGCACAATTTCATCAGAAACAAACAAAACTAGAAAAATGAATCTATTCAACAAGTCTGCAACACATCCTTAAGAGTTACATGATTTCAACCAATGTCAATGTGTAATTTCCCCAGTTCTGATCATTGTTTAGGTTGTTGGTAGCTTGGTCCAATGCCAAAACACAGTGAAATCTCTTTATGGCTTTAAACGCGTTTTCTCCTCGAGAGAAACATGATTTCACTAAAAACGATATAGTTCAAACATGCCTGTTGTAACTGTCTGCAAACACTCAGAGCCTTAAAATAGGGTTTTCACCAATGTGTTTTTTGGTGAGAAACCTTCTATTTCAAGGTTCGGTGCGTTATCAGACACGTACAATATGTATTTTTTGTGTTTCTGATGAAATCCCTCCTTTTAATGCATTTTCTCACAGAAAATGAGTCTCTCGCCATGGGAAAATGGCCTTCTTGAGAAAGCATATTCTGGTCGAGAAATGGTGTTTTAAACAATAAAAACGACTCCCGGCCTTATTTAGTTCACATTTTTACTTTTGGTAACGTAGCCCGTATTCATAACGCACTAAACCTTTTTATCGCGTTAAACGCCTTTTCTCGACAAGAAAAGCACAATTTCATCAGAAACAAACAAAACAAGAAAAATGAATCTATTCAACAAGTCTGCAACACATCTTTAAGAGTTACATGCTTTCACCCAATGTCAATGTGTAATTTCTCCAGTTCTGATCATTGTTTAGGTTGTTGGTAGCTTGGTCCAATGCCAAAACACAGTGAAATCTCTTTATGGCTTTAAACGCGTTTTCTCCTCGAGAGAAACATGATTTCACTAAAAACGTTATAGTTTAAACATGCCTGTTGTAACTGTCTGCAAACACTCAGAGCCTTAAAGTACGGTTTTCACCAATGTGTTTTTTGGTGAGAAACCTTCTATTTCAAGGTTCTGTGCGTTTTCAGACATGTACAATATGTATTTTTTGTGTTTCTGATGAAATCCCTCCTTTTAATGCTTTTTTTCACAGAAAATGAGTCTCTCGCCATGGGAAAATGGCGTTCTTGAGAAAGCATATTCTGGTCGAGAAATGGTGTTTTAAACAATAAAAACGACTTCCGGCCTTATTTAGTTCACATTTTTACTTTTGGTAACGTAGCCCGTATTCATAACGCACTAAACCTTTTTATCGCGTTAAACGCCTTTTCTCGACAACAAAAGCACAATTTCATCAGAAACAAACAAAACAAGAAAAATGAATCTATTCAACAAGTCTGCAACACATCCTTAAGAGTTACATGATTTCAACCAATGTCAATGTGTAATTTCCCCAGTTCTGATCATTGTTTAGGTTGTTGGTAGCTTGGTCCAATGCCAAAACACAGTGAAATCTCTTTATGGCTTTAAACGCGTTTTCTCCTCGAGAGAAACATGATTTCACTAAAAACGATATAGTTCAAACATGCCTGTTGTAACTGTCTGCAAACACTCAGAGCCTTAAAGTAGGGTTTTCACCAATGTGTTTTTTGGTGAGAAACCTTCTATTTCAAGGTTCGGTGCGTTATCAGACACGTACAATATGTATTTTTTGTGTTTCTGATGAAATCCCTCCTTTTAATGCATTTTCTCACAGAAAATGAGTCTCTCGCCATGGGAAAATGGCCTTCTTGAGAAAGCATATTCTGGTCGAGAAATGGTGTTTTAAACAATAAAAACGACTCCCGGCCTTATTTAGTTCACATTTTTACTTTTGGTAACGTAGCCCGTATTCATAACGCACTAAACCTTTTTATCGCGTTAAACGCCTTTTCTCGACAAGAAAAGCACAATTTCATCAGAAACAAACAAAACAAGAAAAATGAATCTATTCAACAAGTCTGCAACACATCTTTAAGAGTTACATGATTTCACCCAATGTCAATGTGTAATTTCTCCAGTTCTGATCATTGTTTAGGTTGTTGGTAGCTTGGTCCAATGCCAAAATACAGCGAAATCTCTTTATGGCTTTAAACGCGTTTTCTCCTCGAGAGAAACATGATTTCACTAAAAACGTTATAGTTTAAACATGCCTGTTGTACATGTTTGCAAACACTCAGAGCCTTAAAGTACGGTTTTGACCAATGTGTTTTTTGGTGAGAAACCTTCTATTTCAAGGTTCTGTGCGTTTTCAGACACGTACAATATGTATTTTTTGTGTTTCTGATGAAATCCCTCCTTTTAATGCTTTTTTTCACAGAAAATGAGTCTCTCGCCATGGGAAAATGGCGTTCTTGAGAAAGCATATTCTGGTCGAGAAATGGTGTTTTAAACAATAAAAACGACTCCCGGCCTTATTTAGTTCACATTTTTACTTTTGGTAACGTAGCCCGTATTCATAACGTACTAAACCTTTTTATCGCGTTAAACGCCTTTTCTCGACAAGAAAAGCACAATTTCATCAGAAACAAACAAAACAAGAAAAATGAATCTATTCAACAAGTCTGCAACACATCCTTAAGAGTTACATGATTTCAACCAATGTCAATGTGTAATTTCCCCAGTTCTGATCATTGTTTAGGTTGTTGGTAGCTTGGTCCAATGCCAAAACACAGTGAAATCTCTTTATGGCTTTAAACGCGTTTTCTCCTCGAGAGAAACATGATTTCACTAAAAACGATATAGTTCAAACATGCCTGTTGTAACTGTCTGCAAACACTCAGAGCCTTAAAGTAGGGTTTTCACCAATGTGTTTTTTGGTGAGAAACCTTCTATTTCAAGGTTCGGTGCGTTATCAGACACGTACAATATGTATTTTTTGTGTTTCTGATGAAATCCCTCCTTTTAATGCATTTTCTCACAGAAAATGAGTCTCTCGCCATGGGAAAATGGCCTTCTTGAGAAAGCATATTCTGGTCGAGAAATGGTGTTTTAAACAATAAAAACGACTCCCGGCCTTATTTAGTTCACATTTTTACTTTTGGTAACGTAGCCCGTATTCATAACGCACTAAACCTTTTTATCGCGTTAAACGCCTTTTCTCGACAAGAAAAGCACAATTTCATCAGAAACAAACAAAACAAGAAAAATGAATCTATTCAACAAGTCTGCAACACATCTTTAAGAGTTACATGATTTCACCCAATGTCAATGTGTAATTTCTCCAGTTCTGATCATTGTTTAGGTTGTTGGTAGCTTGGTCCAATGCCAAAATACAGCGAAATCTCTTTATGGCTTTAAACGCGTTTTCTCCTCGAGAGAAACATGATTTCACTAAAAACGTTATAGTTTAAACATGCCTGTTGTACATGTTTGCAAACACTCAGAGCCTTAAAGTACGGTTTTGACCAATGTGTTTTTTGGTGAGAAACCTTCTATTTCAAGGTTCTGTGCGTTTTCAGACACGTACAATATGTATTTTTTGTGTTTCTGATGAAATCCCTCCTTTTAATGCTTTTTTTCACAGAAAATGAGTCTCTCGCCATGGGAAAATGGCGTTCTTGAGAAAGCATATTGTGGTCGAGAAATGGTGTTTTAAACAATAAAAACGACTCCCGGCCTTATTTAGTTCACATTTTTACTTTTGGTAACGTAGCCCGTATTCATAACGTACTAAACCTTTTTATCGCGTTAAACGCCTTTTCTCGACAAGAAAAGCACAATTTCATCAGAAACAAACAAAACAAGAAAAATGAATCTATTCAACAAGTCTGCAACACATCCTTAAGAGTTACATGATTTCAACCAATGTCAATGTGTAATTTCCCCAGTTCTGATCATTGTTTAGGTTGTTGGTAGCTTGGTCCAATGCCAAAACACAGTGAAATCTCTTTATGGCTTTAAACGCGTTTTCTCCTCGAGAGAAACATGATTTCACTAAAAACGATATAGTTCAAACATGCCTGTTGTAACTGTCTGCAAACACTCAGAGCCTTAAAGTAGGGTTTTCACCAATGTGTTTTTTGGTGAGAAACCTTCTATTTCAAGGTTCGGTGCGTTATCAGACACGTACAATATGTATTTTTTGTGTTTCTGATGAAATCCCTCCTTTTAATGCATTTTCTCACAGAAAATGAGTCTCTCGCCATGGGAAAATGGCCTTCTTGAGAAAGCATATTCTGGTCGAGAAATGGTGTTTTAAACAATAAAAACGACTCCCGGCCTTATTTAGTTCACATTTTTACTTTTGGTAACGTAGCCCGTATTCATAACGCACTAAACCTTTTTATCGCGTTAAACGCCTTTTCTCGACAAGAAAAGCACAATTTCATCAGAAACAAACAAAACAAGAAAAATGAATCTATTCAACAAGTCTGCAACACATCTTTAAGAGTTACATGATTTCACCCAATGTCAATGTGTAATTTCTCCAGTTCTGATCATTGTTTAGGTTGTTGGTAGCTTGGTCCAATGCCAAAATACAGCGAAATCTCTTTATGGCTTTAAACGCGTTTTCTCCTCGAGAGAAACATGATTTCACTAAAAACGTTATAGTTTAAACATGCCTGTTGTACATGTTTGCAAACACTCAGAGCCTTAAAGTACGGTTTTGACCAATGTGTTTTTTGGTGAGAAACCTTCTATTTCAAGGTTCTATGCGTTTTCAGACACGTACAATATGTATTTTTTGTGTTTCTGATGAAATCCCTCCTTTTAATGCTTTTTTTCACAGAAAATGAGTCTCTCGCCATGGGAAAATGGCGTTCTTGAGAAAGCATATTCTGGTCGAGAAATGGTGTTTTAAACAATAAAAACGACTCCCGGCCTTATTTAGTTCACATTTTTACTTTTGGTAACGTAGCCCGTATTCATAACGTACTAAACCTTTTTATCGCGTTAAACGCCTTTTCTCGACAAGAAAAGCACAATTTCATCAGAAACAAACAAAACAAGAAAAATGAATCTATTCAACAAGTCTGCAACACATCCTTAAGAGTTACATGATTTCAACCAATGTCAATGTGTAATTTCCCCAGTTCTGATCATTGTTTAGGTTGTTGGTAGCTTGGTCCAATGCCAAAACACAGTAAATTTGTTTATGGCTTTAAACGCGTTTTCTCCTCGAGAGAAACATGATTTCACTAAAAACGATATAGTTCAAACATGCCTGTTGTAACTGTCTTCAAACACTCAGAGCCTTAAAGTAGGGTTTTCACCAATGTGTTTTTTGGTGAGAAACCTTCTATTTCAAGGTTCGGTGCGTTATCAGACACGTACAATATGTATTTTTTGTGTTTCTGATGAAATCCCTCCTTTTAATGCATTTTCTCACAGAAAATGAGTCTCTCGCCATGGGAAAATGGCTTTCTTGAGAAAGCATATTCTGGTCGAGAAATGGTGTTTTAAACAATAAAAACGACTCCCAGCCTAATTTAGTTCACATTTTTACTTTTGTTAACCTAGCCCGTATTCATAACGCACTAAACCTTTTTATCGCGTTAAACGCCTTTTCTCGACAAGAAAAGCACAATTTCATCAGAAACAAACAAAACTAGAAAAATGAATCTATTCAACAAGTCTGCAACACATCCTTAAGAGTTACATGATTTCAACCAATGTCAATGTGTAATTTCCCCAGTTCTGATCATTGTTTAGGTTGTTGGTAGCTTGGTCCAATGCCAAAACACAGTGAAATCTCTTTATGGCTTTAAACGCGTTTTCTCCTCGAGAGAAACATGATTTCACTAAAAACGATATAGTTCAAACATGCCTGTTGTAACTGTCTGCAAACACTCAGAGCCTTAAAATAGGGTTTTCACCAATGTGTTTTTTGGTGAGAAACCTTCTATTTCAAGGTTCGGTGCGTTATCAGACACGTACAATATGTATTTTTTGTGTTTCTGATGAAATCCCTCCTTTTAATGCATTTTCTCACAGAAAATGAGTCTCTCGCCATGGGAAAATGGCCTTCTTGAGAAAGCATATTCTGGTCGAGAAATGGTGTTTTAAACAATAAAAACGACTCCCGGCCTTATTTAGTTCACATTTTTACTTTTGGTAACGTAGCCCGTATTCATAACGCACTAAACCTTTTTATCGCGTTAAACGCCTTTTCTCGACAAGAAAAGCACAATTTCATCAGAAACAAACAAAACAAGAAAAATGAATCTATTCAACAAGTCTGCAACACATCTTTAAGAGTTACATGCTTTCACCCAATGTCAATGTGTAATTTCTCCAGTTCTGATCATTGTTTAGGTTGTTGGTAGCTTGGTCCAATGCCAAAACACAGTGAAATCTCTTTATGGCTTTAAACGCGTTTTCTCCTCGAGAGAAACATGATTTCACTAAAAACGTTATAGTTTAAACATGCCTGTTGTAACTGTCTGCAAACACTCAGAGCCTTAAAGTACGGTTTTCACCAATGTGTTTTTTGGTGAGAAACCTTCTATTTCAAGGTTCTGTGCGTTTTCAGACATGTACAATATGTATTTTTTGTGTTTCTGATGAAATCCCTCCTTTTAATGCTTTTTTTCACAGAAAATGAGTCTCTCGCCATGGGAAAATGGCGTTCTTGAGAAAGCATATTCTGGTCGAGAAATGGTGTTTTAAACAATAAAAACGACTTCCGGCCTTATTTAGTTCACATTTTTACTTTTGTTAACCTAGCCCGTATTCATAACGCACTAAACCTTTTTATCGCGTTAAACGCCTTTTCTCGACAACAAAAGCACAATTTCATCAGAAACAAACAAAACAAGAAAAATGAATCTATTCAACAAGTCTGCAACACATCCTTAAGAGTTACATGATTTCAACCAATGTCAATGTGTAATTTCCCCAGTTCTGATCATTGTTTAGGTTGTTGGTAGCTTGGTCCAATGCCAAAACACAGTGAAATCTCTTTATGGCTTTAAACGCGTTTTCTCCTCGAGAGAAACATGATTTCACTAAAAACGATATAGTTCAAACATGCCTGTTGTAACTGTCTGCAAACACTCAGAGCCTTAAAGTAGGGTTTTCACCAATGTGTTTTTTGGTGAGAAACCTTCTATTTCAAGGTTCGGTGCGTTATCAGACACGTACAATATGTATTTTTTGTGTTTCTGATGAAATCCCTCCTTTTAATGCATTTTCTCACAGAAAATGAGTCTCTCGCCATGGGAAAATGGCCTTCTTGAGAAAGCATATTCTGGTCGAGAAATGGTGTTTTAAACAATAAAAACGACTCCCGGCCTTATTTAGTTCACATTTTTACTTTTGGTAACGTAGCCCGTATTCATAACGTACTAAACCTTTTTATCGCGTTAAACGCCTTTTCTCGACAAGAAAAGCACAATTTCATCAGAAACAAACAAAACAAGAAAAATGAATCTATTCAACAAGTCTGCAACACATCCTTAAGAGTTACATGATTTCAACCAATGTCAATGTGTAATTTCCCCAGTTCTGATCATTGTTTAGGTTGTTGGTAGCTTGGTCCAATGCCAAAACACAGTGAAATCTCTTTATGGCTTTAAACGCGTTTTCTCCTCGAGAGAAACATGATTTCACTAAAAACGATATAGTTCAAACATGCCTGTTGTAACTGTCTGCAAACACTCAGAGCCTTAAAGTAGGGTTTTCACCAATGTGTTTTTTGGTGAGAAACCTTCTATTTCAAGGTTCGGTGCGTTATCAGACACGTACAATATGTATTTTTTGTGTTTCTGATGAAATCCCTCCTTTTAATGCATTTTCTCACAGAAAATGAGTCTCTCGCCATGGGAAAATGGCCTTCTTGAGAAAGCATATTCTGGTCGAGAAATGGTGTTTTAAACAATAAAAACGACTCCCGGCCTTATTTAGTTCACATTTTTACTTTTGGTAACGTAGCCCGTATTCATAACGCACTAAACCTTTTTATCGCGTTAAACGCCTTTTCTCGACAAGAAAAGCACAATTTCATCAGAAACAAACAAAACAAGAAAAATGAATCTATTCAACAAGTCTGCAACACATCTTTAAGAGTTACATGATTTCACCCAATGTCAATGTGTAATTTCTCCAGTTCTGATCATTGTTTAGGTTGTTGGTAGCTTGGTCCAATGCCAAAATACAGCGAAATCTCTTTATGGCTTTAAACGCGTTTTCTCCTCGAGAGAAACATGATTTCACTAAAAACGTTATAGTTTAAACATGCCTGTTGTACATGTTTGCAAACACTCAGAGCCTTAAAGTACGGTTTTGACCAATGTGTTTTTTGGTGAGAAACCTTCTATTTCAAGGTTCTATGCGTTTTCAGACACGTACAATATGTATTTTTTGTGTTTCTGATGAAATCCCTCCTTTTAATGCTTTTTTTCACAGAAAATGAGTCTCTCGCCATGGGAAAATGGCGTTCTTGAGAAAGCATATTCTGGTCGAGAAATGGTGTTTTAAACAATAAAAACGACTCCCGGCCTTATTTAGTTCACATTTTTACTTTTGGTAACGTAGCCCGTATTCATAACGTACTAAACCTTTTTATCGCGTTAAACGCCTTTTCTCGACAAGAAAAGCACAATTTCATCAGAAACAAACAAAACAAGAAAAATGAATCTATTCAACAAGTCTGCAACACATCCTTAAGAGTTACATGATTTCAACCAATGTCAATGTGTAATTTCCCCAGTTCTGATCATTGTTTAGGTTGTTGGTAGCTTGGTCCAATGCCAAAACACAGTAAATTTGTTTATGGCTTTAAACGCGTTTTCTCCTCGAGAGAAACATGATTTCACTAAAAACGATATAGTTCAAACATGCCTGTTGTAACTGTCTTCAAACACTCAGAGCCTTAAAGTAGGGTTTTCACCAATGTGTTTTTTGGTGAGAAACCTTCTATTTCAAGGTTCGGTGCGTTATCAGACACGTACAATATGTATTTTTTGTGTTTCTGATGAAATCCCTCCTTTTAATGCATTTTCTCACAGAAAATGAGTCTCTCGCCATGGGAAAATGGCTTTCTTGAGAAAGCATATTCTGGTCGAGAAATGGTGTTTTAAACAATAAAAACGACTCCCAGCCTAATTTAGTTCACATTTTTACTTTTGTTAACCTAGCCCGTATTCATAACGCACTAAACCTTTTTATCGCGTTAAACGCCTTTTCTCGACAAGAAAAGCACAATTTCATCAGAAACAAACAAAACTAGAAAAATGAATCTATTCAACAAGTCTGCAACACATCCTTAAGAGTTACATGATTTCAACCAATGTCAATGTGTAATTTCCCCAGTTCTGATCATTGTTTAGGTTGTTGGTAGCTTGGTCCAATGCCAAAACACAGTGAAATCTCTTTATGGCTTTAAACGCGTTTTCTCCTCGAGAGAAACATGATTTCACTAAAAACGATATAGTTCAAACATGCCTGTTGTAACTGTCTGCAAACACTCAGAGCCTTAAAATAGGGTTTTCACCAATGTGTTTTTTGGTGAGAAACCTTCTATTTCAAGGTTCGGTGCGTTATCAGACACGTACAATATGTATTTTTTGTGTTTCTGATGAAATCCCTCCTTTTAATGCATTTTCTCACAGAAAATGAGTCTCTCGCCATGGGAAAATGGCCTTCTTGAGAAAGCATATTCTGGTCGAGAAATGGTGTTTTAAACAATAAAAACGACTCCCGGCCTTATTTAGTTCACATTTTTACTTTTGGTAACGTAGCCCGTATTCATAACGCACTAAACCTTTTTATCGCGTTAAACGCCTTTTCTCGACAAGAAAAGCACAATTTCATCAGAAACAAACAAAACAAGAAAAATGAATCTATTCAACAAGTCTGCAACACATCTTTAAGAGTTACATGCTTTCACCCAATGTCAATGTGTAATTTCTCCAGTTCTGATCATTGTTTAGGTTGTTGGTAGCTTGGTCCAATGCCAAAACACAGTGAAATCTCTTTATGGCTTTAAACGCGTTTTCTCCTCGAGAGAAACATGATTTCACTAAAAACGTTATAGTTTAAACATGCCTGTTGTAACTGTCTGCAAACACTCAGAGCCTTAAAGTACGGTTTTCACCAATGTGTTTTTTGGTGAGAAACCTTCTATTTCAAGGTTCTGTGCGTTTTCAGACATGTACAATATGTATTTTTTGTGTTTCTGATGAAATCCCTCCTTTTAATGCTTTTTTTCACAGAAAATGAGTCTCTCGCCATGGGAAAATGGCGTTCTTGAGAAAGCATATTCTGGTCGAGAAATGGTGTTTTAAACAATAAAAACGACTTCCGGCCTTATTTAGTTCACATTTTTACTTTTGTTAACCTAGCCCGTATTCATAACGCACTAAACCTTTTTATCGCGTTAAACGCCTTTTCTCGACAACAAAAGCACAATTTCATCAGAAACAAACAAAACAAGAAAAATGAATCTATTCAACAAGTCTGCAACACATCCTTAAGAGTTACATGATTTCAACCAATGTCAATGTGTAATTTCCCCAGTTCTGATCATTGTTTAGGTTGTTGGTAGCTTGGTCCAATGCCAAAACACAGTGAAATCTCTTTATGGCTTTAAACGCGTTTTCTCCTCGAGAGAAACATGATTTCACTAAAAACGATATAGTTCAAACATGCCTGTTGTAACTGTCTGCAAACACTCAGAGCCTTAAAGTAGGGTTTTCACCAATGTGTTTTTTGGTGAGAAACCTTCTATTTCAAGGTTCGGTGCGTTATCAGACACGTACAATATGTATTTTTTGTGTTTCTGATGAAATCCCTCCTTTTAATGCATTTTCTCACAGAAAATGAGTCTCTCGCCATGGGAAAATGGCCTTCTTGAGAAAGCATATTCTGGTCGAGAAATGGTGTTTTAAACAATAAAAACGACTCCCGGCCTTATTTAGTTCACATTTTTACTTTTGGTAACGTAGCCCGTATTCATAACGCACTAAACCTTTTTATCGCGTTAAACGCCTTTTCTCGACAAGAAAAGCACAATTTCATCAGAAACAAACAAAACAAGAAAAATGAATCTATTCAACAAGTCTGCAACACATCTTTAAGAGTTACATGATTTCACCCAATGTCAATGTGTAATTTCTCCAGTTCTGATCATTGTTTAGGTTGTTGGTAGCTTGGTCCAATGCCAAAATACAGCGAAATCTCTTTATGGCTTTAAACGCGTTTTCTCCTCGAGAGAAACATGATTTCACTAAAAACGTTATAGTTTAAACATGCCTGTTGTACATGTTTGCAAACACTCAGAGCCTTAAAGTACGGTTTTGACCAATGTGTTTTTTGGTGAGAAACCTTCTATTTCAAGGTTCTGTGCGTTTTCAGACACGTACAATATGTATTTTTTGTGTTTCTGATGAAATCCCTCCTTTTAATGCTTTTTTTCACAGAAAATGAGTCTCTCGCCATGGGAAAATGGCGTTCTTGAGAAAGCATATTCTGGTCGAGAAATGGTGTTTTAAACAATAAAAACGACTCCCGGCCTTATTTAGTTCACATTTTTACTTTTGGTAACGTAGCCCGTATTCATAACGTACTAAACCTTTTTATCGCGTTAAACGCCTTTTCTCGACAAGAAAAGCACAATTTCATCAGAAACAAACAAAACAAGAAAAATGAATCTATTCAACAAGTCTGCAACACATCCTTAAGAGTTACATGATTTCAACCAATGTCAATGTGTAATTTCCCCAGTTCTGATCATTGTTTAGGTTGTTGGTAGCTTGGTCCAATGCCAAAACACAGTGAAATCTCTTTATGGCTTTAAACGCGTTTTCTCCTCGAGAGAAACATGATTTCACTAAAAACGATATAGTTCAAACATGCCTGTTGTAACTGTCTGCAAACACTCAGAGCCTTAAAGTAGGGTTTTCACCAATATGTTTTTTTATTGTGAGAAACCTTCTATTTCAAGGTTCGGTGCGTTATCAGACACGTACAATATGTATTTTTTGTGTTTCTGATGAAATCCCTCCTTTTAATGCATTTTCTCACAGAAAATGAGTCTCTCGCCATGGGAAAATGGCCTTCTTGAGAAAGCATATTCTGGTCGAGAAATGGTGTTTTAAACAATAAAAACGACTCCCGGCCTTATTTAGTTCACATTTTTACTTTTGGTAACGTAGCCCGTATTCATAACGCACTAAACCTTTTTATCGCGTTAAACGCCTTTTCTCGACAAGAAAAGCACAATTTCATCAGAAACAAACAAAACAAGAAAAATGAATCTATTCAACAAGTCTGCAACACATCTTTAAGAGTTACATGATTTCACCCAATGTCAATGTGTAATTTCTCCAGTTCTGATCATTGTTTAGGTTGTTGGTAGCTTGGTCCAATGCCAAAATACAGCGAAATCTCTTTATGGCTTTAAACGCGTTTTCTCCTCGAGAGAAACATGATTTCACTAAAAACGTTATAGTTTAAACATGCCTGTTGTACATGTTTGCAAACACTCAGAGCCTTAAAGTACGGTTTTGACCAATGTGTTTTTTGGTGAGAAACCTTCTATTTCAAGGTTCTGTGCGTTTTCAGACACGTACAATATGTATTTTTTGTGTTTCTGATGAAATCCCTCCTTTTAATGCTTTTTTTCACAGAAAATGAGTCTCTCGCCATGGGAAAATGGCGTTCTTGAGAAAGCATATTGTGGTCGAGAAATGGTGTTTTAAACAATAAAAACGACTCCCGGCCTTATTTAGTTCACATTTTTACTTTTGGTAACGTAGCCCGTATTCATAACGTACTAAACCTTTTTATCGCGTTAAACGCCTTTTCTCGACAAGAAAAGCACAATTTCATCAGAAACAAACAAAACAAGAAAAATGAATCTATTCAACAAGTCTGCAACACATCCTTAAGAGTTACATGATTTCAACCAATGTCAATGTGTAATTTCCCCAGTTCTGATCATTGTTTAGGTTGTTGGTAGCTTGGTCCAATGCCAAAACACAGTGAAATCTCTTTATGGCTTTAAACGCGTTTTCTCCTCGAGAGAAACATGATTTCACTAAAAACGATATAGTTCAAACATGCCTGTTGTAACTGTCTGCAAACACTCAGAGCCTTAAAGTAGGGTTTTCACCAATGTGTTTTTTGGTGAGAAACCTTCTATTTCAAGGTTCGGTGCGTTATCAGACACGTACAATATGTATTTTTTGTGTTTCTGATGAAATCCCTCCTTTTAATGCATTTTCTCACAGAAAATGAGTCTCTCGCCATGGGAAAATGGCCTTCTTGAGAAAGCATATTCTGGTCGAGAAATGGTGTTTTAAACAATAAAAACGACTCCCGGCCTTATTTAGTTCACATTTTTACTTTTGGTAACGTAGCCCGTATTCATAACGCACTAAACCTTTTTATCGCGTTAAACGCCTTTTCTCGACAAGAAAAGCACAATTTCATCAGAAACAAACAAAACAAGAAAAATGAATCTATTCAACAAGTCTGCAACACATCTTTAAGAGTTACATGATTTCACCCAATGTCAATGTGTAATTTCTCCAGTTCTGATCATTGTTTAGGTTGTTGGTAGCTTGGTCCAATGCCAAAATACAGCGAAATCTCTTTATGGCTTTAAACGCGTTTTCTCCTCGAGAGAAACATGATTTCACTAAAAACGTTATAGTTTAAACATGCCTGTTGTACATGTTTGCAAACACTCAGAGCCTTAAAGTACGGTTTTGACCAATGTGTTTTTTGGTGAGAAACCTTCTATTTCAAGGTTCTATGCGTTTTCAGACACGTACAATATGTATTTTTTGTGTTTCTGATGAAATCCCTCCTTTTAATGCTTTTTTTCACAGAAAATGAGTCTCTCGCCATGGGAAAATGGCGTTCTTGAGAAAGCATATTCTGGTCGAGAAATGGTGTTTTAAACAATAAAAACGACTCCCGGCCTTATTTAGTTCACATTTTTACTTTTGGTAACGTAGCCCGTATTCATAACGTACTAAACCTTTTTATCGCGTTAAACGCCTTTTCTCGACAAGAAAAGCACAATTTCATCAGAAACAAACAAAACAAGAAAAATGAATCTATTCAACAAGTCTGCAACACATCCTTAAGAGTTACATGATTTCAACCAATGTCAATGTGTAATTTCCCCAGTTCTGATCATTGTTTAGGTTGTTGGTAGCTTGGTCCAATGCCAAAACACAGTAAATTTGTTTATGGCTTTAAACGCGTTTTCTCCTCGAGAGAAACATGATTTCACTAAAAACGATATAGTTCAAACATGCCTGTTGTAACTGTCTTCAAACACTCAGAGCCTTAAAGTAGGGTTTTCACCAATGTGTTTTTTGGTGAGAAACCTTCTATTTCAAGGTTCGGTGCGTTATCAGACACGTACAATATGTATTTTTTGTGTTTCTGATGAAATCCCTCCTTTTAATGCATTTTCTCACAGAAAATGAGTCTCTCGCCATGGGAAAATGGCTTTCTTGAGAAAGCATATTCTGGTCGAGAAATGGTGTTTTAAACAATAAAAACGACTCCCAGCCTAATTTAGTTCACATTTTTACTTTTGTTAACCTAGCCCGTATTCATAACGCACTAAACCTTTTTATCGCGTTAAACGCCTTTTCTCGACAAGAAAAGCACAATTTCATCAGAAACAAACAAAACTAGAAAAATGAATCTATTCAACAAGTCTGCAACACATCCTTAAGAGTTACATGATTTCAACCAATGTCAATGTGTAATTTCCCCAGTTCTGATCATTGTTTAGGTTGTTGGTAGCTTGGTCCAATGCCAAAACACAGTGAAATCTCTTTATGGCTTTAAACGCGTTTTCTCCTCGAGAGAAACATGATTTCACTAAAAACGATATAGTTCAAACATGCCTGTTGTAACTGTCTGCAAACACTCAGAGCCTTAAAATAGGGTTTTCACCAATGTGTTTTTTGGTGAGAAACCTTCTATTTCAAGGTTCGGTGCGTTATCAGACACGTACAATATGTATTTTTTGTGTTTCTGATGAAATCCCTCCTTTTAATGCATTTTCTCACAGAAAATGAGTCTCTCGCCATGGGAAAATGGCCTTCTTGAGAAAGCATATTCTGGTCGAGAAATGGTGTTTTAAACAATAAAAACGACTCCCGGCCTTATTTAGTTCACATTTTTACTTTTGGTAACGTAGCCCGTATTCATAACGCACTAAACTTTTTTATCGCGTTAAACGCCTTTTCTCGACAAGAAAAGCACAATTTCATCAGAAACAAACAAAACAAGAAAAATGAATCTATTCAACAAGTCTGCAACACATCTTTAAGAGTTACATGATTTCACCCAATGTCAATGTGTAATTTCTCCAGTTCTGATCATTGTTTAGGTTGTTGGTAGCTTGGTCCAATGCCAAAATACAGCGAAATCTTTTTATGGCTTTAAACGCGTTTTCTCCTCGAGAGAAACATGATTTCACTAAAAACGTTATAGTTTAAACATGCCTGTTGTACATGTTTGCAAACACTCAGAGCCTTAAAGTACGGTTTTCATCAATGTGGTTTTTGGTGAAAAACCTTCTATTTCAAGGTTCTGTGCGTTTTCAGACACGTACAATATGTATTTTTTGTGTTTCTGATGAAATCCCTCCTTTTAATGCATTTTCTCACAGAAAATGAGTCTCTCGCCATGGAAAAATGGCTTTCTTGAGAAAGCATATTCTGGTCGAGAAATGGTGTTTTAAACAATAAAAACGACTCCCGGCCTTATTTAGTTCACATTTTTACTTTTGGTAACGTAGCCCGTATTCATAACGCACTAAACCTTTTTATCGCGTTAAACGCCTTTTCTCGACAACAAAAGCACAATTTCATCAGAAACAAACAAAACAAGAAAAATGAATCTATTCAACAAGTCTGCAACACATCCTTAAGAGTTACATGATTTCACCCAATGTCAATGTGTAATTTCTCCAGTTCTGATCATTGTTTAGGTTGTTGGTAGCTTGGTCCAATGCCAAAACAGAGTGAAATCTTTTTATGGCTTTAAACGCGTTTTCTCCTTGAGAGAAACATGATTTCACTGAAAACGTTATAGTTTAAACATGCCTGTTGTACATGATGCAAACACTCAGAGCCTTAAAGTACGGATTTCATCAATGTGGTTTTTGGTGAGAAACCTTCTATTTCAAGGTTCTGTGCGTTTTCAGACACGTACAATATGTATTTTTTGTGTTTCTGATGAAATCCCTCCTTTTAATGCATTTTCTCACAGAAAATTAGTCTCTTGCCATGGGAAAATGGCTTTCTTGAAAAAGCATATTCTGGTCGAGAAATGGTGTTTTAAACAATAAAAACGACTCCCGGCCTTATTTAGTTCACATTTTAACTTTTGTTAACCTAGCCCGTATTCATAACGCACTAAACCTTTTTACCGCGTTAAACGCCTTTCTTCGACAACAAAAGCACAATTTCATCAAAAACAAACAAAACAAGAAAAATGAATCTATTCAACAAGTCTGCAACACATCCTTAAGAGTTACATGATTTCACCCAATGTCAATGTGTAATTTCTCCAGTTCTGATCATTGTTTAGGTTGTTGGCAGCTTGGTCCAATGCCCAAACACAGTGAAATCTTTTTATGGCTTTAAACGCGTTTTCTCCTCGAGAAAAACATGATTTCACTAAAAACGTTATAGTTTAAACATGCCTGTTGTACATGTCTGCAAACACTCAGAGCCTTAAAGTACGGCTTTTCACCAATGTGATTTTTGGTGAGAAACCTTCTATTTCAAGGTTCTGTGCGTTTTCAGACATGTACAATATGTATTTTTTGTGTTTCTGATGAAATCCCTCCTTTTAATGCATTTTCTCACAGAAAATGAGTCTCTCGCCATGGGAAAATGGCTTTCTTGAGAAAGCATATTCTGGTCGAGAAATGGTGTTTTAAACAATAAAAACGACTCCCGGCCTTATTTAGTTCACATTTTTACTTTTGGTAACGTAGCCCGTATTCATAACGCACTAAACCTTTTTACCGCGTTAAACGCCTTTTCTCGACAAGAAAAGCACAATTTCATCAGAAACAAACAAAACAAGAAAAATGAATCTATTCAACAAGTCTGCAACACATCCTTAAGAGTTACATGATTTCACCCAATGTCAATGTGTAATTTCTCCAGTTCTGATCATTGTTTAGGTTGTTGGCAGCTTGGTCCAATGCCAAAACACAGTGAAATCTTTTTATGGCTTTAAACGCGTTTTCTCCTCGAGAAAAACATGATTTCACTAAAAACGTTATAGTTTAAACATGCCTGTTGTACATGTCTGCAAACACTCAGAGCCTTAAAGTACGGCTTTCACCAATGTGATTTTTGGTGAGAAACCTTCTATTTCAAGGTTCTGTGCGTTTTCAGACATGTACAATATGTATTTTTTGTGTTTCTGATGAAATCCCTCCTTTTAATGCATTTTCTCACAGAAAATGAGTCTCTCGCCATGGGAAAATGGCGTTCTTGAGAAAGCATATTCTGGTCGAGAAATGGTGTTTTAAACAATAAAAAAGACTCCCGGCCTTATTTAGTTCACATTTTTACTTTTGTTAACCTAGCCCGTATTCATAACGCACTAAACCTTTTTATCGCGTTAAACGCCTTTTCTCGACAAGAAAAGCACAATTTCATCAGAAACAAACAAAACAAGAAAAATGAATCTATTCAACAAGTCTGCAACATATTCTTAAGAGTTACATGCTTTCACCCAATGTCAATGTGTAATTTCTCCAGTTCTGATCATTGTTTAGGTTGTTGGTAGCTTGGTCCAATGCCAAAACACAGTGAAATCTCTTTATGGCTTTAAACGCGTTTTCTCCTCGAGAGAAACATGATTTCACTAAAAACGTTATAGTTTAAACATGCATGTTGTAACTGTCTGCAAACACTCAGAGCCTTAAAGTACGGTTTTCACCAATGTGTTTTTTGGTGAGAAACCTTCTATTTCAAGGTTCTGTGCGTTTTCAGACATGTACAATATGTATTTTTTGTGTTTCTGATGAAATCCCTCCTTTTAATGCATTTTCTCACAGAAAATGAGTCTCTCGCCATGGGAAAATGGCGTTCTTGAGAAAGCATATTCTGGTCGAGAAATGGTGTTTTAAACAATAAAAACGACTCCCAGCCTAATTTAGTTCACATTTTTACTTTTGTTAACCTAGCCCGTATTCATAACGCACTAAACAGTTTTATCGCGTTAAACGCCTTTTCTCGACAACAAAAGCACAATTTCATCAGAAACAAACAAAACAAGAAAAATGAATCTATTCAACAAGTCTGCAACACATCCTTAAGAGTTACATGATTTCAACCAATGTCAATGTGTAATTTCCCCAGTTCTGATCATTGTTTAGGTTGTTGGTAGCTTGGTCCAATGCCAAAACACAGTGAAATCTCTTTATGGCTTTAAACGCGTTTTCTCCTCGAGAGAAACATGATTTCACTAAAAACGATATAGTTCAAACATGCCTGTTGTAACTGTCTGCAAACACTCAGAGCCTTAAAATAGGGTTTTCACCAATGTGTTTTTTGGTGAGAAACCTTCTATTTCAAGGTTCGGTGCGTTATCAGACACGTACAATATGTATTTTTTGTGTTTCTGATGAAATCCCTCCTTTTAATGCATTTTCTCACAGAAAATGAGTCTCTCGCCATGGGAAAATGGCCTTCTTGAGAAAGCATATTCTGGTCGAGAAATGGTGTTTTAAACAATAAAAACGACTCCCGGCCTTATTTAGTTCACATTTTTACTTTTGGTAACGTAGCCCGTATTCATAACGCACTAAACCTTTTTATCGCGTTAAACGCCTTTTCTCGACAAGAAAAGCACAATTTCATCAGAAACAAACAAAACAAGAAAAATGAATCTATTCAACAAGTCTGCAACACATCTTTAAGAGTTACATGATTTCACCCAATGTCAATGTGTAATTTCTCCAGTTCTGATCATTGTTTAGGTTGTTGGTAGCTTGGTCCAATGCCAAAATACAGCGAAATCTTTTTATGGCTTTAAACGCGTTTTCTCCTCGAGAGAAACATGATTTCACTAAAAACGTTATAGTTTAAACATGCCTGTTGTACATGTTTGCAAACACTCAGAGCCTTAAAGTACGGTTTTCATCAATGTGGTTTTTGGTGAAAAACCTTCTATTTCAAGGTTCTGTGCGTTTTCAGACACGTACAATATGTATTTTTTGTGTTTCTGATGAAATCCCTCCTTTTAATGCATTTTCTCACAGAAAATGAGTCTCTCGCCATGGGAAAATGGCTTTCTTGAGAAAGCATATTCTGGTCGAGAAATGGTGTTTTAAACAATAAAAACGACTCCCGGCCTTATTTAGTTCACATTTTTACTTTTGGTAACGTAGCCCGTATTCATAACGCACTAAACCTTTTTATCGCGTTAAACGCCTTTTCTCGACAACAAAAGCACAATTTCATCAGAAACAAACAAAACAAGAAAAATGAATCTATTCAACAAGTCTGCAACACATCCTTAAGAGTTACATGATTTCACCCAATGTCAATGTGTAATTTCTCCAGTTCTGATCATTGTTTAGGTTGTTGGTAGCTTGGTCCAATGCCAAAACAGAGTGAAATCTTTTTATGGCTTTAAACGCGTTTTCTCCTTGAGAGAAACATGATTTCACTGAAAACGTTATAGTTTAAACATGCCTGTTGTACATGATGCAAACACTCAGAGCCTTAAAGTACGGATTTCATCAATGTGGTTTTTGGTGAGAAACCTTCTATTTCAAGGTTCTGTGCGTTTTCAGACACGTACAATATGTATTTTTTGTGTTTCTGATGAAATCCCTCCTTTTAATGCATTTTCTCACAGAAAGTGAGTCTCTTGCCATGGGAAAATGGCTTTCTTGAAAAAGCATATTCTGGTCGAGAAATGGTGTTTTAAACAATAAAAACGACTCCCGGCCTTATTTAGTTCACATTTTAACTTTTGTTAACCTAGCCCGTATTCATAACGCACTAAACCTTTTTACCGCGTTAAACGCCTTTCTTCGACAACAAAAGCACAATTTCATCAAAAACAAACAAAACAAGAAAAATGAATCTATTCAACAAGTCTGCAACACATCCTTAAGAGTTACATGATTTCACCCAATGTCAATGTGTAATTTCTCCAGTTCTGATCATTGTTTAGGTTGTTGGCAGCTTGGTCCAATGCCAAAACACAGTGAAATCTTTTTATGGCTTTAAACGCGTTTTCTCCTCGAGAAAAACATGATTTCACTAAAAACGTTATAGTTTAAACATGCCTGTTGTACATGTCTGCAAACACTCAGAGCCTTAAAGTACGGCTTTCACCAATGTGATTTTTGGTGAGAAACCTTCTATTTCAAGGTTCTGTGCGTTTTCAGACATGTACAATATGTATTTTTTGTGTTTCTGATGAAATCCCTCCTTTTAATGCATTTTCTCACAGAAAATGAGTCTCTCGCCATGGGAAAATGGCTTTCTTGAGAAAGCATATTCTGGTCGAGAAATGGTGTTTTAAACAATAAAAACGACTCCCGGCCTTATTTAGTTCACATTTTTACTTTTGGTAACGTAGCCCGTATTCATAACGCACTAAACCTTTTTACCGCGTTAAACGCCTTTTCTCGACAAGAAAAGCACAATTTCATCAGAAACAAACAAAACAAGAAAAATGAATCTATTCAACAAGTCTGCAACACATCCTTAAGAGTTACATGATTTCACCCAATGTCAATGTGTAATTTCTCCAGTTCTGATCATTGTTTAGGTTGTTGGCAGCTTGGTCCAATGCCAAAACACAGTGAAATCTTTTTATGGCTTTAAACGCGTTTTCTCCTCGAGAAAAACATGATTTCACTAAAAACGTTATAGTTTAAACATGCCTGTTGTACATGTCTGCAAACACTCAGAGCCTTAAAGTACGGCTTTCACCAATGTGATTTTTGGTGAGAAACCTTCTATTTCAAGGTTCTGTGCGTTTTCAGACATGTACAATATATATTTTTTGTGTTTCTGATGAAATCCCTCCTTTTAATGCATTTTCTCACAGAAAATGAGTCTCTCGCCATGGGAAAATGGCTTTCTTGAGAAAGCATATTCTGGTCGAGAAATGGTGTTTTAAACAATAAAAACGACTCCCAGCCTAATTTAGTTCACATTTTTACTTTTGTTAACCTAGCCCGTATTCATAACGCACTAAACCTTTTTATCGCGTTAAACGCCTTTTCTCGACAAGAAAAGCACAATTTCATCAGAAACAAACAAAACTAGAAAAATGAATCTATTCAACAAGTCTGCAACACATCCTTAAGAGTTACATGATTTCAACCAATGTCAATGTGTAATTTCCCCAGTTCTGATCATTGTTTAGGTTGTTGGTAGCTTGGTCCAATGCCAAAACACAGTGAAATCTCTTTATGGCTTTAAACGCGTTTTCTCCTCGAGAGAAACATGATTTCACTAAAAACGATATAGTTCAAACATGCCTGTTGTAACTGTCTGCAAACACTCAGAGCCTTAAAATAGGGTTTTCACCAATGTGTTTTTTGGTGAGAAACCTTCTATTTCAAGGTTCGGTGCGTTATCAGACACGTACAATATGTATTTTTTGTGTTTCTGATGAAATCCCTCCTTTTAATGCATTTTCTCACAGAAAATGAGTCTCTCGCCATGGGAAAATGGCCTTCTTGAGAAAGCATATTCTGGTCGAGAAATGGTGTTTTAAACAATAAAAACGACTCCCGGCCTTATTTAGTTCACATTTTTACTTTTGGTAACGTAGCCCGTATTCATAACGCACTAAACCTTTTTATCGCGTTAAACGCCTTTTCTCGACAAGAAAAGCACAATTTCATCAGAAACAAACAAAACAAGAAAAATGAATCTATTCAACAAGTCTGCAACACATCTTTAAGAGTTACATGATTTCACCCAATGTCAATGTGTAATTTCTCCAGTTCTGATCATTGTTTAGGTTGTTGGTAGCTTGGTCCAATGCCAAAATACAGCGAAATCTTTTTATGGCTTTAAACGCGTTTTCTCCTCGAGAGAAACATGATTTCACTAAAAACGTTATAGTTTAAACATGCCTGTTGTACATGTTTGCAAACACTCAGAGCCTTAAAGTACGGTTTTCATCAATGTGGTTTTTGGTGAAAAACCTTCTATTTCAAGGTTCTGTGCGTTTTCAGACACGTACAATATGTATTTTTTGTGTTTCTGATGAAATCCCTCCTTTTAATGCATTTTCTCACAGAAAATGAGTCTCTCGCCATGGGAAAATGGCTTTCTTGAGAAAGCATATTCTGGTCGAGAAATGGTGTTTTAAACAATAAAAACGACTCCCGGCCTTATTTAGTTCACATTTTTACTTTTGGTAACGTAGCCCGTATTCATAACGCACTAAACCTTTTTATCGCGTTAAACGCCTTTTCTCGACAACAAAAGCACAATTTCATCAGAAACAAACAAAACAAGAAAAATGAATCTATTCAACAAGTCTGCAACACATCCTTAAGAGTTACATGATTTCACCCAATGTCAATGTGTAATTTCTCCAGTTCTGATCATTGTTTAGGTTGTTGGTAGCTTGGTCCAATGCCAAAACAGAGTGAAATCTTTTTATGGCTTTAAACGCGTTTTCTCCTTGAGAGAAACATGATTTCACTGAAAACGTTATAGTTTAAACATGCCTGTTGTACATGATGCAAACACTCAGAGCCTTAAAGTACGGATTTCATCAATGTGGTTTTTGGTGAGAAACCTTCTATTTCAAGGTTCTGTGCGTTTTCAGACACGTACAATATGTATTTTTTGTGTTTCTGATGAAATCCCTCCTTTTAATGCATTTTCTCACAGAAAGTGAGTCTCTTGCCATGGGAAAATGGCTTTCTTGAAAAAGCATATTCTGGTCGAGAAATGGTGTTTTAAACAATAAAAACGACTCCCGGCCTTATTTAGTTCACATTTTAACTTTTGTTAACCTAGCCCGTATTCATAACGCACTAAACCTTTTTACCGCGTTAAACGCCTTTCTTCGACAACAAAAGCACAATTTCATCAAAAACAAA
The DNA here is from genome assembly GCF_029633865.1 of Lampris incognitus. Classification (NCBI taxonomy): domain Eukaryota; kingdom Metazoa; phylum Chordata; class Actinopteri; order Lampriformes; family Lampridae; genus Lampris; species Lampris incognitus. Next base: position 48,276,578 of record NC_079213.1, on the reverse strand, counting down.
CAAAACAAGAAAAATGAATCTATTCAACAAGTCTGCAACACATCCTTAAGAGTTACATGATTTCACCCAATGTCAATGTGTAATTTCTCCAGTTCTGATCATTGTTTAGGTTGTTGGTAGCTTGGTCCAATGCCAAAACAGAGTGAAATCTTTTTATGGCTTTAAACGCGTTTTCTCCTTGAGAGAAACATGATTTCACTGAAAACGTTATAGTTTAAACATGCCTGTTGTACATGATGCAAACACTCAGAGCCTTAAAGTACGGATTTCATCAATGTGGTTTTTGGTGAGAAACCTTCTATTTCAAGGTTCTGTGCGTTTTCAGACACGTACAATATGTATTTTTTGTGTTTCTGATGAAATCCCTCCTTTTAATGCATTTTCTCACAGAAAGTGAGTCTCTTGCCATGGGAAAATGGCTTTCTTGAGAAAGCATATTCTGGTCGAGAAATGGTGTTTTAAACAATAAAAACGACTCCCGGCCTTATTTAGTTCACATTTTAACTTTTGGTAACGTAGCCCGTATTCATAACGCACTAAACCTTTTTACCGCGTTAAACGCCTTTTCTCGACAACAAAAGCACAATTTCATCAAAAACAAACAAAACAAGAAAAATGAATCTATTCAACAAGTCTGCAACACATCCTTAAGAGTTACATGATTTCACCCAATGTCAATGTGTAATTTCTCCAGTTCTGATCATTGTTTAGGTTGTTGGCAGCTTGGTCCAATGCCAAAACACAGTGAAATCTTTTTATGGCTTTAAACGCGTTTTCTCCTCGAGAAAAACATGATTTCACTAAAAACGTTATAGTTTAAACATGCCTGTTGTACATGTCTGCAAACACTCAGAGCCTTAAAGTACGGCTTTCACCAATGTGATTTTTGGTGAGAAACCTTCTATTTCAAGGTTCTGTGCGTTTTCAGACATGTACAATATGTATTTTTTGTGTTTCTGATGAAATCCCTCCTTTTAATGCATTTTCTCACAGAAAATGAGTCTCTCGCCATGGGAAAATGGCGTTCTTGAGAAAGCATATTCTGGTCGAGAAATGGTGTTTTAAACAATAAAAACGACTCCCGGCCTTATTTAGTTCACATTTTTACTTTTGTTAACCTAGCCCGTATTCATAACGCACTAAACCTTTTTATCGCGTTAAACGCCTTTTCTCGACAAGAAAAGCACAATTTCATCAGAAACAAACAAAACAAGAAAAATGAATCTATTCAACAAGTCTGCAACACATCTTTAAGAGTTACATGATTTCACCCAATGTCAATGTGTAATTTCTCCAGTTCTGATCATTGTTTAGGTTGTTGGTAGCTTGGTCCAATGCCAAAATACAGCGAAATCTTTTTATGGCTTTAAACGCGTTTTCTCCTCGAGAGAAACATGATTTCACTAAAAACGTTATAGTTTAAACATGCCTGTTGTACATGTTTGCAAACACTCAGAGCCTTAAAGTACGGTTTTCATCAATGTGGTTTTTGGTGAAAAACCTTCTATTTCAAGGTTCTGTGCGTTTTCAGACACGTACAATATGTATTTTTTGTGTTTCTGATGAAATCCCTCCTTTTAATGCATTTTCTCACAGAAAATGAGTCTCTCGCCATGGGAAAATGGCTTTCTTGAGAAAGCATATTCTGGTCGAGAAATGGTGTTTTAAACAATAAAAACGACTCCCGGCCTTATTTAGTTCACATTTTTACTTTTGGTAACGTAGCCCGTATTCATAACGCACTAAACCTTTTTATCGCGTTAAACGCCTTTTCTCGACAACAAAAGCACAATTTCATCAGAAACAAACAAAACAAGAAAAATGTATCTATTCAACAAGTCTGCAACACATCCTTAAGAGTTATATGATTTCACCCAATGTCAATGTGTAATTTCTCCAGTTCTGATCATTGTTTAGGTTGTTGGTAGCTTGGTCCAATGCCAAAACAGAGTGAAATCTTTTTATGGCTTTAAACGCGTTTTCTCCTTGAGAGAAACATGATTTCACTGAAAACGTTATAGTTTAAACATGCCTGTTGTACATGATGCAAACACTCAGAGCCTTAAAGTACGGATTTCATCAATGTGGTTTTTGGTGAGAAACCTTCTATTTCAAGGTTCTGTGCGTTTTCAGACACGTACAATATGTATTTTTTGTGTTTCTGATGAAATCCCTCCTTTTAATGCATTTTCTCACAGAAAGTGAGTCTCTTGCCATGGGAAAATGGCTTTCTTGAGAAAGCATATTCTGGTCGAGAAATGGTGTTTTAAACAATAAAAACGACTCCCGGCCTTATTTAGTTCACATTTTAACTTTTGTTAACCTAGCCCGTATTCATAACGCACTAAACCTTTTTACCGCGTTAAACGCCTTTTCTCGACAACAAAAGCACAATTTCATCAAAAACAAACAAAACAAGAAAAATGAATCTATTCAACAAGTCTGCAACACATCCTTAAGAGTTACATGATTTCACCCAATGTCAATGTGTAATTTCTCCAGTTCTGATCATTGTTTAGGTTGTTGGCAGCTTGGTCCAATGCCAAAACACAGTGAAATCTTTTTATGGCTTTAAACGCGTTTTCTCCTCGAGAAAAACATGATTTCACTAAAAACGTTATAGTTTAAACATGCCTGTTGTACATGTCTGCAAACACTCAGAGCCTTAAAGTACGGCTTTCACCAATGTGATTTTTGGTGAGAAACCTTCTATTTCAAGGTTCTGTGCGTTTTCAGACATGTACAATATGTATTTTTTGTGTTTCTGATGAAATCCCTCCTTTTAATGCATTTTCTCACAGAAAATGAGTCTCTCGCAATGGGAAAATGGCGTTCTTGAGAAAGCATATTCTGGTCGAGAAATGGTGTTTTAAACAATAAAAACGACTCCCGGCCTTATTTAGTTCACATTTTTACTTTTGTTAACCTAGCCCGTATTCATAACGCACTAAACCTTTTTATCGCGTTAAACGCCTTTTCTCGACAAGAAAAGCACAATTTCATCAGAAACAAACAAAACAAGAAAAATGAATCTATTCAACAAGTCTGCAACATATTCTTAAGAGTTACATGCTTTCACCCAATGTCAATGTGTAATTTCTCCAGTTCTGATCATTGTTTAGGTTGTTGGTAGCTTGGTCCAATGCCAAAACACAGTGAAATCTCTTTATGGCTTTAAACGCGTTTTCTCCTCGAGAGAAACATGATTTCACTAAAAACGTTATAGTTTAAACATGCCTGTTGTAACTGTCTGCAAACACTCAGAGCCTTAAAGTACGGTTTTCACCAATGTGTTTTTTGGTGAGAAACCTTCTATTTCAAGGTTCTGTGCGTTTTCAGACATGTACAATATGTATTTTTTGTGTTTCTGATGAAATCCCTCCTTTTAATGCTTTTTTTCACAGAAAATGAGTCTCTCGCCATGGGAAAATGGCGTTCTTGAGAAAGCATATTCTGGTCGAGAAATGGTGTTTTAAACAATAAAAACGACTTCCGGCCTTATTTAGTTCACATTTTTACTTTTGGTAACGTAGCCCGTATTCATAACGCACTAAACCTTTTTATCGCGTTAAACGCCTTTTCTCGACAACAAAAGCACAATTTCATCAGAAACAAACAAAACAAGAAAAATGAATCTATTCAACAAGTCTGCAACACATCCTTAAGAGTTACATGATTTCAACCAATGTCAATGTGTAATTTCCCCAGTTCTGATCATTGTTTAGGTTGTTGGTAGCTTGGTCCAATGCCAAAACACAGTGAAATCTCTTTATGGCTTTAAACGCGTTTTCTCCTCGAGAGAAACATGATTTCACTAAAAACGATATAGTTCAAACATGCCTGTTGTAACTGTCTGCAAACACTCAGAGCCTTAAAGTAGGGTTTTCACCAATGTGTTTTTTGGTGAGAAACCTTCTATTTCAAGGTTCGGTGCGTTATCAGACACGTACAATATGTATTTTTTGTGTTTCTGATGAAATCCCTCCTTTTAATGCATTTTCTCACAGAAAATGAGTCTCTCGCCATGGGAAAATGGCCTTCTTGAGAAAGCATATTCTGGTCGAGAAATGGTGTTTTAAACAATAAAAACGACTCCCGGCCTTATTTAGTTCACATTTTTACTTTTGGTAACGTAGCCCGTATTCATAACGCACTAAACCTTTTTATCGCGTTAAACGCCTTTTCTCGACAAGAAAAGCACAATTTCATCAGAAACAAACAAAACAAGAAAAATGAATCTATTCAACAAGTCTGCAACACATCTTTAAGAGTTACATGATTTCACCCAATGTCAATGTGTAATTTCTCCAGTTCTGATCATTGTTTAGGTTGTTGGTAGCTTGGTCCAATGCCAAAATACAGCGAAATCTTTTTATGGCTTTAAACGCGTTTTCTCCTCGAGAGAAACATGATTTCACTAAAAACGTTATAGTTTAAACATGCCTGTTGTACATGTTTGCAAACACTCAGAGCCTTAAAGTACGGTTTTGACCAATGTGTTTTTTGGTGAGAAATCTTCTATTTCAAGGTTCTGTGCGTTTTCAGACATGTACAATATGTATTTTTTGTGTTTCTGATGAAATCCCTCCTTTTAATGCTTTTTTTTCACAGAAAATGAGTCTCTCGCCATGGGAAAATGGCGTTCTTGAGAAAGCATATTCTGGTCGAGAAATGGTGTTTTAAACAATAAAAACGACTCCCGGCCTTATTTAGTTCACATTTTTACTTTTGGTAACGTAGCCCGTATTCATAACGTACTAAACCTTTTTATCGCGTTAAACGCCTTTTCTCGACAAGAAAAGCACAATTTCATCAGAAACAAACAAAACAAGAAAAATGAATCTATTCAACAAGTCTGCAACACATCCTTAAGAGTTACATGATTTCAACCAATGTCAATGTGTAATTTCCCCAGTTCTGATCATTGTTTAGGTTGTTGGTAGCTTGGTCCAATGCCAAAACACAGTGAAATCTCTTTATGGCTTTAAACGCGTTTTCTCCTCGAGAGAAACATGATTTCACTAAAAACGATATAGTTCAAACATGCCTGTTGTAACTGTCTGCAAACACTCAAAGCCTTAAAATAGGGTTTTCACCAATGTGTTTTTTGGTGAGAAACCTTCTATTTCAAGGTTCGGTGCGTTATCAGACACGTACAATATGTATTTTTTGTGTTTCTGATGAAATCCCTCCTTTTAATGCATTTTCTCACAGAAAATGAGTCTCTCGCCATGGGAAAATGGCCTTCTTGAGAAAGCATATTCTGGTCGAGAAATGGTGTTTTAAACAATAAAAACGACTCCCGGCCTTATTTAGTTCACATTTTTACTTTTGGTAACGTAGCCCGTATTCATAACGCACTAAACCTTTTTATCGCGTTAAACGCCTTTTCTCGACAAGAAAAGCACAATTTCATCAGAAACAAACAAAACAAGAAAAATGAATCTATTCAACAAGTCTGCAACACATCTTTAAGAGTTACATGATTTCACCCAATGTCAATGTGTAATTTCTCCAGTTCTGATCATTGTTTAGGTTGTTGGTAGCTTGGTCCAATGCCAAAATACAGCGAAATCTTTTTATGGCTTTAAACGCGTTTTCTCCTCGAGAGAAACATGATTTCACTAAAAACGTTATAGTTTAAACATGCCTGTTGTACATGTTTGCAAACACTCAGAGCCTTAAAGTACGGTTTTCATCAATGTGGTTTTTGGTGAAAAACCTTCTATTTCAAGGTTCTGTGCGTTTTCAGACACGTACAATATGTATTTTTTGTGTTTCTGATGAAATCCCTCCTTTTAATGCATTTTCTCACAGAAAATGAGTCTCTCGCCATGGGAAAATGGCGTTCTTGAGAAAGCATATTCTGGTCGAGAAATGGTGTTTTAAACAATAAAAAAGACTCCCGGCCTTATTTAGTTCACATTTTTACTTTTGGTAACGTAGCCCGTATTCATAACGCACTAAACCTTTTTATCGCGTTAAACGCCTTTTCTCGACAACAAAAGCACAATTTCATCAGAAACAAACAAAACAAGAAAAATGAATCTATTCAACAAGTCTGCAACACATCCTTAAGAGTTACATGATTTCAACCAATGTCAATGTGTAATTTCCCCAGTTCTGATCATTGTTTAGGTTGTTGGTAGCTTGGTCCAATGCCAAAACACAGTGAAATCTCTTTATGGCTTTAAACGCGTTTTCTCCTCGAGAGAAACATGATTTCACTAAAAACGTTATAGTTTAAACATGCCTGTTGTACATGTTTGCAAACACTCAGAGCCTTTAAAGTACGGTTTTGACCAATGTGTTTTTTGGTGAGAAACCTTCTATTTCAAGGTTCTGTGCGTTTTCAGACATGTACAATATGTATTTTTTGTGTTTCTGATGAAATCCCTCCTTTTAATGCTTTTTTTCACAGAAAATGAGTCTCTCGCCATGGGAAAATGGCTTTCTTGAGAAAGCATATTCTGGTCGAGAAATGGTGTTTTAAACAATAAAAACGACTCCCGGCCTTATTTAGTTCACATTTTTACTTTTGGTAACGTAGCCCGTATTCATAACGTACTAAACCTTTTTATCGCGTTAAACGCCTTTTCTCGACAAGAAAAGCACAATTTCATCAGAAACAAACAAAACAAGAAAAATGAATCTATTCAACAAGTCTGCAACACATCCTTAAGAGTTACATGATTTCAACCAATGTCAATGTGTAATTTCCCCAGTTCTGATCATTGTTTAGGTTGTTGGCAGCTTGGTCCAATGCCAAAACACAGTAAATTTGTTTATGGCTTTAAACGCGTTTTCTCCTCGAGAAAAACATGATTTCACTAAAAACGTTATAGTTTAAACATGCCTGTTGTACATGTCTGCAAACACTCGGAGCCTTAAAGTACGGCTTTCACCAATGTGATTTTTGGTGAGAAACCTTCTATTTCAAGGTTCTGTGCGTTTTCAGACATGTACAATATGTATTTTTTGTGTTTCTGATGAAATCCCTCCTTTTAATGCATTTTCTCACAGAAAATGAGTCTCTCGCCATGGGAAAATGGCGTTCTTGAGAAAGCATATTCTGGTCGAGAAATGGTGTTTTAAACAATAAAAACGACTCCCGGCCTTATTTAGTTCACATTTTAACTTTTGTTAACCTAGCCCGTATTCATAACGCACTAAACCTTTTTACCGCGTTAAACGCCTTTTCTCGACAAGAAAAGCACAATTTCATCAGAAACAAACAAAACAAGAAAAATGAATCTATTCAACAAGTCTGCAACATATTCTTAAGAGTTACATGATTTCACCCAATGTCAATGTGTAATTTCCCCAGTTCTGATCATTGTTTAGGTTGTTGGTAGCTTGGTCCAATGCCAAAACACAGTGAAATCTCTTTATGGCTTTAAACGCGTTTTCTCCTCGAGAGAAACATGATTTCACTAAAAACGATATAGTTCAAACATGCCTGTTGTAACTGTCTTCAAACACTCAGAGCCTTAAAGTAGGGTTTTCACCAATGTGTTTTTTGGTGAGAAACCTTCTATTTCAAGGTTCGGTGCGTTATCAGACACGTACAATATGTATTTGTTGTGTTTCTGATGAAATCCCTCCTTTTAATGCATTTTCTCACAGAAAATGAGTCTCTCGCCATGGGAAAATGGCGTTCTTGAGAAAGCATATTCTGGTCGAGAAATGGTGTTTTAAACAATAAAAAAGACTCCCGGCCTTATTTAGTTCACATTTTTACTTTTGTTAACCTAGCCCGTATTCATAACGCACTAAACCTTTTTATCGCGTTAAACGCCTTTTCTCGACAAGAAAAGCACAATTTCATCAGAAACAAACAAAACAAGAAAAATGAATCTATTCAACAAGTCTGCAACATATTCTTAAGAGTTACATGCTTTCACCCAATGTCAATGTGTAATTTCTCCAGTTCTGATCATTGTTTAGGTTGTTGGTAGCTTGGTCCAATGCCAAAACACAGTGAAATCTCTTTATGGCTTTAAACGCGTTTTCTCCTCGAGAGAAACATGATTTCACTAAAAACGTTATAGTTTAAACATGCATGTTGTAACTGTCTGCAAACACTCAGAGCCTTAAAGTAGGGTTTTCACCAATGTGTTTTTTGGTGAGAAACCTTCTATTTCAAGGTTCTGTGCGTTTTCAGACATGTACAATATGTATTTTTTGTGTTTCTGATGAAATCCCTCCTTTTAATGCATTTTCTCACAGAAAATGAGTCTCTCGCCATGGGAAAATGGCGTTCTTGAGAAATCATATTCTGGTCGAGAAATGGTGTTTTAAACAATAAAAACGACTCCCGGCCTTATTTAGTTCACATTTTTACTTTTGGTAACGTAGCCCGTATTCATAACGCACTAAACCTTTTTATCGCGTTAAACGCCTTTTCTCGACAACAAAAGCACAATTTCATCAGAAACAAACAAAACAAGAAAAATTAATCTATTCAACAAGTCTGCAACACATCCTTAAGAGTTACATGATTTCACCCAATGTCAATGTGTAATTTCTCCAGTTCTGATCATTGTTTAGGTTGTTGGTAGCTTGGTCCAATGCCAAAACAGAGTGAAATCTTTTTATGGCTTTAAACGCGTTTTCTCCTTGAGAGAAACATGATTTCACTAAAAACGTTATAGTTTAAACATGCCTGTTGTACATGTCTGCAAACACTCAGAGCCTTAAAGTATGGATTTCATCAATGTGGTTTTTGGTGAGAAACCTTCTATTTCAAGGTTCTGTGCGTTTTCAGACACGTACAATATGTATTTTTTGTTTTTCTGATGAAATCCCTCCTTTTAATGCATTTTCTCACAGAAAATGAGTCTCTTGCCATGGGAAAATGGCTTTCTTGAAAAAGCATATTCTGGTCGAGAAACGGTGTTATAAACAATAAAAACGACTCCCGGCCTTATTTAGTTCACATTTTTACTTTTGGTAACGTAGCCCGTATTCATAACGCACTAAACCTTTTTATCGCGTTAAACGCCTTTTCTCGACAACAAAAGCACAATTTCATCAGAAACAAACAAAACAAGAAAAATTAATCTATTCAACAAGTCTGCAACACATCCTTAAGAGTTACATGATTTCACCCAATGTCAATGTGTAATTTCTCCAGTTCTGATCATTGTTTAGGTTGTTGGTAGCTTGGTCCAATGCCAAAACAGAGTGAAATCTTTTTATGGCTTTAAACGCGTTTTCTCCTTGAGAGAAACATGATTTCACTAAAAACGTTATAGTTTAAACATGCCTGTTGTACATGTCTGCAAACACTCAGAGCCTTAAAGTATGGATTTCATCAATGTGGTTTTTGGTGAGAAACCTTCTATTTCAAGGTTCTGTGCGTTTTCAGACACGTACAATATGTATTTTTTGTTTTTCTGATGAAATCCCTCCTTTTAATGCATTTTCTCACAGAAAATGAGTCTCTTGCCATGGGAAAATGGCTTTCTTGAAAAAGCATATTCTGGTCGAGAAACGGTGTTTTAAACAATAAAAACGACTCCCGGCCTTATTTAGTTCACATTTTAACTTTTGTTAACCTAGCCCGTATTCATAACGCACTAAACCTTTTTACCGCGTTAAACGCCTTTTCTCGACAAGAAAAGCACAATTTCATCAAAAACAAACAAAACAAGAAAAATGAATCTATTCAACAAGTCTGCAACACATCCTTAAGAGTTACATGATTTCACCCAATGTCAATGTGTAATTTCTCCAGTTCTGATCATTGTTTAGGTTGTTGGCAGCTTGGTCCAATGCCAAAACACAGTGAAATCTTTTTATGGCTTTAAACGCGTTTTCTCCTCGAGAAAAACATGATTTCACTAAAAACGTTATAGTTTAAACATGCCTGTTGTACATGTCTGCAAACACTCAGAGCCTTAAAGTACGGCTTTCACCAATGTGATTTTTGGTGAGAAACCTTCTATTTCAAGGTTTTGTGCGTTTTCAGACATGTACAATATGTATTTTTTGTGTTTCTGATGAAATCCCTCCTTTTAATGCATTTTCTCACAGAAAATGAGTCTCTCGCCATGGGAAAATGGCGTTCTTGAGAAAGCATATTCTGGTCGAGAAATGGTGTTTTAAACAATAAAAACGACTCCCGGCCTTATTTAGTTCACATTTTTACTTTTGTTAACCTAGCCCGTATTCATAACGCACTAAACCTTTTTACCGCGTTAAACGCCTTTTCTCGACAACAAAAGCACAATTTCATCAGAAACAAACAAAACAAGAAAAATGAATCTATTCAACAAGTCTGCAACATATTCTTAAGAGTTACATGCTTTCACCCAATGTCAATGTGTAATTTCTCCAGTTCTGATCATTGTTTAGGTTGTTGGTAGCTTGGTCCAATGCCAAAACACAGTGAAATCTCTTTATGGCTTTAAACGCGTTTTCTCCTCGAGAGAAACATGATTTCACTAAAAACGTTATAGTTTAAACATGCCTGTTGTAACTGTCTGCAAACACTCAGAGCCTTAAAGTACGGTTTTCACCAATGTGTTTTTTGGTGAGAAACCTTCTATTTCAAGGTTCTGTGCGTTTTCAGACATGTACAATATGTATTTTTTGTGTTTCTGATGAAATCCCTCCTTTTAATGCTTTTTTTCACAGAAAATGAGTCTCTTGCCATGGGAAAATGGCTTTCTTGAAAAAGCATATTCTGGTCGAGAAATGGTGTTTTAAACAATAAAAACGACTCCCGGCCTTATTTAGTTCACATTTTAACTTTTGTTAACCTAGCCCGTATTCATAACGCACTAAACCTTTTTACCGCGTTAAACGCCTTTCTTCGACAACAAAAGCACAATTTCATCAAAAACAAACAAAACAAGAAAAATGAATCTATTCAACAAGTCTGCAACACATCCTTAAGAGTTACATGATTTCACCCAATGTCAATGTGTAATTTCTCCAGTTCTGATCATTGTTTAGGTTGTTGGCAGCTTGGTCCAATGCCAAAACACAGTGAAATCTTTTTATGGCTTTAAACGCGTTTTCTCCTCGAGAAAAACATGATTTCACTAAAAACGTTATAGTTTAAACATGCCTGTTGTACATGTCTGCAAACACTCAGAGCCTTAAAGTACGGCTTTCACCAATGTGATTTTTGGTGAGAAACCTTCTATTTCAAGGTTCTGTGCGTTTTCAGACATGTACAATATGTATTTTTTGTGTTTCTGATGAAATCCCTCCTTTTAATGCATTTTCTCACAGAAAATGAGTCTCTCGCCATGGGAAAATGGCGTTCTTGAGAAAGCATATTCTGGTCGAGAAATGGTGTTTTAAACAATAAAAACGACTCCCGGCCTTATTTAGTTCACATTTTTACTTTTGTTAACCTAGCCCGTATTCATAACGCACTAAACCTTTTTATCGCGTTAAACGCCTTTTCTCGACAAGAAAAGCACAATTTCATCAGAAACAAACAAAACAAGAAAAATGAATCTATTCAACAAGTCTGCAACATATTCTTAAGAGTTACATGCTTTCACCCAATGTCAATGTGTAATTTCTCCAGTTCTGATCATTGTTTAGGTTGTTGGTAGCTTGGTCCAATGCCGAAACACAGTGAAATCTCTTTATGGCTTTAAACGCGTTTTCTCCTCGAGAGAAACATGATTTCACTAAAAACGTTATAGTTTAAACATGCCTGTTGTAACTGTCTGCAAACACTCAGAGCCTTAAAGTACGGTTTTCACCAATGTGTTTTTTGGTGAGAAACCTTCTATTTCAAGGTTCTGTGCGTTTTCAGACATGTACAATATGTATTTTTTGTGTTTCTGATGAAATCCCTCCTTTTAATGCATTTTCTCACAGAAAATGAGTCTCTCGCCATGGGAAAATGGCGTTCTTGAGAAAGCATATTCTGGTCGAGAAATGGTGTTTTAAACAATAAAAACGACTCCCGGCCTTATTTAGTTCACATTTTTACTTTTGGTAACGTAGCCCGTATTCATAACGCACTAAACCTTTTTATCGCGTTAAACGCCTTTTCTCGACAACAAAAGCACAATTTCATCAGAAACAAACAAAACAAGAAAAATGAATCTATTCAACAAGTCTGCAACACATCCTTAAGAGTTACATGATTTCACCCAATGTCAATGTGTAATTTCTCCAGTTCTGATCATTGTTTAGGTTGTTGGTAGCTTGGTCCAATGCCAAAACAGAGTGAAATCTTTTTATGGCTTTAAACGCGTTTTCTCCTTGAGAGAAACATGATTTCACTAAAAACGTTATAGTTTAAAAATGCATGTTGTAACTGTCTGCAAACACTCAGAGCCTTAAAGTAGGGTTTTCACCAATGTGTTTTTTGGTGAGAAACCTTCTATTTCAAGGTTCTGTGCGTTTTCAGACATGTACAATATGTATTTTTTGTGTTTCTGATGAAATCCCTCCTTTTAATGCATTTTCTCACAGAAAATGAGTCTCTCGCCATGGGAAAATGGCGTTCTTGAGAAAGCATATTCTGGTCGAGAAATGGTGTTTTAAACAATAAAAAAGACTCCCGGCCTTATTTAGTTCACATTTTTACTTTTGTTAACCTAGCCCGTATTCATAACGCACTAAACCTTTTTATCGCGTTAAACGCCTTTTCTCGACAAGAAAAGCACAATTTCATCAGAAACAAACAAAACAAGAAAAATGAATCTATTCAACAAGTCTGCAACATATTCTTAAGAGTTACATGCTTTCACCCAATGTCAATGTGTAATTTCTCCAGTTCTGATCATTGTTTAGGTTGTTGGTAGCTTGGTCCAATGCCAAAACACAGTGAAATCTCTTTATGGCTTTAAACGCGTTTTCTCCTCGAGAGAAACATGATTTCACTAAAAACGTTATAGTTTAAACATGCATGTTGTAACTGTCTGCAAACACTCAGAGCCTTAAAGTAGGGTTTTCACCAATGTGTTTTTTGGTGAGAAACCTTCTATTTCAAGGTTCTGTGCGTTTTCAGACATGTACAATATGTATTTTTTGTGTTTCTGATGAAATCCCTCCTTTTAATGCATTTTCTCACAGAAAATGAGTCTCTCGCCATGGGAAAATGGCGTTCTTGAGAAATCATATTCTGGTCGAGAAATGGTGTTTTAAACAATAAAAACGACTCCCGGCCTTATTTAGTTCACATTTTTACTTTTGGTAACGTAGCCCGTATTCATAACGCACTAAACCTTTTTATCGCGTTAAACGCCTTTTCTCGACAACAAAAGCACAATTTCATCAGAAACAAACAAAACAAGAAAAATGAATCTATTCAACAAGTCTGCAACACATCCTTAAGAGTTACATGATTTCACCCAATGTCAATGTGTAATTTCTCCAGTTCTGATCATTGTTTAGGTTGTTGGTAGCTTGGTCCAATGCCAAAACAGAGTGAAATCTTTTTATGGCTTTAAACGCGTTTTCTCCTTGAGAGAAACATGATTTCACTAAAAACGTTATAGTTTAAACATGCCTGTTGTACATGTCTGCAAACACTCAGAGCCTTAAAGTATGGATTTCATCAATGTGGTTTTTGGTGAGAAACCTTCTATTTCAAGGTTCTGTGCGTTTTCAGACACGTACAATATGTATTTTTTGTTTTTCTGATGAAATCCCTCCTTTTAATGCATTTTCTCACAGAAAATGAGTCTCTTGCCATGGGAAAATGGCTTTCTTGAAAAAGCATATTCTGGTCGAGAAACGGTGTTTTAAACAATAAAAACGACTCCCGGCCTTATTTAGTTCACATTTTAACTTTTGTTAACCTAGCCCGTATTCATAACGCACTAAACCTTTTTACCGCGTTAAACGCCTTTTCTCGACAAGAAAAGCACAATTTCATCAAAAACAAACAAAACAAGAAAAATGAATCTATTCAACAAGTCTGCAACACATCCTTAAGAGTTACATGATTTCACCCAATGTCAATGTGTAATTTCTCCAGTTCTGATCATTGTTTAGGTTGTTGGCAGCTTGGTCCAATGCCAAAACACAGTGAAATCTTTTTATGGCTTTAAACGCGTTTTCTCCTCGAGAAAAACATGATTTCACTAAAAACGTTATAGTTTAAACATGCCTGTTGTACATGTCTGCAAACACTCAGAGCCTTAAAGTACGGCTTTCACCAATGTGATTTTTGGTGAGAAACCTTCTATTTCAAGGTTTTGTGCGTTTTCAGACATGTACAATATGTATTTTTTGTGTTTCTGATGAAATCCCTCCTTTTAATGCATTTTCTCACAGAAAATGAGTCTCTCGCCATGGGAAAATGGCGTTCTTGAGAAAGCATATTCTGGTCGAGAAATGGTGTTTTAAACAATAAAAACGACTCCCGGCCTTATTTAGTTCACATTTTTACTTTTGGTAACCTAGCCCGTATTCATAACGCACTAAACCTTTTTACCGCGTTAAACGCCTTTTCTCGACAACAAAAGCACAATTTCATCAGAAACAAACAAAACAAGAAAAATGAATCTATTCAACAAGTCTGCAACATATTCTTAAGAGTTACATGCTTTCACCCAATGTCAATGTGTAATTTCTCCAGTTCTGATCATTGTTTAGGTTGTTGGTAGCTTGGTCCAATGCCAAAACACAGTGAAATCTCTTTATGGCTTTAAACGCGTTTTCTCCTCGAGAGAAACATGATTTCACTAAAAACGTTATAGTTTAAACATGCCTGTTGTAACTGTCTGCAAACACTCAGAGCCTTAAAGTACGGTTTTCACCAATGTGTTTTTTGGTGAGAAACCTTCTATTTCAAGGTTCTGTGCGTTTTCAGACATGTACAATATGTATTTTTTGTGTTTCTGATGAAATCCCTCCTTTTAATGCTTTTTTTCACAGAAAATGAGTCTCTTGCCATGGGAAAATGGCTTTCTTGAAAAAGCATATTCTGGTCGAGAAATGGTGTTTTAAACAATAAAAACGACTCCCGGCCTTATTTAGTTCACATTTTAACTTTTGTTAACCTAGCCCGTATTCATAACGCACTAAACCTTTTTACCGCGTTAAACGCCTTTCTTCGACAACAAAAGCACAATTTCATCAAAAACAAACAAAACAAGAAAAATGAATCTATTCAACAAGTCTGCAACACATCCTTAAGAGTTACATGATTTCACCCAATGTCAATGTGTAATTTCTCCAGTTCTGATCATTGTTTAGGTTGTTGGCAGCTTGGTCCAATGCCAAAACACAGTGAAATCTTTTTATGGCTTTAAACGCGTTTTCTCCTCGAGAAAAACATGATTTCACTAAAAACGTTATAGTTTAAACATGCCTGTTGTACATGTCTGCAAACACTCAGAGCCTTAAAGTACGGCTTTCACCAATGTGATTTTTGGTGAGAAACCTTCTATTTCAAGGTTCTGTGCGTTTTCAGACATGTACAATATGTATTTTTTGTGTTTCTGATGAAATCCCTCCTTTTAATGCATTTTCTCACAGAAAATGAGTCTCTCGCCATGGGAAAATGGCGTTCTTGAGAAAGCATATTCTGGTCGAGAAATGGTGTTTTAAACAATAAAAACGACTCCCGGCCTTATTTAGTTCACATTTTTACTTTTGTTAACCTAGCCCGTATTCATAACGCACTAAACCTTTTTATCGCGTTAAACGCCTTTTCTCGACAAGAAAAGCACAATTTCATCAGAAACAAACAAAACAAGAAAAATGAATCTATTCAACAAGTCTGCAACATATTCTTAAGAGTTACATGCTTTCACCCAATGTCAATGTGTAATTTCTCCAGTTCTGATCATTGTTTAGGTTGTTGGTAGCTTGGTCCAATGCCGAAACACAGTGAAATCTCTTTATGGCTTTAAACGCGTTTTCTCCTCGAGAGAAACATGATTTCACTAAAAACGTTATAGTTTAAACATGCCTGTTGTAACTGTCTGCAAACACTCAGAGCCTTAAAGTACGGTTTTCACCAATGTGTTTTTTGGTGAGAAACCTTCTATTTCAAGGTTCTGTGCGTTTTCAGACATGTACAATATGTATTTTTTGTGTTTCTGATGAAATCCCTCCTTTTAATGCATTTTCTCACAGAAAATGAGTCTCTCGCCATGGGAAAATGGCGTTCTTGAGAAAGCATATTCTGGTCGAGAAATGGTGTTTTAAACAATAAAAACGACTCCCGGCCTTATTTAGTTCACATTTTTACTTTTGGTAACGTAGCCCGTATTCATAACGCACTAAACCTTTTTATCGCGTTAAACGCCTTTTCTCGACAACAAAAGCACAATTTCATCAGAAACAAACAAAACAAGAAAAATGAATCTATTCAACAAGTCTGCAACACATCCTTAAGAGTTACATGATTTCACCCAATGTCAATGTGTAATTTCTCCAGTTCTGATCATTGTTTAGGTTGTTGGTAGCTTGGTCCAATGCCAAAACAGAGTGAAATCTTTTTATGGCTTTAAACGCGTTTTCTCCTTGAGAGAAACATGATTTCACTAAAAACGTTATAGTTTAAACATGCATGTTGTAACTGTCTGCAAACACTCAGAGCCTTAAAGTAGGGTTTTCACCAATGTGTTTTTTGGTGAGAAACCTTCTATTTCAAGGTTCTGTGCGTTTTCAGACATGTACAATATGTATTTTTTGTGTTTCTGATGAAATCCCTCCTTTTAATGCATTTTCTCACAGAAAATGAGTCTCTCGCCATGGGAAAATGGCGTTCTTGAGAAAGCATATTCTGGTCGAGAAATGGTGTTTTAAACAATAAAAAAGACTCCCGGCCTTATTTAGTTCACATTTTTACTTTTGTTAACCTAGCCCGTATTCATAACGCACTAAACCTTTTTATCGCGTTAAACGCCTTTTCTCGACAAGAAAAGCACAATTTCATCAGAAACAAACAAAACAAGAAAAATGAATCTATTCAACAAGTCTGCAACATATTCTTAAGAGTTACATGCTTTCACCCAATGTCAATGTGTAATTTCTCCAGTTCTGATCATTGTTTAGGTTGTTGGTAGCTTGGTCCAATGCCAAAACACAGTGAAATCTCTTTATGGCTTTAAACGCGTTTTCTCCTCGAGAGAAACATGATTTCACTAAAAACGTTATAGTTTAAACATGCCTGTTGTAACTGTCTGCAAACACTCAGAGCCTTAAAGTAGGGTTTTCACCAATGTGTTTTTTGGTGAGAAACCTTCTATTTCAAGGTTCTGTGCGTTTTCAGACATGTACAATATGTATTTTTTGTGTTTCTGATGAAATCCCTCCTTTTAATGCATTTTCTCACAGAAAATGAGTCTCTCGCCATGGGAAAATGGCGTTCTTGAGAAAGCATATTCTGGTCGAGAAATGGTGTTTTAAACAATAAAAACGACTCCCGGCCTTATTTAGTTCACATTTTTACTTTTGGTAACGTAGCCCGTATTCATAACGCACTAAACCTTTTTATCGCGTTAAACGCCTTTTCTCGACAACAAAAGCACAATTTCATCAGAAACAAACAAAACAAGAAAAATGAATCTATTCAACAAGTCTGCAACACATCCTTAAGAGTTACATGATTTCACCCAATGTCAATGTGTAATTTCTCCAGTTCTGATCATTGTTTAGGTTGTTGGTAGCTTGGTCCAATGCCAAAACAGAGTGAAATCTTTTTATGGCTTTAAACGCGTTTTCTCCTTGAGAGAAACATGATTTCACTAAAAACGTTATAGTTTAAACATGCCTGTTGTACATGTCTGCAAACACTCAGAGCCTTAAAGTATGGATTTCATCAATGTGGTTTTTGGTGAGAAACCTTCTATTTCAAGGTTCTGTGCGTTTTCAGACACGTACAATATGTATTTTTTGTTTTTCTGATGAAATCCCTCCTTTTAATGCATTTTCTCACAGAAAATGAGTCTCTTGCCATGGGAAAATGGCTTTCTTGAAAAAGCATATTCTGGTCGAGAAACGGTGTTTTAAACAATAAAAACGACTCCCGGCCTTATTTAGTTCACATTTTAACTTTTGTTAACCTAGCCCGTATTCATAACGCACTAAACCTTTTTACCGCGTTAAACGCCTTTTCTCGACAAGAAAAGCACAATTTCATCAAAAACAAACAAAACAAGAAAAATGAATCTATTCAACAAGTCTGCAACACATCCTTAAGAGTTACATGATTTCACCCAATGTCAATGTGTAATTTCTCCAGTTCTGATCATTGTTTAGGTTGTTGGCAGCTTGGTCCAATGCCAAAACACAGTGAAATCTTTTTATGGCTTTAAACGCGTTTTCTCCTCGAGAAAAACATGATTTCACTAAAAACGTTATAGTTTAAACATGCCTGTTGTACATGTCTGCAAACACTCGGAGCCTTAAAGTACGGCTTTCACCAATGTGATTTTTGGTGAGAAACCTTCTATTTCAAGGTTCTGTGCGTTTTCAGACATGTACAATATGTATTTTTTGTGTTTCTGATGAAATCCCTCCTTTTAATGCATTTTCTCACAGAAAATGAGTCTCTCGCCATGGGAAAATGGCGTTCTTGAGAAAGCATATTCTGGTCGAGAAATGGTGTTTTAAACAATAAAAACGACTCCCGGCCTTATTTAGTTCACATTTTAACTTTTGTTAACCTAGCCCGTATTCATAACGCACTAAACCTTTTTACCGCGTTAAACGCCTTTTCTCGACAAGAAAAGCACAATTTCATCAGAAACAAACAAAACAAGAAAAATGAATCTATTCAACAAGTCTGCAACATATTCTTAAGAGTTACATGATTTCACCCAATGTCAATGTGTAATTTCCCCAGTTCTGATCATTGTTTAGGTTGTTGGTAGCTTGGTCCAATGCCAAAACACAGTGAAATCTCTTTATGGCTTTAAACGCGTTTTCTCCTCGAGAGAAACATGATTTCACTAAAAACGATATAGTTCAAACATGCCTGTTGTAACTGTCTTCAAACACTCAGAGCCTTAAAGTAGGGTTTTCACCAATGTGTTTTTTGGTGAGAAACCTTCTATTTCAAGGTTCGGTGCGTTATCAGACACGTACAATATGTATTTGTTGTGTTTCTGATGAAATCCCTCCTTTTAATGCATTTTCTCACAGAAAATGAGTCTCTCGCCATGGGAAAATGGCTTTCTTGAGAAAGCATATTCTGGTCGAGAAATGGTGTTTTAAACAATAAAAACGACTCCCGGCCTTATTTAGTTCACATTTTTACTTTTGGTAACGTAGCCCGTATTCATAACGCACTAAACCTTTTTACCGCGTTAAACGCCTTTTCTCGACAAGAAAAGCACAATTTCATCAGAAACAAACAAAACAAGAAAAATGAATCTATTCAACAAGTCTGCAACACATCCTTAAGAGTTACATGATTTCACCCAATGTCAATGTGTAATTTCTCCAGTTCTGATCATTGTTTAGGTTGTTGGCAGCTTGGTCCAATGCCAAAACACAGTGAAATCTTTTTATGGCTTTAAACGCGTTTTCTCCTCGAGAAAAACATGATTTCACTAAAAACGATATAGTTCAAACATGCCTGTTGTAACTGTCTTCAAACACTCAGAGCCTTAAAGTAGGGTTTTCACCAATGTGTTTTTTGGTGAGAAACCTTCTATTTCAAGGTTCGGTGCGTTATCAGACACGTACAATATGTATTTGTTGTGTTTCTGATGAAATCCCTCCTTTTAATGCATTTTCTCACAGAAAATGAGTCTCTCGCCATGGGAAAATGGCGTTCTTGAGAAAGCATATTCTGGTCGAGAAATGGTGTTTTAAACAATAAAAAAGACTCCCGGCCTTATTTAGTTCACATTTTTACTTTTGTTAACCTAGCCCGTATTCATAACGCACTAAACCTTTTTATCGCGTTAAACGCCTTTTCTCGACAAGAAAAGCACAATTTCATCAGAAACAAACAAAACAAGAAAAATGAATCTATTCAACAAGTCTGCAACATATTCTTAAGAGTTACATGCTTTCACCCAATGTCAATGTGTAATTTCTCCAGTTCTGATCATTGTTTAGGTTGTTGGTAGCTTGGTCCAATGCCAAAACACAGTGAAATCTCTTTATGGCTTTAAACGCGTTTTCTCCTCGAGAGAAACATGATTTCACTAAAAACGTTATAGTTTAAACATGCATGTTGTAACTGTCTGCAAACACTCAGAGCCTTAAAGTAGGGTTTTCACCAATGTGTTTTTTGGTGAGAAACCTTCTATTTCAAGGTTCTGTGCGTTTTCAGACATGTACAATATGTATTTTTTGTGTTTCTGATGAAATCCCTCCTTTTAATGCATTTTCTCACAGAAAATGAGTCTCTCGCCATGGGAAAATGGCGTTCTTGAGAAAGCATATTCTGGTCGAGAAATGGTGTTTTAAACAATAAAAACGACTCCCGGCCTTATTTAGTTCACATTTTAACTTTTGTTAACCTAGCCCGTATTCATAACGCACTAAACCTTTTTACCGCGTTAAACGCCTTTTCTCGACAAGAAAAGCACAATTTCATCAGAAACAAACAAAACAAGAAAAATGAATCTATTCAACAAGTCTGCAACATATTCTTAAGAGTTACATGATTTCACCCAATGTCAATGTGTAATTTCCCCAGTTCTGATCATTGTTTAGGTTGTTGGTAGCTTGGTCCAATGCCAAAACACAGTGAAATCTCTTTATGGCTTTAAACGCGTTTTCTCCTCGAGAGAAACATGATTTCACTAAAAACGATATAGTTCAAACATGCCTGTTGTAACTGTCTTCAAACACTCAGAGCCTTAAAGTAGGGTTTTCACCAATGTGTTTTTTGGTGAGAAACCTTCTATTTCAAGGTTCGGTGCGTTATCAGACACGTACAATATGTATTTGTTGTGTTTCTGATGAAATCCCTCCTTTTAATGCATTTTCTCACAGAAAATGAGTCTCTCGCCATGGGAAAATGGCTTTCTTGAGAAAGCATATTCTGGTCGAGAAATGGTGTTTTAAACAATAAAAACGACTCCCGGCCTTATTTAGTTCACATTTTTACTTTTGGTAACGTAGCCCGTATTCATAACGCACTAAACCTTTTTACCGCGTTAAACGCCTTTTCTCGACAAGAAAAGCACAATTTCATCAGAAACAAACAAAACAAGAAAAATGAATCTATTCAACAAGTCTGCAACACATCCTTAAGAGTTACATGATTTCACCCAATGTCAATGTGTAATTTCTCCAGTTCTGATCATTGTTTAGGTTGTTGGCAGCTTGGTCCAATGCCAAAACACAGTGAAATCTTTTTATGGCTTTAAACGCGTTTTCTCCTCGAGAAAAACATGATTTCACTAAAAACGATATAGTTCAAACATGCCTGTTGTAACTGTCTTCAAACACTCAGAGCCTTAAAGTAGGGTTTTCACCAATGTGTTTTTTGGTGAGAAACCTTCTATTTCAAGGTTCGGTGCGTTATCAGACACGTACAATATGTATTTGTTGTGTTTCTGATGAAATCCCTCCTTTTAATGCATTTTCTCACAGAAAATGAGTCTCTCGCCATGGGAAAATGGCGTTCTTGAGAAAGCATATTCTGGTCGAGAAATGGTGTTTTAAACAATAAAAAAGACTCCCGGCCTTATTTAGTTCACATTTTTACTTTTGTTAACCTAGCCCGTATTCATAACGCACTAAACCTTTTTATCGCGTTAAACGCCTTTTCTCGACAAGAAAAGCACAATTTCATCAGAAACAAACAAAACAAGAAAAATGAATCTATTCAACAAGTCTGCAACATATTCTTAAGAGTTACATGCTTTCACCCAATGTCAATGTGTAATTTCTCCAGTTCTGATCATTGTTTAGGTTGTTGGTAGCTTGGTCCAATGCCAAAACACAGTGAAATCTCTTTATGGCTTTAAACGCGTTTTCTCCTCGAGAGAAACATGATTTCACTAAAAACGTTATAGTTTAAACATGCATGTTGTAACTGTCTGCAAACACTCAGAGCCTTAAAGTAGGGTTTTCACCAATGTGTTTTTTGGTGAGAAACCTTCTATTTCAAGGTTCTGTGCGTTTTCAGACATGTACAATATGTATTTTTTGTGTTTCTGATGAAATCCCTCCTTTTAATGCATTTTCTCACAGAAAATGAGTCTCTCGCCATGGGAAAATGGCGTTCTTGAGAAATCATATTCTGGTCGAGAAATGGTGTTTTAAACAATAAAAACGACTCCCGGCCTTATTTAGTTCACATTTTTACTTTTGGTAACGTAGCCCGTATTCATAACGCACTAAACCTTTTTATCGCGTTAAACGCCTTTTCTCGACAACAAAAGCACAATTTCATCAGAAACAAACAAAACAAGAAAAATGAATCTATTCAACAAGTCTGCAACACATCCTTAAGAGTTACATGATTTCACCCAATGTCAATGTGTAATTTCTCCAGTTCTGATCATTGTTTAGGTTGTTGGTAGCTTGGTCCAATGCCAAAACAGAGTGAAATCTTTTTATGGCTTTAAACGCGTTTTCTCCTTGAGAGAAACATGATTTCACTAAAAACGTTATAGTTTAAACATGCCTGTTGTACATGTCTGCAAACACTCAGAGCCTTAAAGTATGGATTTCATCAATGTGGTTTTTGGTGAGAAACCTTCTATTTCAAGGTTCTGTGCGTTTTCAGACACGTACAATATGTATTTTTTGTTTTTCTGATGAAATCCCTCCTTTTAATGCATTTTCTCACAGAAAATGAGTCTCTTGCCATGGGAAAATGGCTTTCTTGAAAAAGCATATTCTGGTCGAGAAACGGTGTTTTAAACAATAAAAACGACTCCCGGCCTTATTTAGTTCACATTTTAACTTTTGTTAACCTAGCCCGTATTCATAACGCACTAAACCTTTTTACCGCGTTAAACGCCTTTTCTCGACAAGAAAAGCACAATTTCATCAAAAACAAACAAAACAAGAAAAATGAATCTATTCAACAAGTCTGCAACACATCCTTAAGAGTTACATGATTTCACCCAATGTCAATGTGTAATTTCTCCAGTTCTGATCATTGTTTAGGTTGTTGGCAGCTTGGTCCAATGCCAAAACACAGTGAAATCTTTTTATGGCTTTAAACGCGTTTTCTCCTCGAGAAAAACATGATTTCACTAAAAACGTTATAGTTTAAACATGCCTGTTGTACATGTCTGCAAACACTCAGAGCCTTAAAGTACGGCTTTCACCAATGTGATTTTTGGTGAGAAACCTTCTATTTCAAGGTTTTGTGCGTTTTCAGACATGTACAATATGTATTTTTTTGTGTTTCTGATGAAATCCCTCCTTTTAATGCATTTTCTCACAGAAAATGAGTCTCTCGCCATGGGAAAATGGCGTTCTTGAGAAAGCATATTCTGGTCGAGAAATGGTGTTTTAAACAATAAAAACGACTCCCGGCCTTATTTAGTTCACATTTTTACTTTTGTTAACCTAGCCCGTATTCATAACGCACTAAACCTTTTTACCGCGTTAAACGCCTTTTCTCGACAACAAAAGCACAATTTCATCAGAAACAAACAAAACAAGAAAAATGAATCTATTCAACAAGTCTGCAACATATTCTTAAGAGTTACATGCTTTCACCCAATGTCAATGTGTAATTTCTCCAGTTCTGATCATTGTTTAGGTTGTTGGTAGCTTGGTCCAATGCCAAAACACAGTGAAATCTCTTTATGGCTTTAAACGCGTTTTCTCCTCGAGAGAAACATGATTTCACTAAAAACGTTATAGTTTAAACATGCCTGTTGTAACTGTCTGCAAACACTCAGAGCCTTAAAGTACGGTTTTCACCAATGTGTTTTTTGGTGAGAAACCTTCTATTTCAAGGTTCTGTGCGTTTTCAGACATGTACAATATGTATTTTTTGTGTTTCTGATGAAATCCCTCCTTTTAATGCTTTTTTTCACAGAAAATGAGTCTCTCGCCATGGGAAAATGGCGTTCTTGAGAAAGCATATTCTGGTCGAGAAATGGTGTTTTAAACAATAAAAACGACTCCCGGCCTTATTTAGTTCACATTTTTACTTTTGGTAACGTAGCCCGTATTCATAACGCACTAAACCTTTTTATCGCGTTAAACGCCTTTTCTCGACAAGAAAAGCACAATTTCATCAGAAACAAACAAAACAAGAAAAATGAATCTATTCAACAAGTCTGCAACACATCTTTAAGAGTTACATGATTTCACCCAATGTCAATGTGTAATTTCTCCAGTTCTGATCATTGTTTAGGTTGTTGGTAGCTTGGTCCAATGCCAAAATACAGCGAAATCTTTTTATGGCTTTAAACGCGTTTTCTCCTCGAGAGAAACATGATTTCACTAAAAACGTTATAGTTTAAACATGCCTGTTGTAACTGTCTGCAAACACTCAGAGCCTTAAAGTACGGTTTTCACCAATGTGTTTTTTGGTGAGAAACCTTCTATTTCAAGGTTCTGTTCAATTTCAGACACGTACAATATGTATTTTTTGTGTTTCTGATGAAATCCCTCCTTTTAATGCATTTTCTCACAGAAAATGAGTCTCTCGCCAAGGGAAAATGGCTTTCTTGAAAAAGCATATTGTGGTCGAGAAAAGGTATTTTAAACAATAGAAACGACTCCCGGCCTTATTTAGTTCACATTTTTACTTTTGGTAACCTAGCCCGTATTCATAACGCACTAAACCTTTTTATCGCGTTAAACGTCTTTTCTCGACAACAAAAGCACAATTTCCTCAAAAACAAACAAAACAAGAAAAATGAATCTATTCAACAAGTCTGCAACACATCCTTAAGAGTTACATGATTTCAACCAATGTCAATGTGTAATTTCCCCAGTTCTGATCATTGTTTAGGTTGTTGGTAGCTTGGTCCAATGCCAAAACACAGTGAAATCTCTTTATGGCTTTAAACGC
Source organism: Lampris incognitus (assembly GCF_029633865.1). Taxonomy (NCBI): domain Eukaryota; kingdom Metazoa; phylum Chordata; class Actinopteri; order Lampriformes; family Lampridae; genus Lampris; species Lampris incognitus. The sequence goes on along the minus strand of NC_079213.1, from coordinate 48,251,686 downwards.
GTTTTCTCCTCGAGAGAAACATGATTTCACTAAAAACGATATAGTTTAAACATGCCTGTTGTACATGTTTGCAAACACTCAGAGCCTTAAAGTACGGTTTTCATCAATGTGGTTTTTGGTGAAAAACCTTCTATTTCAAGGTTCTGTGCGTTTTCAGACACGTACAATATGTATTTTTTGTGTTTCTGATGAAATCCCTCCTTTTAATGCATTTTCTCACAGAAAATGAGTCTCTCGCCATGGGAAAATGACTTTCTTGAGAAAGCATATTCTGGTCGAGAAATGGTGTTTTAAACAATAAAAACGACTCCCGGCCTTATTTAGTTCACATTTTTACTTTTGGTAACGTAGCCCGTATTCATAACGCACTAAACCTTTTTATCGCGTTAAACGCCTTTTCTCGACAACAAAAGCACAATTTCATCAAAAACAAACAAAACAAGAAAAATGAATCTATTCAACAAGTCTGCAACACATCCTTAAGAGTTACATGATTTCACCCAATGTCAACGTGTAATTTCTCCAGTTCTGATCATTGTTTAGGTTGTTGGCAGCTTGGTCCAATGCCAAAACACAGTGAAATCTTTTTATGGCTTTAAACGCGTTTTCTCCTCGAGAAAAACATGATTTCACTAAAAACGTTATAGTTTAAACATGCCTGTTGTACATGTCTGCAAACACTCAGAGCCTTAAAGTACGGCTTTCACCAATGTGATTTTTGGTGAGAAACCTTCTATTTCAAGGTTCTGTGCGTTTTCAGACATGTACAATATGTATTTTTTGTGTTTCTGATGAAATCCCTCCTTTTAATGCATTTTCTCACAGAAAATGAGTCTCTCGCCATGGGAAAATGGCGTTCTTGAGAAAGCATATTCTGGTCGAGAAATGGTGTTTTAAACAATAAAAACGACTCCCGGCCTTATTTAGTTCACATTTTTACTTTTGTTAACCTAGCCCGTATTCATAACGCACTAAACCTTTTTACCGCGTTAAACGCCTTTTCTCGACAACAAAAGCACAATTTCATCAGAAACAAACAAAACAAGAAAAATGAATCTATTCAACAAGTCTGCAACATATTCTTAAGAGTTACATGCTTTCACCCAATGTCAATGTGTAATTTCTCCAGTTCTGATCATTGTTTAGGTTGTTGGTAGCTTGGTCCAATGCCAAAACACAGTGAAATCTCTTTATGGCTTTAAACGCGTTTTCTCCTCGAGAGAAACATGATTTCACTAAAAACGTTATAGTTTAAACATGCCTGTTGTAACTGTCTGCAAACACTCAGAGCCTTAAAGTACGGTTTTCACCAATGTGTTTTTTGGTGAGAAACCTTCTATTTCAAGGTTCTGTTCAATTTCAGACACGTACAATATGTATTTTTTGTGTTTCTGATGAAATCCCTCCTTTTAATGCATTTTCTCACAGAAAATGAGTCTCTCGCCAAGGGAAAATGGCTTTCTTGAAAAAGCATATTGTGGTCGAGAAAAGGTATTTTAAACAATAGAAACGACTCCCGGCCTTATTTAGTTCACATTTTTACTTTTGGTAACCTAGCCCGTATTCATAACGCACTAAACCTTTTTATCGCGTTAAACGTCTTTTCTCGACAACAAAAGCACAATTTCCTCAAAAACAAACAAAACAAGAAAAATGAATCTATTCAACAAGTCTGCAACACATCCTTAAGAGTTACATGATTTCAACCAATGTCAATGTGTAATTTCCCCAGTTCTGATCATTGTTTAGGTTGTTGGTAGCTTGGTCCAATGCCAAAACACAGTGAAATCTCTTTATGGCTTTAAACGCGTTTTCTCCTCGAGAGAAACATGATTTCACTAAAAACGATATAGTTTAAACATGCCTGTTGTACATGTTTGCAAACACTCAGAGCCTTAAAGTACGGTTTTCATCAATGTGGTTTTTGGTGAAAAACCTTCTATTTCAAGGTTCTGTGCGTTTTCAGACACGTACAATATGTATTTTTTGTGTTTCTGATGAAATCCCTCCTTTTAATGCATTTTCTCACAGAAAATGAGTCTCTCGCCATGGGAAAATGACTTTCTTGAGAAAGCATATTCTGGTCGAGAAATGGTGTTTTAAACAATAAAAACGACTCCCGGCCTTATTTAGTTCACATTTTTACTTTTGGTAACGTAGCCCGTATTCATAACGCACTAAACCTTTTTATCGCGTTAAACGCCTTTTCTCGACAACAAAAGCACAATTTCATCAAAAACAAACAAAACAAGAAAAATGAATCTATTCAACAAGTCTGCAACACATCCTTAAGAGTTACATGATTTCACCCAATGTCAACGTGTAATTTCTCCAGTTCTGATCATTGTTTAGGTTGTTGGCAGCTTGGTCCAATGCCAAAACACAGTGAAATCTTTTTATGGCTTTAAACGCGTTTTCTCCTCGAGAAAAACATGATTTCACTAAAAACGTTATAGTTTAAACATGCCTGTTGTACATGTCTGCAAACACTCAGAGCCTTAAAGTACGGCTTTCACCAATGTGATTTTTGGTGAGAAACCTTCTATTTCAAGGTTCTGTGCGTTTTCAGACATGTACAATATGTATTTTTTGTGTTTCTGATGAAATCCCTCCTTTTAATGCATTTTCTCACAGAAAATGAGTCTCTCGCCATGGGAAAATGGCGTTCTTGAGAAAGCATATTCTGGTCGAGAAATGGTGTTTTAAACAATAAAAACGACTCCCGGCCTTATTTAGTTCACATTTTTACTTTTGTTAACCTAGCCCGTATTCATAACGCACTAAACCTTTTTACCGCGTTAAACGCCTTTTCTCGACAACAAAAGCACAATTTCATCAGAAACAAACAAAACAAGAAAAATGAATCTATTCAACAAGTCTGCAACACATCCTTAAGAGTTACATGATTTCAACCAATGTCAATGTGTAATTTCCCCAGTTCTGATCATTGTTTAGGTTGTTGGTAGCTTGGTCCAATGCCAAAACACAGTGAAATCTCTTTATGGCTTTAAACGCGTTTTCTCCTCGAGAGAAACATGATTTCACTAAAAACGTTATAGTTCAAACATGCCTGTTGTAACTGTCTTCAAACACTCAGAGCCTTAAAGTAGGGTTTTCACCAATGTGTTTTTTGGTGAGAAACCTTCCATTTCAAGGTTCGGTGCGTTATCAGACACGTACAATATGTATTTTTTGTGTTTCTGATGAAATCCCTCCTTTTAATGCATTTTCTCACAGAAAATGAGTCTCTCGCCATGGGAAAATGGCGTTCTTGAGAAATCATATTCTGGTCGAGAAATGGTGTTTTAAACAATAAAAACGACTCCCGGCCTTATTTAGTTCACATTTTTACTTTTGGTAACGTAGCCCGTATTCATAACGCACTAAACCTTTTTATCGCGTTAAACGCCTTTTCTCGACAACAAAAGCACAATTTCATCAGAAACAAACAAAACAAGAAAAATGAATCTATTCAACAAGTCTGCAACACATCCTTAAGAGTTACATGATTTCACCCAATGTCAATGTGTAATTTCTCCAGTTCTGATCATTGTTTAGGTTGTTGGTAGCTTGGTCCAATGCCAAAACAGAGTGAAATCTTTTTATGGCTTTAAACGCGTTTTCTCCTTGAGAGAAACATGATTTCACTAAAAACGTTATAGTTTAAACATGCCTGTTGTACATGTCTGCAAACACTCAGAGCCTTAAAGTATGGATTTCATCAATGTGGTTTTTGGTGAGAAACCTTCTATTTCAAGGTTCTGTGCGTTTTCAGACACGTACAATATGTATTTTTTGTTTTTCTGATGAAATCCCTCCTTTTAATGCATTTTCTCACAGAAAATGAGTCTCTTGCCATGGGAAAATGGCTTTCTTGAAAAAGCATATTCTGGTCGAGAAACGGTGTTTTAAACAATAAAAACGACTCCCGGCCTTATTTAGTTCACATTTTAACTTTTGTTAACCTAGCCCGTATTCATAACGCACTAAACCTTTTTACCGCGTTAAACGCCTTTTCTCGACAAGAAAAGCACAATTTCATCAAAAACAAACAAAACAAGAAAAATGAATCTATTCAACAAGTCTGCAACACATCCTTAAGAGTTACATGATTTCACCCAATGTCAATGTGTAATTTCTCCAGTTCTGATCATTGTTTAGGTTGTTGGCAGCTTGGTCCAATGCCAAAACACAGTGAAATCTTTTTATGGCTTTAAACGCGTTTTCTCCTCGAGAAAAACATGATTTCACTAAAAACGTTATAGTTTAAACATGCCTGTTGTACATGTCTGCAAACACTCAGAGCCTTAAAGTACGGCTTTCACCAATGTGATTTTTGGTGAGAAACCTTCTATTTCAAGGTTTTGTGCGTTTTCAGACATGTACAATATGTATTTTTTTGTGTTTCTGATGAAATCCCTCCTTTTAATGCATTTTCTCACAGAAAATGAGTCTCTCGCCATGGGAAAATGGCGTTCTTGAGAAAGCATATTCTGGTCGAGAAATGGTGTTTTAAACAATAAAAACGACTCCCGGCCTTATTTAGTTCACATTTTTACTTTTGTTAACCTAGCCCGTATTCATAACGCACTAAACCTTTTTACCGCGTTAAACGCCTTTTCTCGACAACAAAAGCACAATTTCATCAGAAACAAACAAAACAAGAAAAATGAATCTATTCAACAAGTCTGCAACATATTCTTAAGAGTTACATGCTTTCACCCAATGTCAATGTGTAATTTCTCCAGTTCTGATCATTGTTTAGGTTGTTGGTAGCTTGGTCCAATGCCAAAACACAGTGAAATCTCTTTATGGCTTTAAACGCGTTTTCTCCTCGAGAGAAACATGATTTCACTAAAAACGTTATAGTTTAAACATGCCTGTTGTAACTGTCTGCAAACACTCAGAGCCTTAAAGTACGGTTTTCACCAATGTGTTTTTTGGTGAGAAACCTTCTATTTCAAGGTTCTGTGCGTTTTCAGACATGTACAATATGTATTTTTTGTGTTTCTGATGAAATCCCTCCTTTTAATGCTTTTTTTCACAGAAAATGAGTCTCTCGCCATGGGAAAATGGCGTTCTTGAGAAAGCATATTCTGGTCGAGAAATGGTGTTTTAAACAATAAAAACGACTCCCGGCCTTATTTAGTTCACATTTTTACTTTTGGTAACGTAGCCCGTATTCATAACGCACTAAACCTTTTTATCGCGTTAAACGCCTTTTCTCGACAACAAAAGCACAATTTCATCAGAAACAAACAAAACAAGAAAAATGAATCTATTCAACAAGTCTGCAACACATCCTTAAGAGTTACATGATTTCAACCAATGTCAATGTGTAATTTCCCCAGTTCTGATCATTGTTTAGGTTGTTGGTAGCTTGGTCCAATGCCAAAACACAGTGAAATCTCTTTATGGCTTTAAACGCGTTTTCTCCTCGAGAGAAACATGATTTCACTAAAAACGATATAGTTCAAACATGCCTGTTGTAACTGTCTGCAAACACTCAGAGCCTTAAAGTAGGGTTTTCACCAATGTGTTTTTTGGTGAGAAACCTTCTATTTCAAGGTTCGGTGCGTTATCAGACACGTACAATATGTATTTTTGTGTTTCTGATGAAATCCCTCCTTTTAATGCATTTTCTCACAGAAAATGAGTCTCTCGCCATGGGAAAATGGCTTTCTTGAGAAAGCATATTCTGGTCGAGAAATGGTGTTTTAAACAATAAAAACGACTCCCGGCCTTATTTAGTTCACATTTTTACTTTTGGTAACGTAGCCCGTATTCATAACGCACTAAACCTTTTTATCGCGTTAAACGCCTTTTCTCGACAACAAAAGCACAATTTCATCAGAAACAAACAAAACAAGAAAAATGAATCTATTCAACAAGTCTGCAACACATCTTTAAGAGTTACATGATTTCACCCAATGTCAATGTGTAATTTCTCCAGTTCTGATCATTGTTTAGGTTGTTGGTAGCTTGGTCCAATGCCAAAATACAGCGAAATCTTTTTATGGCTTTAAACGCGTTTTCTCCTCGAGAGAAACATGATTTCACTAAAAACGTTATAGTTTAAACATGCCTGTTGTACATGTTTGCAAACACTCAGAGCCTTAAAGTACGGTTTTCATCAATGTGGTTTTTGGTGAAAAACCTTCTATTTCAAGGTTCTGTGCGTTTTCAGACACGTACAATATGTATTTTTTGTGTTTCTGATGAAATCCCTCCTTTTAATGCATTTTCTCACAGAAAATGAGTCTCTCGCCATGGGAAAATGACTTTCTTGAGAAAGCATATTCTGGTCGAGAAATGGTGTTTTAAACAATAAAAACGACTCCCGGCCTTATTTAGTTCACATTTTTACTTTTGGTAACGTAGCCCGTATTCATAACGCACTAAACCTTTTTATCGCGTTAAACGCCTTTTCTCGACAACAAAAGCACAATTTCATCAGAAACAAACAAAACAAGAAAAATGAATCTATTCAACAAGTCTGCAACACATCCTTAAGAGTTACATGATTTCACCCAATGTTAATGTGTAATTTCTCCAGTTCTGATCATTGTTTAGGTTGTTGGTAGCTTGGTCCAATGCCAAAACACAGTGAAATCTTTTTATGGCTTTAAACGCGTTTTCTCCTTGAGAGAAACATGATTTCACTGAAAACGTTATAGTTTAAACATGCCTGTTGTACATGATGCAAACACTCAGAGCCTTAAAGTACGGCTTTCACCAATGTGATTTTTGGTGAGAAACCTTCTATTTCAAGATTCTGTGCGTTTTCAGACACGTACAATATGTATTTTTTGTGTTTCTGATGAAATCCCTCCTTTTAATGCATTTTCTCACAGAAAATGAGTCTCTCGCCATGGGAAAATGGCGTTCTTGAGAAAGCATATTCTGGTCGAGAAATGGTGTTTTAAACAATAAAAACGACTCCCGGCCTTATTTAGTTCACATTTTTACTTTTGTTAACCTAGCCCGTATTCATAACGCACTAAACCTTTTTATCGCGTTAAACGCCTTTTCTCGACAAGAAAAGCACAATTTCATCAGAAACAAACAAAACAAGAAAAATGAATCTATTCAACAAGTCTGCAACATATTCTTAAGAGTTACATGCTTTCACCCAATGTCAATGTGTAATTTCTCCAGTTCTGATCATTGTTTAGGTTGTTGGTAGCTTGGTCCAATGCCAAAACACAGTGAAATCTCTTTATGGCTTTAAACGCGATTTCTCCTCGAGAGAAACATGATTTCACTAAAAACGTTATAGTTTAAACATGCATGTTGTAACTGTCTGCAAACACTCAGAGCCTTAAAGTAGGGTTTTCACCAATGTGTTTTTTGGTGAGAAACCTTCTATTTCAAGGTTCTGTGCGTTTTCAGACATGTACAATATGTATTTTTTGTGTTTCTGATGAAATCCCTCCTTTTAATGCATTTTCTCACAGAAAATGAGTCTCTCGCCATGGGAAAATGGCGTTCTTGAGAAAGCATATTCTGGTCGAGAAATGGTGTTTTAAACAATAAAAACGACTCCCGGCCTTATTTAGTTCACATTTTTACTTTTGGTAACGTAGCCCGTATTCATAACGCACTAAACCTTTTTATCGCGTTAAACGCCTTTTCTCGACAAGAAAAGCACAATTTCATCAGAAACAAACAAAACAAGAAAAATGAATCTATTCAACAAGTCTGCAACACATCCTTAAGAGTTACATGATTTCACCCAATGTCAATGTGTAATTTCTCCAGTTCTGATCATTGTTTAGGTTGTTGGTAGCTTGGTCCAATGCCAAAACAGAGTGAAATCTTTTTATGGCTTTAAACGCGTTTTCTCCTCGAGAGAAACATGATTTCACTAAAAACGTTATAGTTTAAACATGCCTGTTGTACATGTCTGCAAACACTCAGAGCCTTAAAGTATGGATTTCATCAATGTGGTTTTTGGTGAGAAACCTTCTATTTCAAGGTTCTGTGCGTTTTCAGACACGTACAATATGTATTTTTTGTTTTTCTGATGAAATCCCTCCTTTTAATGCATTTTCTCACAGAAAATGAGTCTCTTGCCATGGGAAAATGGCTTTCTTGAAAAAGCATATTCTGGTCGAGAAACGGTGTTTTAAACAATAAAAACGACTCCCGGCCTTATTTAATTCACATTTTAACTTTTGTTAACCTAGCCCGTATTCATAACGCACTAAACCTTTTTACCGCGTTAAACGCCTTTTCTCGACAACAAAAGCACAATTTCATCAAAAACAAACAAAACAAGAAAAATGAATCTATTCAACAAGTCTGCAACACATCCTTAAGAGTTACATGATTTCACCCAATGTCAACGTGTAATTTCTCCAGTTCTGATCATTGTTTAGGTTGTTGGCAGCTTGGTCCAATGCCAAAACACAGTGAAATCTTTTTATGGCTTTAAACGCGTTTTCTCCTCGAGAAAAACATGATTTCACTAAAAACGTTATAGTTTAAACATGCCTGTTGTACATGTCTGCAAACACTCAGAGCCTTAAAGTACGGCTTTCACCAATGTGATTTTTGGTGAGAAACCTTTTATTTCAAGGTTCTGTGCGTTTTCAGACATGTACAATATGTATTTTTTGTGTTTCTGATGAAATCCCTCCTTTTAATGCATTTTCTCACAGAAAATGAGTCTCTCGCCATGGGAAAATGGCGTTCTTGAGAAAGCATATTCTGGTCGAGAAATGGTGTTTTAAACAATAAAAACGACTCCCGGCCTTATTTAGTTCACATTTTTACTTTTGTTAACCTAGCCCGTATTCATAACGCACTAAACCTTTTTACCGCGTTAAACGCCTTTTCTCGACAACAAAAGCACAATTTCATCAGAAACAAACAAAACAAGAAAAATGAATCTATTCAACAAGTCTGCAACACATCCTTAAGAGTTACATGATTTCACCCAATGTCAACGTGTACTTTCTCCAGTTCTGATCATTGTTTAGGTTGTTGGCAGCTTGGTCCAATGCCAAAACACAGTGAAATCTTTTTATGGCTTTAAACGCGTTTTCTCCTCGAGAAAAACATGATTTCACTAAAAACGTTATAGTTTAAACATGCCTGTTGTACATGTCTGCAAACACTCAGAGCCTTAAAGTACGGCTTTCACCAATGTGATTTTTGGTGAGAAACCTTCTATTTCAAGGTTCTGTGCGTTTTCAGACATGTACAATATGTATTTTTTGTGTTTCTGATGAAATCCCTCCTTTTAATGCATTTTCTCACAGAAAATGAGTCTCTCGCCATGGGAAAATGGCGTTCTTGAGAAAGCATATTCTGGTCGAGAAATGGTGTTTTAAACAATAAAAACGACTCCCGGCCTTATTTAGTTCACATTTTTACTTTTGTTAACCTAGCCCGTATTCATAACGCACTAAACCTTTTTACCGCGTTAAACGCCTTTTCTCGACAACAAAAGCACAATTTCATCAGAAACAAACAAAACAAGAAAAATGAATCTATTCAACAAGTCTGCAACATATTCTTAAGAGTTACATGCTTTCACCCAATGTCAATGTGTAATTTCTCCAGTTCTGATCATTGTTTAGGTTGTTGGTAGCTTGGTCCAATGCCAAAACACAGTGAAATCTCTTTATGGCTTTAAACGCGTTTTCTCCTCGAGAGAAACATGATTTCACTAAAAACGTTATAGTTTAAACATGCCTGTTGTAACTGTCTGCAAACACTCAGAGCCTTAAAGTACGGTTTTCACCAATGTGTTTTTTGGTGAGAAACCTTCTATTTCAAGGTTCTGTTCAATTTCAGACACGTACAATATGTATTTTTTGTGTTTCTGATGAAATCCCTCCTTTTAATGCATTTTCTCACAGAAAATGAGTCTCTCGCCAAGGGAAAATGGCTTTCTTGAAAAAGCATATTGTGGTCGAGAAAAGGTATTTTAAACAATAGAAACGACTCCCGGCCTTATTTAGTTCACATTTTTACTTTTGGTAACCTAGCCCGTATTCATAACGCACTAAACCTTTTTATCGCGTTAAACGTCTTTTCTCGACAACAAAAGCACAATTTCCTCAAAAACAAACAAAACAAGAAAAATGAATCTATTCAACAAGTCTGCAACACATCCTTAAGAGTTACATGATTTCAACCAATGTCAATGTGTAATTTCTCCAGTTCTGATCATTGTTTAGGTTGTTGGTAGCTTGGTCCAATGCCAAAACACAGTGAAATCTCTTTATGGCTTTAAACGCGTTTTCTCCTCGAGAGAAACATGATTTCACTAAAAACGATATAGTTTAAACATGCCTGTTGTACATGTTTGCAAACACTCAGAGCCTTAAAGTACGGTTTTCATCAATGTGGTTTTTGGTGAAAAACCTTCTATTTCAAGGTTCTGTGCGTTTTCAGACACGTACAATATGTATTTTTTGTGTTTCTGATGAAATCCCTCCTTTTAATGCATTTTCTCACAGAAAATGAGTCTCTCGCCATGGGAAAATGACTTTCTTGAGAAAGCATATTCTGGTCGAGAAATGGTGTTTTAAACAATAAAAACGACTCCCGGCCTTATTTAGTTCACATTTTTACTTTTGGTAACGTAGCCCGTATTCATAACGCACTAAACCTTTTTATCGCGTTAAACGCCTTTTCTCGACAACAAAAGCACAATTTCATCAAAAACAAACAAAACAAGAAAAATGAATCTATTCAACAAGTCTGCAACACATCCTTAAGAGTTACATGATTTCACCCAATGTCAACGTGTAATTTCTCCAGTTCTGATCATTGTTTAGGTTGTTGGCAGCTTGGTCCAATGCCAAAACACAGTGAAATCTTTTTATGGCTTTAAACGCGTTTTCTCCTCGAGAAAAACATGATTTCACTAAAAACGTTATAGTTTAAACATGCCTGTTGTACATGTCTGCAAACACTCAGAGCCTTAAAGTACGGCTTTCACCAATGTGATTTTTGGTGAGAAACCTTCTATTTCAAGGTTCTGTGCGTTTTCAGACATGTACAATATGTATTTTTTGTGTTTCTGATGAAATCCCTCCTTTTAATGCATTTTCTCACAGAAAATGAGTCTCTCGCCATGGGAAAATGGCGTTCTTGAGAAAGCATATTCTGGTCGAGAAATGGTGTTTTAAACAATAAAAACGACTTCCGGCCTTATTTAGTTCACATTTTTACTTTTGTTAACCTAGCCCGTATTCATAACGCACTAAACCTTTTTACCGCGTTAAACGCCTTTTCTCGACAACAAAAGCACAATTTCATCAGAAACAAACAAAACAAGAAAAATGAATCTATTCAACAAGTCTGCAACACATCCTTAAGAGTTACATGATTTCAACCAATGTCAATGTGTAATTTCCCCAGTTCTGATCATTGTTTAGGTTGTTGGTAGCTTGGTCCAATGCCAAAACACAGTGAAATCTCTTTATGGCTTTAAACGCGTTTTCTCCTCGAGAGAAACATGATTTCACTAAAAACGTTATAGTTCAAACATGCCTGTTGTAACTGTCTTCAAACACTCAGAGCCTTAAAGTAGGGTTTTCACCAATGTGTTTTTTGGTGAGAAACCTTCCATTTCAAGGTTCGGTGCGTTATCAGACACGTACAATATGTATTTTTTGTGTTTCTGATGAAATCCCTCCTTTTAATGCATTTTCTCACAGAAAATGAGTCTCTCGCCATGGGAAAATGGCTTTCTTGAGAAAGCATATTCTGGTCGAGAAATGGTGTTTTAAACAATAAAAACGACTCCCGGCCTTATTTAGTTCACATTTTTACTTTTGGTAACGTAGCCCGTATTCATAACGCACTAAACCTTTTTACCGCGTTAAACGCCTTTTCTCGACAACAAAAGCACAATTTCATCAAAAACAAACAAAACAAGAAAAATGAATCTATTCAACAAGTCTGCAACACATCCTTAAGAGTTACATGATTTCACCCAATGTCAATGTGTAATTTCTCCAGTTCTGATCATTGTTTAGGTTGTTGGTAGCTTGGTCCAATGCCAAAACAGAGTGAAATCTCTTTGTGGCTTTAAACGCGTTTTCTCCTCGAGAGAAACATGATTTCACTAAAAACGTTATAGTTTAAACATGCCTGTTGTACATGTCTGCAAACACTCAGAGCCTTAAAGTACGGATTTCATCAATGTGGTTTTTGGTGAGAAACCTTCTATTTCAAGGTTCTGTGCGTTTTCAGACACGTACAATATGTATTTTTTGTTTTTCTGATGAAATCCCTCCTTTTAATGCATTTTCTCACAGAAAATGAGTCTCTTGCCATGGGAAAATGGCTTTCTTGAAAAAGCATATTCTGGTCGAGAAACGGTGTTTCAAACAGTAAAAACGACTCCCGGCCTTATTTAGTTCACATTTTAACTTTTGTTAACCTAGCCCGTATTCATAACGCACTAAACCTTTTTACCGCGTTAAACGCCTTTTCTCGACAACAAAAGCACAATTTCATCAAAAACAAACAAAACAGAAAAATGAATCTATTCAACAAGTCTGCAACACATCCTTAAGAGTTACATGATTTCACCCAATGTCAATGTGTAATTTCTCCAGTTCTGATCATTGTTTAGGTTGTTGGCAGCTTGGTCCAATGCCAAAACACAGTGAAATCTTTTTATGGCTTTAAACGCGTTTTCTCCTCGAGAAAAACATGATTTCACTAAAAACGTTATAGTTTAAACATGCCTGTTGTACATGTCTGCAAACACTCAGAGCCTTAAAGTACGGCTTTCACCAATGTGATTTTTGGTGAGAAACCTTCTATTTCAAGGTTCTGTGCGTTTTCAGACATGTACAATATGTATTTTTTGTGTTTCTGATGAAATCCCTCCTTTTAATGCATTTTCTCACAGAAAATGAGTCTCTCGCCATGGGAAAATGGCGTTCTTGAGAAAGCATATTCTGGTCGAGAAATGGTGTTTTAAACAATAAAAACGACTCCCGGCCTTATTTAGTTCACATTTTTACTTTTGTTAACCTAGCCCGTATTCATAACGCACTAAACCTTTTTACCGCGTTAAACGCCTTTTCTCGACAACAAAAGCACAATTTCATCAGAAACAAACAAAACAAGAAAAATGAATCTATTCAACAAGTCTGCAACATATTCTTAAGAGTTACATGCTTTCACCCAATGTCAATGTGTAATTTCTCCAGTTCTGATCATTGTTTAGGTTGTTGGTAGCTTGGTCCAATGCCAAAACACAGTGAAATCTCTTTATGGCTTTAAACGCGTTTTCTCCTCGAGAGAAACATGATTTCACTAAAAACGTTATAGTTTAAACATGCCTGTTGTAACTGTCTGCAAACACTCAGAGCCTTAAAGTACGGTTTTCACCAATGTGTTTTTTGGTGAGAAACCTTCTATTTCAAGGTTCTGTTCAATTTCAGACACGTACAATATGTATTTTTTGTGTTTCTGATGAAATCCCTACTTTTAATGCATTTTCTCACAGAAAATGAGTCTCTCGCCAAGGGAAAATGGCTTTCTTGAAAAAGCATATTGTGGTCGAGAAAAGGTATTTTAAACAATAGAAACGACTCCCGGCCTTATTTAGTTCACATTTTTACTTTTGGTAACCTAGCCCGTATTCATAACGCATTAAACCTTTTTATCGCGTTAAACGTCTTTTCTCGACAAGAAAAGCACAATTTCCTCAAAAACAAACAAAACAAGAAAAATGAATCTATTCAACAAGTCTGCAACACATCCTTAAGAGTTACATGATTTCAACCAATGTCAATGTGTAATTTCCCCAGTTCTGATCATTGTTTAGGTTGTTGGTAGCTTGGTCCAATGCCAAAACACAGTGAAATCTCTTTATGGCTTTAAACGCGTTTTCTCCTCGAGAGAAACATGATTTCACTAAAAACGATATAGTTCAAACATGCCTGTTGTAAATGTCTGCAAACACTCAGAGCCTTAAAGTAGGGTTTTCACCAATGTGTTTTTTGGTGAGAAACCTTCTATTTCAAGGTTCGGTGCGTTATCAGACACGTACAATATGTATTTTTTGTGTTTCTGATGAAATCCCTCCTTTTAATGCATTTTCTCACAGAAAATGAGTCTCTCGCCATGGGAAAATGGCTTTCTTGAGAAAGCATATTCTGGTCGAGAAATGGTGTTTTAAACAATAAAAACGACTCCCGGCCTTATTTAGTTCACATTTTTACTTTTGGTAACGTAGCCCGTATTCATAACGCACTAAACCTTTTTATCGCGTTAAACGCCTTTTCTCGACGAGAAAAGCACAATTTCATCAGAAACAAACAAAACAAGAAAAATGAATCTATTCAACAAGTCTGCAACACATCTTTAAGAGTTACATGATTTCACCCAATGTCAATGTGTAATTTCTCCAGTTCTGATCATTGTTTAGGTTGTTGGTAGCTTGGTCCAATGCCGAAATACAGCGAAATCTTTTTATGGCTTTAAACGCGTTTTCTCCTCGAGAGAAACATGATTTCACTAAAAACGTTATAGTTTAAACATGCCTGTTGTACATGTTTGCAAACACGCAGAGCCTTAAAGTACGGTTTTCATCAATGTGGTTTTTGGTGAAAAACCTTCTATTTCAAGGCTCTGTGCGTTTTCAGACACGTACAATATGTATTTTTTGTGTTTCTGATGAAATCCCTCCTTTTAATGCATTTTCTCACAGGAAATGAGTCTCTCGCCATGGGAAAATGGCTTTCTTGAAAAAGCATATTCTGGTCGAGAAATGGTGTTTTAAACAATAAAAACGACTCCCGGCCTTATTTAGTTCACATTTTTACTTTTGTTAACCTAGCCCGTATTCATAACGCACGAAACCTTTTTATCGCGTTAAAGGCCTTTTCTCGACAAGAAAAGCACAATTTCATCAAAAACAAACAAAATGAATCTATTCAACAAGTCTGCAACACATCCTTAAGAGTTACATGATTTCAACCAATGTCAATGTGTAATTTCCCCAGTTCTGATCATTGTTTAGGTTGTTGGTAGCTTGGTCCAATGCCAAAACACAGTGAAATCTCTTTATGGCTTTAAACGCGTTTTCTCCTCGAGAGAAACATGATTTCACTAAAAACGATATAGTTCAAACATGCCTGTTGTAACTGTCTTCAAACACTCAGAGCCTTAAAGTAGGGTTTTCACCAATGTGTTTTTTGGTGAGAAACCTTCTATTTCAAGGTTCGGTGCGTTATCAGACACGTACAATATGTATTTGTTGTGTTTCTGATGAAATCCCTCCTTTTAATGCATTTTCTCACAGAAAATGAGTCTCTCGCCATGGGAAAATGGCTTTCTTGAGAAAGCATATTCTGGTCGAGAAATGGTGTTTTAAACAATAAAAACGACTCCCGGCCTTATTTAGTTCACATTTTTACTTTTGGTAACGTAGCCCGTATTCATAACGCACTAAACCTTTTTACCGCGTTAAACGCCTTTTCTCGACAACAAAAGCACAATTTCATCAAAAACAAACAAAACAAGAAAAATGAATCTATTCAACAAGTCTGCAACACATCCTTAAGAGTTACATGATTTCACCCAATGTCAACGTGTAATTTCTCCAGTTCTGATCATTGTTTAGGTTGTTGGCAGCTTGGTCCAATGCCAAAACACAGTGAAATCTTTTTATGGCTTTAAACGCGTTTTCTCCTCGAGAGAAACATGATTTCACTAAAAACGTTATAGTTTAAACATGCCTGTTGTACATGTCTGCAAACACTCAGAGCCTTAAAGTACGGATTTCATCAATGTGGTTTTTGGTGAGAAACCTTCTATTTCAAGGTTCTGTGCGTTTTCAGACACGTACAATATGTATTTTTTGTTTTTCTGATGAAATCCCTCCTTTTAATGCATTTTCTCACAGAAAATGAGTCTCTTGCCATGGGAAAATGGCTTTCTTGAAAAAGCATATTCTGGTCGAGAAACGGTGTTTCAAACAGTAAAAACGACTCCCGGCCTTATTTAGTTCACATTTTTACTTTTGTTAACCTAGCCCGTATTCATAACGCACGAAACCTTTTTATCGCGTTAAAGGCCTTTTCTCGACAAGAAAAGCACAATTTCATCAAAAACAAACAAAATGAATCTATTCAACAAGTCTGCAACACATCCTTAAGAGTTACATGATTTCAACCAATGTCAATGTGTAATTTCCCCAGTTCTGATCATTGTTTAGGTTGTTGGTAGCTTGTTCCAATGCCAAAACACAGTGAAATCTCTTTATGGCTTTAAACGCGTTTTCTCCTCGAGAGAAACATGATTTCACTAAAAACGATATAGTTCAAACATGCCTGTTGTAACTGTCTTCAAACACTCAGAGCCTTAAAGTAGGGTTTTCACCAATGTGTTTTTTGGTGAGAAACCTTCTATTTCAAGGTTCGGTGCGTTATCAGACACGTACAATATGTATTTTTTGTGTTTCTGATGAAATCCCTCCTTTAATGCATTTTCTCACAGAAAATGAGTCTCTCGCCATGGGAAAATGGCTTTCTTGAGAAAGCATATTCTGGTCGAGAAATGGTGTTTTAAACAATAAAAACGACTCCCGGCGTTATTTAGTTCACATTTTTACTTTTGGTAACGTAGCCCGTATTCATAACGCACTAAACCTTTTTATCGCGTTAAACGCCTTTTCTCGACAACAAAAGCACAATTTCATCAGAAACAAACAAAACAAGAAAAATGAATCTATTCAACAAGTCTGCAACACATCCTTAAGAGTTACATGATTTCAACCAATGTCAATGTGTAATTTCCCCAGTTCTGATCATTGTTTAGGTTGTTGGTAGCTTGGTCCAATGCCAAAACACAGTGAAATCTCTTTATGGCTTTAAACGCGTTTTCTCCTCGAGAGAAACATGATTTCACTAAAAACGATATAGTTCAAACATGCCTGTTGTAACTGTCTTCAAACACTCAGAGCCTTAAAGTAGGGTTTTCACCAATGTGTTTTTTGGTGAGAAACCTTCTATTTCAAGGTTCGGTGCGTTATCAGACACGTACAATATGTATTTGTTGTGTTTCTGATGAAATCCCTCCTTTTAATGCATTTTCTCACAGAAAATGAGTCTCTCGCCATGGGAAAATGGCTTTCTTGAGAAAGCATATTCTGGTCGAGAAATGGTGTTTTAAACAATAAAAACGACTCCCGGCCTTATTTAGTTCACATTTTTTCTTTTGGTAACGTAGCCCGTATTCATAACGCACTAAACCTTTTTACCGCGTTAAACGCCTTTTCTCGACAACAAAAGCACAATTTCATCAAAAACAAACAAAACAAGAAAAATGAATCTATTCAACAAGTCTGCAACACATCCTTAAGAGTTACATGATTTCACCCAATGTCAATGTGTAATTTCTCCAGTTCTGATCATTGTTTAGGTTGTTGGTAGCTTCGTCCAATGCCAAAACAGAGTGAAATCTCTTTGTGGCTTTAAACGCGTTTTCTCCTCGAGAGAAACATGATTTCACTAAAAACGTTATAGTTTAAACATGCCTGTTGTACATGTCTGCAAACACTCAGAGCCTTAAAGTACGGATTTCATCAATGTGGTTTTTGGTGAGAAACCTTCTATTTCAAGGTTCTGTGCGTTTTCAGACACGTACAATATGTATTTTTTGTTTTTCTGATGAAATCCCTCCTTTTAATGCATTTTCTCACAGAAAATGAGTCTCTTGCCATGGGAAAATGGCTTTCTTGAAAAAGCATATTCTGGTCGAGAAACGGTGTTTCAAACAGTAAAAACGACTCCCGGCCTTATTTAGTTCACATTTTTACTTTTGTTAACCTAGCCCGTATTCATAACGCACGAAACCTTTTTATCGCGTTAAAGGCCTTTTCTCGACAAGAAAAGCACAATTTCATCAAAAACAAACAAAATGAATCTATTCAACAAGTCTGCAACACATCCTTAAGAGTTACATGATTTCAACCAATGTCAATGTGTAATTTCCCCAGTTCTGATCATTGTTTAGGTTGTTGGTAGCTTGTTCCAATGCCAAAACACAGTGAAATCTCTTTATGGCTTTAAACGCGTTTTCTCCTCGAGAGAAACATGATTTCACTAAAAACGATATAGTTCAAACATGCCTGTTGTAACTGTCTTCAAACACTCAGAGCCTTAAAGTAGTGTTTTCACCAATGTGTTTTTTGGTGAGAAACCTTCTATTTCAAGGTTCGGTGCGTTATCAGACACGTACAATATGTATTTTTTTGTTTTTCTGATGAAATCCCTCCTTTTAATGCATTTTCTCACAGAAAATGAGTCTCTTGCCATGGGAAAATGGCTTTCTTGAAAAAGCATATTCTGGTCGAGAAACGGTGTTTCAAACAGTAAAAACGACTCCCGGCCTTATTTAGTTCACATTTTAACTTTTGTTAACCTAGCCCGTATTCATAACGCACTAAACCTTTTTACCGCGTTAAACGCCTTTTCTCGACAACAAAAGCACAATTTCATCAAAAACAAGCAAAACAAGAAAAATGAATCTATTCAACAAGTCTGCAACACATCCTTAAGAGTTACATGATTTCAACCAATGTCAATGTGTAATTTCCCCAGTTCTGATCATTGTTTAGGTTGTTGGTAGCTTGGTCCAATGCCAAAACACAGTGAAATCTCTTTATGGCTTTAAACGCGTTTTCTCCTCGAGAGAAACATGATTTCACTAAAAACGATATAGTTCAAACATGCCTGTTGTAACTGTCTTCAAACACTCAGAGCCTTAAAGTAGGGTTTTCACCAATGTGTTTTTTGGTGAGAAACCTTCTATTTCAAGGTTCGGTGCGTTATCAGACACGTACAATATGTATTTTTTGTGTTTCTGATGAAATCCCTCCTTTAATGCATTTTCTCACAGAAAATGAGTCTCTCGCCATGGGAAAATGGCTTTCTTGAGAAAGCATATTCTTGTCGAGAAATGGTGTTTTAAACAATAAAAACGACTCCCGGCCTTATTTAGTTCACATTTTTACTTTTGGTAACGTAGCCCGTATTCAAAACGCACTAAACCTTTTTATCGCGTTAAACGCCTTTTCTCGACAACAAAAGCACAATTTCATCAGAAACAAACAAAACAAGAAAAATGAATCTATTCAACAAGTCTGCAACACATCCTTAAGAGTTACATGATTTCAACCAATGTCAATGTGTAATTTCCCCAGTTCTGATCATTGTTTAGGTTGTTGGTAGCTTGGTCCAATGCCAAAACACAGTGAAATCTCTTTATGGCTTTAAACGCGGTTTCTCCTCGAGAGAAACATGATTTCACTAAAAACGATATAGTTCAAACATGCCTGTTGTAACTGTCTTCAAACACTCAGAGCCTTAAAGTAGGGTTTTCACCAATGTGTTTTTTGGTGAGAAACCTTCTATTTCAAGGTTCGGTGCGTTATCAGACACGTACAATATGTATTTGTTGTGTTTCTGATGAAATCCCTCCTTTTAATGCATTTTCTCACAGAAAATGAGTCTCTCGCCATGGGAAAATGGCTTTCTTGAGAAAGCATATTCTGGTCGAGAAATGGTGTTTTAAACAATAAAAACGACTCCCGGCCTTATTTAGTTCACATTTTTACTTTTGGTAACGTAGCCCGTATTCATAACGCACTAAACCTTTTTACCGCGTTAAACGCCTTTTCTCGACAACAAAAGCACAATTTCATCAAAAACAAACAAAACAAGAAAAATGAATCTATTCAACAAGTCTGCAACACATCCTTAAGAGTTACATGATTTCACCCAATGTCAATGTGTAATTTCTCCAGTTCTGATCATTGTTTAGGTTGTTGGTAGCTTGGTCCAATGCCAAAACAGAGTGAAATCTCTTTGTGGCTTTAAACGCGTTTTCTCCTCGAGAGAAACATGATTTCACTAAAAACGTTATAGTTTAAACATGCCTGTTGTACATGTCTGCAAACACTCAGAGCCTTAAAGTACGGATTTCATCAATGTGGTTTTTGGTGAGAAACCTTCTATTTCAAGGTTCTGTGCGTTTTCAGACACGTACAATATGTATTTTTTGTTTTTCTGATGAAATCCCTCCTTTTAATGCATTTTCTCACAGAAAATGAGTCTCTTGCCATGGGAAAATGGCTTTCTTGAAAAAGCATATTCTGGTCGAGAAACGGTGTTTCAAACAGTAAAAACGACTCCCGGCCTTATTTAGTTCACATTTTAACTTTTGTTAACCTAGCCCGTATTCATAACGCACTAAACCTTTTTACCGCGTTAAACGCCTTTTCTCGACAACAAAAGCACAATTTCATCAAAAACAAACAAAACAAGAAAAATGAATCTATTCAACAAGTCTGCAACACATCCTTAAGAGTTACATGATTTCACCCAATGTCAATGTGTAATTTCTCCAGTTCTGATCATTGTTTAGGTTGTTGGCAGCTTGGTCCAATGCCAAAACACAGTGAAATCTTTTTATGGCTTTAAACGCGTTTTCTCCTCGAGAAAAACATGATTTCACTAAAAACGTTATAGTTTAAACATGCCTGTTGTACATGTCTGCAAACACTCAGAGCCTTAAAGTACGGCTTTCACCAATGTGATTTTTGGTGAGAAACCTTCTATTTCAAGGTTCTGTGCGTTTTCAGACATGTACAATATGTATTTTTTGTGTTTCTGATGAAATCCCTCCTTTTAATGCATTTTCTCACAGAAAATGAGTCTCTCGCCATGGGAAAATGGCGTTCTTGAGAAAGCATATTCTGGTCGAGAAATGGTGTTTTAAACAATAAAAACGACTCCCGGCCTTATTTAGTTCACATTTTTACTTTTGTTAACCTAGCCCGTATTCATAACGCACTAAACCTTTTTACCGCGTTAAACGCCTTTTCTCGACAACAAAAGCACAATTTCATCAGAAACAAACAAAACAAGAAAAATGAATCTATTCAACAAGTCTGCAACATATTCTTAAGAGTTACATGCTTTCACCCAATGTCAATGTGTAATTTCTCCAGTTCTGATCATTGTTTAGGTTGTTGGTAGCTTGGTCCAATGCCAAAACACAGTGAAATCTCTTTATGCCTTTAAACGCGTTTTCTCCTCGAGAGAAACATGATTTCACTAAAAACGTTATAGTTTAAACATGCCTGTTGTAACTGTCTGCAAACACTCAGAGCCTTAAAGTACGGTTTTCACCAATGTGTTTTTTGGTGAGAAACCTTCTATTTCAAGGTTCTGTTCAATTTCAGACACGTACAATATGTATTTTTTGTGTTTCTGATGAAATCCCTCCTTTTAATGCATTTTCTCACAGAAAATGAGTCTCTCGCCAAGGGAAAATGGCTTTCTTGAAAAAGCATATTGTGGTCGAGAAAAGGTATTTTAAACAATAGAAACGACTCCCGGCCTTATTTAGTTCACATTTTTACTTTTGGTAACCTAGCCCGTATTCATAACGCACTAAACCTTTTTATCGCGTTAAACGTCTTTTCTCGACAACAAAAGCACAATTTCCTCAAAAACAAACAAAACAAGAAAAATGAATCTATTCAACAAGTCTGCAACACATCCTTAAGAGTTACATGATTTCAACCAATGTCAATGTGTAATTTCCCCAGTTCTGATCATTGTTTAGGTTGTTGGTAGCTTGGTCCAATGCCAAAACACAGTGAAATCTCTTTATGGCTTTAAACGCGTTTTCTCCTCGAGAGAAACATGATTTCACTAAAAACGATATAGTTCAAACATGCCTGTTGTAACTGTCTGCAAACACTCAGAGCCTTAAAGTAGGGTTTTCACCAATGTGTTTTTTGGTGAGAAACCTTCTATTTCAAGGTTCGGTGCGTTATCAGACACGTACAATATGTATTTTTTGTGTTTCTGATGAAATCCCTCCTTTTAATGCATTTTCTCACAGAAAATGAGTCTCTCGCCATGGGAAAATGGCTTTCTTGAGAAAGCATATTCTGGTCGAGAAATGGTGTTTTAAACAATAAAAACGACTCCCGGCCTTATTTAGTTCACATTTTTACTTTTGGTAACGTAGCCCGTATTCATAACGCACTAAACCTTTTTATCGCGTTAAACGCCTTTTCTCGACGAGAAAAGCACAATTTCATCAGAAACAAACAAAACAAGAAAAATGAATCTATTCAACAAGTCTGCAACACATCTTTAAGAGTTACATGATTTCACCTAATGTCAATGTGTAATTTCTCCAGTTCTGATCATTGTTTAGGTTGTTGGTAGCTTGGTCCAATGCCGAAATACAGCGAAATCTTTTTATGGCTTTAAACGCGTTTTCTCCTCGAGAGAAACATGATTTCACTAAAAACGTTATATTTTAAACATGCCTGTTGTACATGTTTGCAAACACGCAGAGCCTTAAAGTACGGTTTTCATCAATGTGGTTTTTGGTGAAAAACCTTCTATTTCAAGGTTCTGTGCGTTTTCAGACACGTACAATATGTATTTTTTGTGTTTCTGATGAAATCCCTCCTTTTAATGCATTTTCTCACAGGAAATGAGTCTCTCGCCATGGGAAAATGGCTTTCTTGAAAAAGCATATTCTGGTCGAGAAATGGTGTTTTAAACAATAAAAACGACTCCCGGCCTTATTTAGTTCACATTTTTACTTTTGTTAACCTAGCCCGTATTCATAACGCACGAAACCTTTTTATCGCGTTAAAGGCCTTTTCTCGACAAGAAAAGCACAATTTCATCAAAAACAAACAAAATGAATCTATTCAACAAGTCTGCAACACATCCTTAAGAGTTACATGATTTCAACCAATGTCAATGTGTAATTTCCCCAGTTCTGATCATTGTTTAGGTTGTTGGTAGCTTGGTCCAATGCCAAAACACAGTGAAATCTCTTTATGGCTTTAAACGCGTTTTCTCCTCGAGAGAAACATGATTTCACTAAAAACGATATAGTTCAAACATGCCTGTTGTAACTGTCTTCAAACACTCAGAGCCTTAAAGTAGGGTTTTCACCAATGTGTTTTTTGGTGAGAAACCTTCTATTTCAAGGTTCGGTGCGTTATCAGACACGTACAATATGTATTTTTTGTGTTTCTGATGAAATCCCTCCTTTAATGCATTTTCTCACAGAAAATGAGTCTCTCGCCATGGGAAAATGGCTTTCTTGAGAAAGCATATTCTGGTCGAGAAATGGTGTTTTAAACAATAAAAACGACTCCCGGCCTTATTTAGTTCACATTTTTACTTTTGGTAACGTAGCCCGTATTCATAACGCACTAAACCTTTTTATCGCGTTAAACGCCTTTTCTCGACAAGAAAAGCACAATTTCATCAGAAACAAACAAAACAAGAAAAATGAATCTATTCAACAAGTCTGCAACACATCCTTAAGAGTTACATGATTTCAACCAATGTCAATGTGTAATTTCCCCAGTTCTGATCATTGTTTAGGTTGTTGGTAGCTTGGTCCAATGCCAAAACACTGTGAAATCTCTTTATGGCTTTAAACGCGTTTTCTCCTCGAGAGAAACATGATTTCACTAAAAACGATATAGTTCAAACATGCCTGTTGTAACTGTCTTCAAACACTCAGAGCCTTAAAGTAGGGTTTTCACCAATGTGTTTTTTGGTGAGAAACCTTCTATTTCAAGGTTCGGTGCGTTATCAGACACGTACAATATGTATTTGTTGTGTTTCTGATGAAATCCCTCCTTTTAATGCATTTTCTCACAGAAAATGAGTCTCTCGCCATGGGAAAATGGCTTTCTTGAGAAAGCATATTCTGGTCGAGAAATGGTGTTTTAAACAATAAAAACGACTCCCGGCCTTATTTAGTTGACATTTTTACTTTTGGTAACGTAGCCCGTATTCATAACGCACTAAACCTTTTTATCGCGTTAAACGCCTTTTCTCGACAACAAAAGCACAATTTCATCAAAAACAAACAAAACAAGAAAAATGAATCTATTCAACAAGTCTGCAACACATCCTTAAGAGTTACATGATTTCACCCAATGTCAACGTGTAATTTCTCCAGTTCTGATCATTGTTTAGGTTGTTGGCAGCTTGGTCCAATGCCAAAACACAGTGAAATCTTTTTATGGCTTTAAACGCGTTTTCTCCTCGAGAAAAACATGATTTCACTAAAAACGTTATAGTTTAAACATGCCTGTTGTACATGTCTGCAAACACTCAGAGCCTTAAAGTACGGCTTTCACCAATGTGATTTTTGGTGAGAAACCTTCTATTTCAAGGTTCTGTGCGTTTTCAGACATGTACAATATGTATTTTTTGTGTTGCTGATGAAATCCCTCCTTTTAATGCATTTTCTCACAGAAAATGAGTCTCTCGCCATGGGAAAATGGCGTTCTTGAGAAAGCATATTCTGGTCGAGAAATGGTGTTTTAAACAATAAAAACGACTCCCGGCCTTATTTAGTTCACATTTTTACTTTTGTTAACCTAGCCCGTATTCATAACGCACTAAACCTTTTTACCGCGTTAAACGCCTTTTCTCGACAACAAAAGCACAATTTCATCAGAAACAAACAAAACAAGAAAAATGAATCTATTCAACAAGTCTGCAACACATCCTTAAGAGTTACATGATTTCACCCAATGTCAACGTGTACTTTCTCCAGTTCTGATCATTGTTTAGGTTGTTGGCAGCTTGGTCCAATGCCAAAACACAGTGAAATCTTTTTATGGCTTTAAACGCGTTTTCTCCTCGAGAAAAACATGATTTCACTAAAAACGTTATAGTTTAAACATGCCTGTTGTACATGTCTGCAAACACTCAGAGCCTTAAAGTACGGCTTTCACCAATGTGATTTTTGGTGAGAAACCTTCTATTTCAAGGTTCTGTGCGTTTTCAGACATGTACAATATGTATTTTTTGTGTTTCTGATGAAATCCCTCCTTTTAATGCATTTTCTCACAGAAAATGAGTCTCTCGCCATGGGAAAATGACTTTCTTGAGAAAGCATATTCTGGTCGAGAAATGGTGTTTTAAACAATAAAAACGACTCCCGGCCTTATTTAGTTCACATTTTTACTTTTGGTAACGTAGCCCGTATTCATAACGCACTAAACCTTTTTATCGCGTTAAACGCCTTTTCTCGACAACAAAAGCACAATTTCATCAAAAACAAACAAAACAAGAAAAATGAATCTATTCAACAAGTCTGCAACACATCCTTAAGAGTTACATGATTTCACCCAATGTCAACGTGTAATTTCTCCAGTTCTGATCATTGTTTAGGTTGTTGGCAGCTTGGTCCAATGCCAAAACACAGTGAAATCTTTTTATGGCTTTAAACGCGTTTTCTCCTCGAGAAAAACATGATTTCACTAAAAACGTTATAGTTTAAACATGCCTGTTGTACATGTCTGCAAACACTCAGAGCCTTAAAGTACGGCTTTCACCAATGTGATTTTTGGTGAGAAACCTTCTATTTCAAGGTTCTGTGCGTTTTCAGACATGTACAATATGTATTTTTTGTGTTTCTGATGAAATCCCTCCTTTTAATGCATTTTCTCACAGAAAATGAGTCTCTCGCCATGGGAAAATGGCGTTCTTGAGAAAGCATATTCTGGTCGAGAAATGGTGTTTTAAACAATAAAAACGACTCCCGGCCTTATTTAGTTCACATTTTTACTTTTGTTAACCTAGCCCGTATTCATAACGCACTAAACCTTTTTACCGCGTTAAACGCCTTTTCTCGACAACAAAAGCACAATTTCATCAGAAACAAACAAAACAAGAAAAATGAATCTATTCAACAAGTCTGCAACACATCCTTAAGAGTTACATGATTTCACCCAATGTCAATGTGTAATTTCCCCAGTTCTGATCATTGTTTAGGTTGTTGGTAGCTTGGTCCAATGCCAAAACACAGTGAAATCTCTTTATGGCTTTAAACGCGTTTTCTCCTCGAGAGAAACATGATTTAACTAAAAACGATATAGTTCAAACATGCCTGTTGTAACTGTCTTCAAACACTCAGAGCCTTAAAGTAGGGTTTTCACCAATGTGTTTTTTGGTGAGAAACCTTCCATTTCAAGGTTCGGTGCGTTATCAGACACGTACAATATGTATTTGTTGTGTTTCTGATGAAATCCCTCCTTTTAATGCATTTTCTCACAGAAAATGAGTCTCTCGCCATGGGAAAATGGCTTTCTTGAAAAAGCATATTCTGGTCGAGAAACGGTGTTTCAAACAGTAAAAACGACTCCCGGCCTTATTTAGTTCACATTTTAACTTTTGTTAACCTAGCCCGTATTCATAACGCACTAAACCTTTTTACCGCGTTAAACGCCTTTTCTCGACAACAAAAGCACAATTTCATCAAAAACAAACAAAACAGAAAAATGAATCTATTCAACAAGTCTGCAACACATCCTTAAGAGTTACATGATTTCACCCAATGTCAATGTGTAATTTCTCCAGTTCTGATCATTGTTTAGGTTGTTGGCAGCTTGGTCCAATGCCAAAACACAGTGAAATCTTTTTATGGCTTTAAACGCGTTTTCTCCTCGAGAAAAACATGATTTCACTAAAAACGTTATAGTTTAAACATGCCTGTTGTACATGTCTGCAAACACTCAGAGCCTTAAAGTACGGCTTTCACCAATGTGATTTTTGGTGAGAAACCTTCTATTTCAAGGTTCTGTGCGTTTTCAGACATGTACAATATGTATTTTTTGTGTTTCTGATGAAATCCCTCCTTTTAATGCATTTTCTCACAGAAAATGAGTCTCTCGCCATGGGAAAATGGCGTTCTTGAGAAAGCATATTCTGGTCGAGAAATGGTGTTTTAAACAATAAAAACGACTCCCGGCCTTATTTAGTTCACATTTTTACTTTTGTTAACCTAGCCCGTATTCATAACGCACTAAACCTTTTTACCGCGTTAAACGCCTTTTCTCGACAACAAAAGCACAATTTCATCAGAAACAAACAAAACAAGAAAAATGAATCTATTCAACAAGTCTGCAACATATTCTTAAGAGTTACATGCTTTCACCCAATGTCAATGTGTAATTTCTCCAGTTCTGATCATTGTTTAGGTTGTTGGTAGCTTGGTCCAATGCCAAAACACAGTGAAATCTCTTTATGGCTTTAAACGCGTTTTCTCCTCGAGAGAAACATGATTTCACTAAAAACGTTATAGTTTAAACATGCCTGTTGTAACTGTCTGCAAACACTCAGAGCCTTAAAGTACGGTTTTCACCAATGTGTTTTTTGGTGAGAAACCTTCTATTTCAAGGTTCTGTTCAATTTCAGACACGTACAATATGTATTTTTTGTGTTTCTGATGAAATCCCTCCTTTTAATGCATTTTCTCACAGAAAATGAGTCTCTCGCCAAGGGAAAATGGCTTTCTTGAAAAAGCATATTGTGGTCGAGAAAAGGTATTTTAAACAATAGAAACGACTCCCGGCCTTATTTAGTTCACATTTTTACTTTTGGTAACCTAGCCCGTATTCATAACGCACTAAACCTTTTTATCGCGTTAAACGTCTTTTCTCGACAAGAAAAGCACAATTTCCTCAAAAACAAACAAAACAAGAAAAATGAATCTATTCAACAAGTCTGCAACACATCCTTAAGAGTTACATGATTTCAACCAATGTCAATGTGTAATTTCCCCAGTTCTGATCATTGTTTAGGTTGTTGGTAGCTTGGTCCAATGCCAAAACACAGTGAAATCTCTTTATGGCTTTAAACGCGTTTTCTCCTCGAGAGAAACATGATTTCACTAAAAACGATATAGTTCAAACATGCCTGTTGTAAATGTCTGCAAACACTCAGAGCCTTAAAGTAGGGTTTTCACCAATGTGTTTTTTGGTGAGAAACCTTCTATTTCAAGGTTCGGTGCGTTATCAGACACGTACAATATGTATTTTTTGTGTTTCTGATGAAATCCCTCCTTTTAATGCATTTTCTCACAGAAAATGAGTCTCTCGCCATGGGAAAATGGCTTTCTTGAGAAAGCATATTCTGGTCGAGAAATGGTGTTTTAAACAATAAAAACGACTCCCGGCCTTATTTAGTTCACATTTTTACTTTTGGTAACGTAGCCCGTATTCATAACGCACTAAACCTTTTTATCGCGTTAAACGCCTTTTCTCGACGAGAAAAGCACAATTTCATCAGAAACAAACAAAACAAGAAAAATGAATCTATTCAACAAGTCTGCAACACATCTTTAAGAGTTACATGATTTCACCCAATGTCAATGTGTAATTTCTCCAGTTCTGATCATTGTTTAGGTTGTTGGTAGCTTGGTCCAATGCCGAAATACAGCGAAATCTTTTTATGGCTTTAAACGCGTTTTCTCCTCGAGAGAAACATGATTTCACTAAAAACGTTATAGTTTAAACATGCCTGTTGTACATGTTTGCAAACACGCAGAGCCTTAAAGTACGGTTTTCATCAATGTGGTTTTTGGTGAAAAACCTTCTATTTCAAGGCTCTGTGCGTTTTCAGACACGTACAATATGTATTTTTTGTGTTTCTGATGAAATCCCTCCTTTTAATGCATTTTCTCACAGGAAATGAGTCTCTCGCCATGGGAAAATGGCTTTCTTGAAAAAGCATATTCTGGTCGAGAAATGGTGTTTTAAACAATAAAAACGACTCCCGGCCTTATTTAGTTCACATTTTTACTTTTGTTAACCTAGCCCGTATTCATAACGCACGAAACCTTTTTATCGCGTTAAAGGCCTTTTCTCGACAAGAAAAGCACAATTTCATCAAAAACAAACAAAATGAATCTATTCAACAAGTCTGCAACACATCCTTAAGAGTTACATGATTTCAACCAATGTCAATGTGTAATTTCCCCAGTTCTGATCATTGTTTAGGTTGTTGGTAGCTTGTTCCAATGCCAAAACACAGTGAAATCTCTTTATGGCTTTAAACGCGTTTTCTCCTCGAGAGAAACATGATTTCACTAAAAACGATATAGTTCAAACATGCCTGTTGTAACTGTCTTCAAACACTCAGAGCCTTAAAGTAGGGTTTTCACCAATGTGTTTTTTGGTGAGAAACCTTCTATTTCAAGGTTCGGTGCGTTATCAGACACGTACAATATGTATTTGTTGTGTTTCTGATGAAATCCCTCCTTTTAATGCATTTTCTCACAGAAAATGAGTCTCTCGCCATGGGAAAATGGCTTTCTTGAGAAAGCATATTCTGGTCGAGAAATGGTGTTTTAAACAATAAAAACGACTCCCGGCCTTATTTAGTTCACATTTTTACTTTTGGTAACGTAGCCCGTATTCATAACGCACTAAACCTTTTTACCGCGTTAAACGCCTTTTCTCGACAACAAAAGCACAATTTCATCAAAAACAAACAAAACAAGAAAAATGAATCTATTCAACAAGTCTGCAACACATCCTTAAGAGTTACATGATTTCACCCAATGTCAATGTGTAATTTCTCCAGTTCTGATCATTGTTTAGGTTGTTGGTAGCTTCGTCCAATGCCAAAACAGAGTGAAATCTCTTTGTGGCTTTAAACGTGTTTTCTCCTCGAGAGAAACATGATTTCACTAAAAACGTTATAGTTTAAACATGCCTGTTGTACATGTCTGCAAACACTCAGAGCCTTAAAGTACGGATTTCATCAATGTGGTTTTTGGTGAGAAACCTTCTATTTCAAGGTTCTGTGCGTTTTCAGACACGTACAATATGTATTTTTTGTTTTTCTGATGAAATCCCTCCTTTTAATGCATTTTCTCACAGAAAATGAGTCTCTTGCCATGGGAAAATGGCTTTCTTGAAAAAGCATATTCTGGTCGAGAAACGGTGTTTCAAACAGTAAAAACGACTCCCGGCCTTATTTAGTTCACATTTTAACTTTTGTTAACCTAGCCCGTATTCATAACGCACTAAACCTTTTTACCGCGTTAAACGCCTTTTCTCGACAACAAAAGCACAATTTCATCAAAAACAAACAAAACAAGAAAAATGAATCTATTCAACAAGTCTGCAACACATCCTTAAGAGTTACATGATTTCAACCAATGTCAATGTGTAATTTCCCCAGTTCTGATCATTGTTTAGGTTGTTGGTAGCTTGGTCCAATGCCAAAACACAGTGAAATCTCTTTATGGCTTTAAACGCGTTTTCTCCTCGAGAGAAACATGATTTCACTAAAAACGATATAGTTCAAACATGCCTGTTGTAACTGTCTTCAAACACTCAGAGCCTTAAAGTAGGGTTTTCACCAATGTGTTTTTTGGTGAGAAACCTTCTATTTCAAGGTTCGGTGCGTTATCAGACACGTACAATATGTATTTTTTGTGTTTCTGATGAAATCCCTCCTTTAATGCATTTTCTCACAGAAAATGAGTCTCTCGCCATGGGAAAATGGCTTTCTTGAGAAAGCATATTCTTGTCGAGAAATGGTGTTTTAAACAATAAAAACGACTCCCGGCCTTATTTAGTTCACATTTTTACTTTTGGTAACGTAGCCCGTATTCATAACGCACTAAACCTTTTTATCGCGTTAAACGCCTTTTCTCGACAACAAAAGCACAATTTCATCAGAAACAAACAAAACAAGAAAAATGAATCTATTCAACAAGTCTGCAACACATCCTTAAGAGTTACATGATTTCAACCAATGTCAATGTGTAATTTCCCCAGTTCTGATCATTGTTTAGGTTGTTGGTAGCTTGGTCCAATGCCAAAACACAGTGAAATCTCTTTATGGCTTTAAACGCGGTTTCTCCTCGAGAGAAACATGATTTCACTAAAAACGATATAGTTCAAACATGCCTGTTGTAACTGTCTTCAAACACTCAGAGCCTTAAAGTAGGGTTTTCACCAATGTGTTTTTTGGTGAGAAACCTTCTATTTCAAGGTTCGGTGCGTTATCAGACACGTACAATATGTATTTTTTGTGTTTCTGATGAAATCCCTCCTTTTAATGCATTTTCTCACAGAAAATGAGTCTCTCGCCATGGGAAAATGGCTTTCTTGAGAAAGCATATTCTGGTCGAGAAATGGTGTTTTAAACAATAAAAACGACTCCCGGCCTTATTTAGTTCACATTTTTACTTTTGGTAACGTAGCCCGTATTCATAACGCACTAAACCTTTTTACCGCGTTAAACGCCTTTTCTCGACAACAAAAGCACAATTTCATCAAAAACAAACAAAACAAGAAAAATGAATCTATTCAACAAGTCTGCAACACATCCTTAAGAGTTACATGATTTCACCCAATGTCAATGTGTAATTTCTCCAGTTCTGATCATTGTTTAGGTTGTTGGTAGCTTGGTCCAATGCCAAAACAGAGTGAAATCTCTTTGTGGCTTTAAACGCGTTTTCTCCTCGAGAGAAACATGATTTCACTAAAAACGTTATAGTTTAAACATGCCTGTTGTACATGTCTGCAAACACTCAGAGCCTTAAAGTACGGATTTCATCAATGTGGTTTTTGGTGAGAAACCTTCTATTTCAAGGTTCTGTGCGTTTTCAGACACGTACAATATGTATTTTTTGTTTTTCTGATGAAATCCCTCCTTTTAATGCATTTTCTCACAGAAAATGAGTCTCTTGCCATGGGAAAATGGCTTTCTTGAAAAAGCATATTCTGGTCGAGAAACGGTGTTTCAAACAGTAAAAACGACTCCCGGCCTTATTTAGTTCACATTTTAACTTTTGTTAACCTAGCCCGTATTCATAACGCACTAAACCTTTTTACCGCGTTAAACGCCTTTTCTCGACAAGAAAAGCACAATTTCATCAAAAACAAACAAAACAAGAAAAATGAATCTATTCAACAAGTCTGCAACACATCCTTAAGAGTTACATGATTTCACCCAATGTCAATGTGTAATTTCTCCAGTTCTGATCATTGTTTAGGTTGTTGGCAGCTTGGTCCAATGCCAAAACACAGTGAAATCTTTTTATGGCTTTAAACGCGTTTTCTCCTCGAGAAAAACATGATTTCACTAAAAACGTTATAGTTTAAACATGCCTGTTGTACATGTCTGCAAACACTCAGAGCCTTAAAGTACGGCTTTCACCAATGTGATTTTTGGTGAGAAACCTTCTATTTCAAGGTTCTGTGCGTTTTCAGACATGTACAATATGTATTTTTTGTGTTTCTGATGAAATCCCTCCTTTTAATGCATTTTCTCACAGAAAATGAGTCTCTCGCCATGGGAAAATGGCGTTCTTGAGAAAGCATATTCTGGTCGAGAAATGGTGTTTTAAACAATAAAAACGACTCCCGGCCTTATTTAGTTCACATTTTTACTTTTGTTAACCTAGCCCGTATTCATAACGCACTAAACCTTTTTACCGCGTTAAACGCCTTTTCTCGACAACAAAAGCACAATTTCATCAGAAACAAACAAAACAAGAAAAATGAATCTATTCAACAAGTCTGCAACATATTCTTAAGAGTTACATGCTTTCACCCAATGTCAATGTGTAATTTCTCCAGTTCTGATCATTGTTTAGGTTGTTGGTAGCTTGGTCCAATGCCAAAACACAGTGAAATCTCTTTATGGCTTTAAACGCGTTTTCTCCTCGAGAGAAACATGATTTCACTAAAAACGTTATAGTTTAAACATGCCTGTTGTAACTGTCTGCAAACACTCAGAGCCTTAAAGTACGGTTTTCACCAATGTGTTTTTTGGTGAGAAACCTTCTATTTCAAGGTTCTGTTCAATTTCAGACACGTACAATATGTATTTTTTGTGTTTCTGATGAAATCCCTCCTTTTAATGCATTTTCTCACAGAAAATGAGTCTCTCGCCAAGGGAAAATGGCTTTCTTGAAAAAGCATATTGTGGTCGAGAAAAGGTATTTTAAACAATAGAAACGACTCCCGGCCTTATTTAGTTCACATTTTTACTTTTGGTAACCTAGCCCGTATTCATAACGCACTAAACCTTTTTATCGCGTTAAACGCCTTTTCTCGACAACAAAAGCACAATTTCATCAAAAACAAACAAAACAAGAAAAATGAATCTATTCAACAAGTCTGCAACACATCCTTAAGAGTTACATGATTTCACCCAATGTCAATGTGTAATTTCTCCAGTTCTGATCATTGTTTAGGTTGTTGGTAGCTTCGTCCAATGCCAAAACAGAGTGAAATCTCTTTGTGGCTTTAAACGCGTTTTCTCCTCGAGAGAAACATGATTTCACTAAAAACGTTATAGTTTAAACATGCCTGTTGTACATGTCTGCAAACACTCAGAGCCTTAAAGTACGGATTTCATCAATGTGGTTTTTGGTGAGAAACCTTCTATTTCAAGGTTCTGTGCGTTTTCAGACACGTACAATATGTATTTTTTGTTTTTCTGATGAAATCCCTCCTTTTAATGCATTTTCTCACAGAAAATGAGTCTCTTGCCATGGGAAAATGGCTTTCTTGAAAAAGCATATTCTGGTCGAGAAACGGTGTTTCAAACAGTAAAAACGACTCCCGGCCTTATTTAGTTCACATTTTAACTTTTGTTAACCTAGCCCGTATTCATAACGCACTAAACCTTTTTACCGCGTTAAACGCCTTTTCTCGACAACAAAAGCACAATTTCATCAAAAACAAACAAAACAAGAAAAATGAATCTATTCAACAAGTCTGCAACACATCCTTAAGAGTTACATGATTTCAACCAATGTCAATGTGTAATTTCCCCAGTTCTGATCATTGTTTAGGTTGTTGGTAGCTTGGTCCAATGCCAAAACACAGTGAAATCTCTTTATGGCTTTAAACGCGTTTTCTCCTCGAGAGAAACATGATTTCACTAAAAACGATATAGTTCAAACATGCCTGTTGTAACTGTCTTCAAACACTCAGAGCCTTAAAGTAGGGTTTTCACCAATGTGTTTTTTGGTGAGAAACCTTCTATTTCAAGGTTCGGTGCGTTATCAGACACGTACAATATGTATTTTTTGTGTTTCTGATGAAATCCCTCCTTTAATGCATTTTCTCACAGAAAATGAGTCTCTCGCCATGGGAAAATGGCTTTCTTGAGAAAGCATATTCTTGTCGAGAAATGGTGTTTTAAACAATAAAAACGACTCCCGGCCTTATTTAGTTCACATTTTTACTTTTGGTAACGTAGCCCGTATTCATAACGCACTAAACCTTTTTATCGCGTTAAACGCCTTTTCTCGACAACAAAAGCACAATTTCATCAGAAACAAACAAAACAAGAAAAATGAATCTATTCAACAAGTCTGCAACACATCCTTAAGAGTTACATGATTTCACCCAATGTCAATGTGTAATTTCTCCAGTTCTGATCATTGTTTAGGTTGTTGGCAGCTTGGTCCAATGCCAAAACACAGTGAAATCTTTTTATGGCTTTAAACGCGTTTTCTCCTCGAGAAAAACATGATTTCACTAAAAACGTTATAGTTTAAACATGCCTGTTGTACATGTCTGCAAACACTCAGAGCCTTAAAGTACGGCTTTCACCAATGTGATTTTTGGTGAGAAACCTTCTATTTCAAGGTTCTGTGCGTTTTCAGACATGTACAATATGTATTTTTTGTGTTTCTGATGAAATCCCTCCTTTTAATGCATTTTCTCACAGAAAATGAGTCTCTCGCCATGGGAAAATGGCGTTCTTGAGAAAGCATATTCTGGTCGAGAAATGGTGTTTTAAACAATAAAAACGACTCCCGGCCTTATTTAGTTCACATTTTTACTTTTGTTAACCTAGCCCGTATTCATAACGCACTAAACCTTTTTACCGCGTTAAACGCCTTTTCTCGACAACAAAAGCACAATTTCATCAGAAACAAACAAAACAAGAAAAATGAATCTATTCAACAAGTCTGCAACATATTCTTAAGAGTTACATGCTTTCACCCAATGTCAATGTGTAATTTCTCCAGTTCTGATCATTGTTTAGGTTGTTGGTAGCTTGGTCCAATGCCAAAACACAGTGAAATCTCTTTATGCCTTTAAACGCGTTTTCTCCTCGAGAGAAACATGATTTCACTAAAAACGTTATAGTTTAAACATGCCTGTTGTAACTGTCTGCAAACACTCAGAGCCTTAAAGTACGGTTTTCACCAATGTGTTTTTTGGTGAGAAACCTTCTATTTCAAGGTTCTGTTCAATTTCAGACACGTACAATATGTATTTTTTGTGTTTCTGATGAAATCCCTCCTTTTAATGCATTTTCTCACAGAAAATGAGTCTCTCGCCAAGGGAAAATGGCTTTCTTGAAAAAGCATATTGTGGTCGAGAAAAGGTATTTTAAACAATAGAAACGACTCCCGGCCTTATTTAGTTCACATTTTTACTTTTGGTAACCTAGCCCGTATTCATAACGCACTAAACCTTTTTATCGCGTTAAACGTCTTTTCTCGACAACAAAAGCACAATTTCCTCAAAAACAAACAAAACAAGAAAAATGAATCTATTCAACAAGTCTGCAACACATCCTTAAGAGTTACATGATTTCAACCAATGTCAATGTGTAATTTCCCCAGTTCTGATCATTGTTTAGGTTGTTGGTAGCTTGGTCCAATGCCAAAACACAGTGAAATCTCTTTATGGCTTTAAACGCGTTTTCTCCTCGAGAGAAACATGATTTCACTAAAAACGATATAGTTCAAACATGCCTGTTGTAACTGTCTGCAAACACTCAGAGCCTTAAAGTAGGGTTTTCACCAATGTGTTTTTTGGTGAGAAACCTTCTATTTCAAGGTTCGGTGCGTTATCAGACACGTACAATATGTATTTTTTGTGTTTCTGATGAAATCCCTCCTTTTAATGCATTTTCTCACAGAAAATGAGTCTCTCGCCATGGGAAAATGGCTTTCTTGAGAAAGCATATTCTGGTCGAGAAATGGTGTTTTAAACAATAAAAACGACTCCCGGCCTTATTTAGTTCACATTTTTACTTTTGGTAACGTAGCCCGTATTCATAACGCACTAAACCTTTTTATCGCGTTAAACGCCTTTTCTCGACGAGAAAAGCACAATTTCATCAGAAACAAACAAAACAAGAAAAATGAATCTATTCAACAAGTCTGCAACACATCTTTAAGAGTTACATGATTTCACCTAATGTCAATGTGTAATTTCTCCAGTTCTGATCATTGTTTAGGTTGTTGGTAGCTTGGTCCAATGCCGAAATACAGCGAAATCTTTTTATGGCTTTAAACGCGTTTTCTCCTCGAGAGAAACATGATTTCACTAAAAACGTTATATTTTAAACATGCCTGTTGTACATGTTTGCAAACACGCAGAGCCTTAAAGTACGGTTTTCATCAATGTGGTTTTTGGTGAAAAACCTTCTATTTCAAGGTTCTGTGCGTTTTCAGACACGTACAATATGTATTTTTTGTGTTTCTGATGAAATCCCTCCTTTTAATGCATTTTCTCACAGGAAATGAGTCTCTCGCCATGGGAAAATGGCTTTCTTGAAAAAGCATATTCTGGTCGAGAAATGGTGTTTTAAACAATAAAAACGACTCCCGGCCTTATTTAGTTCACATTTTTACTTTTGTTAACCTAGCCCGTATTCATAACGCACGAAACCTTTTTATCGCGTTAAAGGCCTTTTCTCGACAAGAAAAGCACAATTTCATCAAAAACAAACAAAATGAATCTATTCAACAAGTCTGCAACACATCCTTAAGAGTTACATGATTTCAACCAATGTCAATGTGTAATTTCCCCAGTTCTGATCATTGTTTAGGTTGTTGGTAGCTTGGTCCAATGCCAAAACACAGTGAAATCTCTTTATGGCTTTAAACGCGTTTTCTCCTCGAGAGAAACATGATTTCACTAAAAACGATATAGTTCAAACATGCCTGTTGTAACTGTCTTCAAACACTCAGAGCCTTAAAGTAGGGTTTTCACCAATGTGTTTTTTGGTGAGAAACCTTCTATTTCAAGGTTCGGTGCGTTATCAGACACGTACAATATGTATTTTTTGTGTTTCTGATGAAATCCCTCCTTTAATGCATTTTCTCACAGAAAATGAGTCTCTCGCCATGGGAAAATGGCTTTCTTGAGAAAGCATATTCTGGTCGAGAAATGGTGTTTTAAACAATAAAAACGACTCCCGGCCTTATTTAGTTCACATTTTTACTTTTGGTAACGTAGCCCGTATTCATAACGCACTAAACCTTTTTATCGCGTTAAACGCCTTTTCTCGACAAGAAAAGCACAATTTCATCAGAAACAAACAAAACAAGAAAAATGAATCTATTCAACAAGTCTGCAACACATCCTTAAGAGTTACATGATTTCAACCAATGTCAATGTGTAATTTCCCCAGTTCTGATCATTGTTTAGGTTGTTGGTAGCTTGGTCCAATGCCAAAACACTGTGAAATCTCTTTATGGCTTTAAACGCGTTTTCTCCTCGAGAGAAACATGATTTCACTAAAAACGATATAGTTCAAACATGCCTGTTGTAACTGTCTTCAAACACTCAGAGCCTTAAAGTAGGGTTTTCACCAATGTGTTTTTTGGTGAGAAACCTTCTATTTCAAGGTTCGGTGCGTTATCAGACACGTACAATATGTATTTGTTGTGTTTCTGATGAAATCCCTCCTTTTAATGCATTTTCTCACAGAAAATGAGTCTCTCGCCATGGGAAAATGGCTTTCTTGAGAAAGCATATTCTGGTCGAGAAATGGTGTTTTAAACAATAAAAACGACTCCCGGCCTTATTTAGTTGACATTTTTACTTTTGGTAACGTAGCCCGTATTCATAACGCACTAAACCTTTTTACCGCGTTAAACGCCTTTTCTCGACAACAAAAGCACAATTTCATCAAAAACAAACAAAACAAGAAAAATGAATCTATTCAACAAGTCTGCAACACATCCTTAAGAGTTACATGATTTCACCCAATGTCAATGTGTAATTTCTCCAGTTCTGATCATTGTTTAGGTTGTTGGTAGCTTCGTCCAATGCCAAAACAGAGTGAAATCTCTTTGTGGCTTTAAACGCGTTTTCTCCTCGAGAGAAACATGATTTCACTAAAAACGTTATAGTTTAAACATGCCTGTTGTACATGTCTGCAAACACTCAGAGCCTTAAAGTACGGATTTCATCAATGTGGTTTTTGGTGAGAAACCTTCTATTTCAAGGTTCTGTGCGTTTTCAGACACGTACAATATGTATTTTTTGTTTTTCTGATGAAATCCCTCCTTTTAATGCATTTTCTCACAGAAAATGAGTCTCTTGCCATGGGAAAATGGCTTTCTTGAAAAAGCATATTCTGGTCGAGAAACGGTGTTTCAAACAGTAAAAACGACTCCCGGCCTTATTTAGTTCACATTTTAACTTTTGTTAACCTAGCCCGTATTCATAACGCACTAAACCTTTTTACCGCGTTAAACGCCTTTTCTCGACAACAAAAGCACAATTTCATCAAAAACAAACAAAACAAGAAAAATGAATCTATTCAACAAGTCTGCAACACATCCTTAAGAGTTACATGATTTCAACCAATGTCAATGTGTAATTTCCCCAGTTCTGATCATTGTTTAGGTTGTTGGTAGCTTGGTCCAATGCCAAAACACAGTGAAATCTCTTTATGGCTTTAAACGCGTTTTCTCCTCGAGAGAAACATGATTTCACTAAAAACGATATAGTTCAAACATGCCTGTTGTAACTGTCTTCAAACACTCAGAGCCTTAAAGTAGGGTTTTCACCAATGTGTTTTTTGGTGAGAAACCTTCTATTTCAAGGTTCGGTGCGTTATCAGACACGTACAATATGTATTTTTTGTGTTTCTGATGAAATCCCTCCTTTTAATGCATTTTCTCACAGAAAATGAGTCTCTCGCCATGGGAAAATGGCTTTCTTGAGAAAGCATATTCTGGTCGAGAAATGGTGTTTTAAACAATAAAAACGACTCCCGGCCTTATTTAGTTCACATTTTTACTTTTGGTAACGTAGCCCGTATTCATAACGCACTAAACCTTTTTATCGCGTTAAACGCCTTTTCTCGACAACAAAAGCACAATTTCATCAGAAACAAACAAAACAAGAAAAATGAATCTATTCAACAAGTCTGCAACACATCCTTAAGAGTTACATGATTTCAACCAATGTCAATGTGTAATTTCCCCAGTTCTGATCATTGTTTAGGTTGTTGGTAGCTTGGTCCAATGCCAAAACACTGTGAAATCTCTTTATGGCTTTAAACGCGTTTTCTCCTCGAGAGAAACATGATTTCACTAAAAACGATATAGTTCAAACATGCCTGTTGTAACTGTCTTCAAACACTCAGAGCCTTAAAGTAGGGTTTTCACCAATGTGTTTTTTGGTGCGAAACCTTCTATTTCAAGGTTCGGTGCGTTATCAGACACGTACAATATGTATTTGTTGTGTTTCTGATGAAATCCCTCCTTTTAATGCATTTTCTCACAGAAAATGAGTCTCTCGCCATGGGAAAATGGCTTTCTTGAGAAAGCATATTCTGGTCGAGAAATGGTGTTTTAAACAATAAAAACGACTCCCGGCCTTATTTAGTTCACATTTTTACTTTTGGTAACGTAGCCCGTATTCATAACGCACTAAACCTTTTTACCGCGTTAAACGCCTTTTCTCGACAACAAAAGCACAATTTCATCAAAAACAAACAAAACAAGAAAAATGAATCTATTCAACAAGTCTGCAACACATCCTTAAGAGTTACATGATTTCACCCAATGTCAATGTGTAATTTCTCCAGTTCTGATCATTGTTTAGGTTGTTGGTAGCTTGGTCCAATGCCAAAACAGAGTGAAATCTCTTTGTGGCTTTAAACGCGTTTTCTCCTCGAGAGAAACATGATTTCACTAAAAACGTTATAGTTTAAACATGCCTGTTGTACATGTCTGCAAACACTCAGAGCCTTAAAGTACGGATTTCATCAATGTGGTTTTTGGTGAGAAACCTTCTATTTCAAGGTTCTGTGCGTTTTCAGACACGTACAATATGTATTTTTTGTTTTTCTGATGAAATCCCTCCTTTTAATGCATTTTCTCACAGAAAATGAGTCTCTTGCCATGGGAAAATGGCTTTCTTGAAAAAGCATATTCTGGTCGAGAAACGGTGTTTCAAACAGTAAAAACGACTCCCGGCCTTATTTAGTTCACATTTTAACTTTTGTTAACCTAGCCCGTATTCATAACGCACTAAACCTTTTTACCGCGTTAAACGCCTTTTCTCGACAACAAAAGCACAATTTCATCAAAAACAAACAAAACAAGAAAAATGAATCTATTCAACAAGTCTGCAACACATCCTTAAGAGTTACATGATTTCACCCAATGTCAATGTGTAATTTCTCCAGTTCTGATCATTGTTTAGGTTGTTGGCAGCTTGGTCCAATGCCAAAACACAGTGAAATCTTTTTATGGCTTTAAACGCGTTTTCTCCTCGAGAAAAACATGATTTCACTAAAAACGTTATAGTTTAAACATGCCTGTTGTACATGTCTGCAAACACTCAGAGCCTTAAAGTACGGCTTTCACCAATGTGATTTTTGGTGAGAAACCTTCTATTTCAAGGTTCTGTGCGTTTTCAGACATGTACAATATGTATTTTTTGTGTTTCTGATGAAATCCCTCCTTTTAATGCATTTTCTCACAGAAAATGAGTCTCTCGCCATGGGAAAATGGCGTTCTTGAGAAAGCATATTCTGGTCGAGAAATGGTGTTTTAAACAATAAAAACGACTCCCGGCCTTATTTAGTTCACATTTTTACTTTTGTTAACCTAGCCCGTATTCATAACGCACTAAACCTTTTTATCGCGTTAAACGCCTTTTCTCGACAAGAAAAGCACAATTTCATCAGAAACAAACAAAACAAGAAAAATGAATCTATTCAACAAGTCTGCAACACATCCTTAAGAGTTACATGATTTCAACCAATGTCAATGTGTAATTTCCCCAGTTCTGATCATTGTTTAGGTTGTTGGTAGCTTGGTCCAATGCCAAAAACACAGTGAAATCTCTTTATGGCTTTAAACGCGTTTTCTCCTCGAGAGAAACATGATTTCACTAAAAACGATATAGTTCAAACATGCCTGTTGTAACTGTCTTCAAACACTCAGAGCCTTAAAGTAGGGTTTTCACCAATGTGTTTTTTGGTGAGAAACCTTCTATTTCAAGGTTCGGTGCGTTATCAGACACGTACAATATGTATTTGTTGTGTTTCTGATGAAATCCCTCCTTTAATGCATTTTCTCACAGAAAATGAGTCTCTCGCCATGGGAAAATGGCTTTCTTGAGAAAGCATATTCTGGTCGAGAAATGGTGTTTTAAACAATAAAAACGACTCCCGGCCTTATTTAGTTCACATTTTTACTTTTGGTAACGTAGCCCGTATTCATAACGCACTAAACCTTTTTATCGCGTTAAACGCCTTTTCTCGACAACAAAAGCACAATTTCATCAGAAACAAACAAAACAAGAAAAATGAATCTATTCAACAAGTCTGCAACACATCCTTAAGAGTTACATGATTTCAACCAATGTCAATGTGTAATTTCCCCAGTTCTGATCATTGTTTAGGTTGTTGGTAGCTTGGTCCAATGCCAAAACACAGTGAAATCTCTTTATGGCTTTAAACGCGTTTTCTCCTCGAGAGAAACATGATTTCACTAAAAACGATATAGTTCAAACATGCCTGTTGTAACTGTCTTCAAACACTCAGAGCCTTAAAGTAGGGTTTTCACCAATGTGTTTTTTGGTGAGAAACCTTCTATTTCAAGGTTCGGTGCGTTATCAGACACGTACAATATGTATTTGTTGTGTTTCTGATGAAATCCCTCCTTTTAATGCATTTTCTCACAGAAAATGAGTCTCTCGCCATGGGAAAATGGCTTTCTTGAGAAAGCATATTCTGGTCGAGAAATGGTGTTTTAAACAATAAAAACGACTCCCGGCCTTATTTAGTTCACATTTTTACTTTTGGTAACGTAGCCCGTATTCATAACGCACCAAACCTTTTTACCGCGTTAAACGCCTTTTCTCGACAACAAAAGCACAATTTCATCAAAAACAAACAAAACAAGAAAAATGAATCTATTCAACAAGTCTGCAACACATCCTTAAGAGTTACATGATTTCACCCAATGTCAATGTGTAATTTCTCCAGTTCTGATCATTGTTTAGGTTGTTGGTAGCTTGGTCCAATGCCAAAACAGAGTGAAATCTCTTTGTGGCTTTAAACGCGTTTTCTCCTCGAGAGAAACATGATTTCACTAAAAACGTTATAGTTTAAACATGCCTGTTGTACATGTCTGCAAACACTCAGAGCCTTAAAGTACGGATTTCATCAATGTGGTTTTTGGTGAGAAACCTTCTATTTCAAGGTTCTGTGCGTTTTCAGACACGTACAATATGTATTTTTTGTTTTTCTGATGAAATCCCTCCTTTTAATGCATTTTCTCACAGAAAATGAGTCTCTTGCCATGGGAAAATGGCTTTCTTGAAAAAGCATATTCTGGTCGAGAAACGGTGTTTCAAACAGTAAAAACGACTCCCGGCCTTATTTAGTTCACATTTTTACTTTTGTTAACCTAGCCCGTATTCATAACGCACTAAACCTTTTTACCGCGTTAAACGCCTTTTCTCGACAACAAAAGCACAATTTCATCAAAAACAAACAAAACAAGAAAAATGAATCTATTCAACAAGTCTGCAACACATCCTTAAGAGTTACATGATTTCACCCAATGTCAATGTGTAATTTCTCCAGTTCTGATCATTGTTTAGGTTGTTGGCAGCTTGGTCCAATGCCAAAACACAGTGAAATCTTTTTATGGCTTTAAACGCGTTTTCTCCTCGAGAAAAACATGATTTCACTAAAAACGTTATAGTTTAAACATGCCTGTTGTATATGTCTGCAAACACTCAGAGCCTTAAAGTACGGCTTTCACCAATGTGATTTTTGGTGAGAAACCTTCTATTTCAAGGTTCTGTGCGTTTTCAGACATGTACAATATGTATTTTTGTGTTTCTGATGAAATCCCTCCTTTTAATGCATTTTCTCACAGAAAATGAGTCTCTCGCCATGGGAAAATGGCGTTCTTGAGAAAGCATATTCTGGTCGAGAAATGGTGTTTTAAACAATAAAAACGACTCCCGGCCTTATTTAGTTCACATTTTTACTTTTGTTAACCTAGCCCGTATTCATAACGCACTAAACCTTTTTACCGCGTTAAACGCCTTTTCTCGACAACAAAAGCACAATTTCATCAGAAACAAACAAAACAAGAAAAATGAATCTATTCAACAAGTCTGCAACACATCCTTAAGAGTTACATGATTTCAACCAATGTCAATGTGTAATTTCCCCAGTTCTGATCATTGTTTAGGTTGTTGGTAGCTTGGTCCAATGCCAAAAACACAGTGAAATCTCTTTATGGCTTTAAACGCGTTTTCTCCTCGAGAGAAACATGATTTCACTAAAAACGATATAGTTCAAACATGCCTGTTGTTAACTGTCTTCAAACACTCAGAGCCTTAAAGTAGGGTTTTCACCAATGTGTTTTTTGGTGAGAAACCTTCTATTTCAAGGTTCGGTGCGTTATCAGACACGTACAATATGTATTTGTTGTGTTTCTGATGAAATCCCTCCTTTAATGCATTTTCTCACAGAAAATGAGTCTCTCGCCAAGGGAAAATGGCTTTCTTGAAAAAGCATATTGTGGTCGAGAAAAGGTATTTTAAACAATAGAAACGACTCCCGGCCTTATTTAGTTCACATTTTTACTTTTGG
Source organism: Lampris incognitus (assembly GCF_029633865.1). Lineage (NCBI taxonomy): Eukaryota > Metazoa > Chordata > Actinopteri > Lampriformes > Lampridae > Lampris > Lampris incognitus. The sequence continues at coordinate 48,207,989 of NC_079213.1, read as the reverse complement.
TAACCTAGCCCGTATTCATAACGCACTAAACCTTTTTATCGCGTTAAACGTCTTTTCTCGACAAGAAAAGCACAATTTCCTCAAAAACAAACAAAACAAGAAAAATGAATCTATTCAACAAGTCTGCAACACATCCTTAAGAGTTACATGATTTCAACCAATGTCAATGTGTAATTTCCCCAGTTCTGATCATTGTTTAGGTTGTTGGTAGCTTGGTCCAATGCCAAAACACAGTGAAATCTCTTTATGGCTTTAAACGCGTTTTCTCCTCGAGAGAAACATGATTTCACTAAAAACGATATAGTTCAAACATGCCTGTTGTAAATGTCTGCAAACACTCAGAGCCTTAAAGTAGGGTTTTCACCAATGTGTTTTTTGGTGAGAAACCTTCTATTTCAAGGTTCGGTGCGTTATCAGACACGTACAATATGTATTTTTTGTGTTTCTGATGAAATCCCTCCTTTTAATGCATTTTCTCACAGAAAATGAGTCTCTCGCCATGGGAAAATGGCTTTCTTGAGAAAGCATATTCTGGTCGAGAAATGGTGTTTTAAACAATAAAAACGACTCCCGGCCTTATTTAGTTCACATTTTTACTTTTGGTAACGTAGCCCGTATTCATAACGCACTAAACCTTTTTATCGCGTTAAACGCCTTTTCTCGACGAGAAAAGCACAATTTCATCAGAAACAAACAAAACAAGAAAAATGAATCTATTCAACAAGTCTGCAACACATCTTTAAGAGTTACATGATTTCACCCAATGTCAATGTGTAATTTCTCCAGTTCTGATCATTGTTTAGGTTGTTGGTAGCTTGGTCCAATGCCGAAATACAGCGAAATCTTTTTATGGCTTTAAACGCGTTTTCTCCTCGAGAGAAACATGATTTCACTAAAAACGTTATAGTTTAAACATGCCTGTTGTACATGTTTGCAAACACGCAGAGCCTTAAAGTACGGTTTTCATCAATGTGGTTTTTGGTGAAAAACCTTCTATTTCAAGGCTCTGTGCGTTTTCAGACACGTACAATATGTATTTTTTGTGTTTCTGATGAAATCCCTCCTTTTAATGCATTTTCTCACAGGAAATGAGTCTCTCGCCATGGGAAAATGGCTTTCTTGAAAAAGCATATTCTGGTCGAGAAATGGTGTTTTAAACAATAAAAACGACTCCCGGCCTTATTTAGTTCACATTTTTACTTTTGTTAACCTAGCCCGTATTCATAACGCACGAAACCTTTTTATCGCGTTAAAGGCCTTTTCTCGACAAGAAAAGCACAATTTCATCAAAAACAAACAAAATGAATCTATTCAACAAGTCTGCAACACATCCTTAAGAGTTACATGATTTCAACCAATGTCAATGTGTAATTTCCCCAGTTCTGATAATTGTTTAGGTTGTTGGTAGCTTGTTCCAATGCCAAAACACAGTGAAATCTCTTTATGGCTTTAAACGCGTTTTCTCCTCGAGAGAAACATGATTTCACTAAAAACGATATAGTTCAAACATGCCTGTTGTAACTGTCTTCAAACACTCAGAGCCTTAAAGTAGGGTTTTCACCAATGTGTTTTTTGGTGAGAAACCTTCTATTTCAAGGTTCGGTGCGTTATCAGACACGTACAATATGTATTTGTTGTGTTTCTGATGAAATCCCTCCTTTTAATGCATTTTCTCACAGAAAATGAGTCTCTCGCCATGGGAAAATGGCTTTCTTGAGAAAGCATATTCTGGTCGAGAAATGGTGTTTTAAACAATAAAAACGACTCCCGGCCTTATTTAGTTCACATTTTTACTTTTGGTAACGTAGCCCGTATTCATAACGCACTAAACCTTTTTACCGCGTTAAACGCCTTTTCTCGACAACAAAAGCACAATTTCATCAAAAACAAACAAAACAAGAAAAATGAATCTATTCAACAAGTCTGCAACACATCCTTAAGAGTTACATGATTTCACCCAATGTCAATGTGTAATTTCTCCAGTTCTGATCATTGTTTAGGTTGTTGGTAGCTTCGTCCAATGCCAAAACAGAGTGAAATCTCTTTGTGGCTTTAAACGCGTTTTCTCCTCGAGAGAAACATGATTTCACTAAAAACGTTATAGTTTAAACATGCCTGTTGTACATGTCTGCAAACACTCAGAGCCTTAAAGTACGGATTTCATCAATGTGGTTTTTGGTGAGAAACCTTCTATTTCAAGGTTCTGTGCGTTTTCAGACACGTACAATATGTATTTTTTGTTTTTCTGATGAAATCCCTCCTTTTAATGCATTTTCTCACAGAAAATGAGTCTCTTGCCATGGGAAAATGGCTTTCTTGAAAAAGCATATTCTGGTCGAGAAACGGTGTTTCAAACAGTAAAAACGACTCCCGGCCTTATTTAGTTCACATTTTAACTTTTGTTAACCTAGCCCGTATTCATAACGCACTAAACCTTTTTACCGCGTTAAACGCCTTTTCTCGACAAGAAAAGCACAATTTCATCAAAAACAAACAAAACAAGAAAAATGAATCTATTCAACAAGTCTGCAACACATCCTTAAGAGTTACATGATTTCAACCAATGTCAATGTGTAATTTCCCCAGTTCTGATCATTGTTTAGGTTGTTGGTAGCTTGGTCCAATGCCAAAACACAGTGAAATCTCTTTATGGCTTTAAACGCGTTTTCTCCTCGAGAGAAACATGATTTCACTAAAAACGATATAGTTCAAACATGCCTGTTGTAACTGTCTTCAAACACTCAGAGCCTTAAAGTAGGGTTTTCACCAATGTGTTTTTTGGTGAGAAACCTTCTATTTCAAGGTTCGGTGCGTTATCAGACACGTACAATATGTATTTTTTGTGTTTCTGATGAAATCCCTCCTTTAATGCATTTTCTCACAGAAAATGAGTCTCTCGCCATGGGAAAATGGCTTTCTTGAGAAAGCATATTCTTGTCGAGAAATGGTGTTTTAAACAATAAAAACGACTCCCGGCCTTATTTAGTTCACATTTTTACTTTTGGTAACGTAGCCCGTATTCATAACGCACTAAACCTTTTTATCGCGTTAAACGCCTTTTCTCGACAACAAAAGCACAATTTCATCAGAAACAAACAAAACAAGAAAAATGAATCTATTCAACAAGTCTGCAACACATCCTTAAGAGTTACATGATTTCAACCAATGTCAATGTGTAATTTCCCCAGTTCTGATCATTGTTTAGGTTGTTGGTAGCTTGGTCCAATGCCAAAACACAGTGAAATCTCTTTATGGCTTTAAACGCGGTTTCTCCTCGAGAGAAACATGATTTCACTAAAAACGATATAGTTCAAACATGCCTGTTGTAACTGTCTTCAAACACTCAGAGCCTTAAAGTAGGGTTTTCACCAATGTGTTTTTTGGTGAGAAACCTTCTATTTCAAGGTTCGGTGCGTTATCAGACACGTACAATATGTATTTTTTGTGTTTCTGATGAAATCCCTCCTTTTAATGCATTTTCTCACAGAAAATGAGTCTCTCGCCATGGGAAAATGGCTTTCTTGAGAAAGCATATTCTGGTCGAGAAATGGTGTTTTAAACAATAAAAACGACTCCCGGCCTTATTTAGTTCACATTTTTACTTTTGGTAACGTAGCCCGTATTCATAACGCACTAAACCTTTTTACCGCGTTAAACGCCTTTTCTCGACAACAAAAGCACAATTTCATCAAAAACAAACAAAACAAGAAAAATGAATCTATTCAACAAGTCTGCAACACATCCTTAAGAGTTACATGATTTCACCCAATGTCAATGTGTAATTTCTCCAGTTCTGATCATTGTTTAGGTTGTTGGTAGCTTGGTCCAATGCCAAAACAGAGTGAAATCTCTTTGTGGCTTTAAACGCGTTTTCTCCTCGAGAGAAACATGATTTCACTAAAAACGTTATAGTTTAAACATGCCTGTTGTACATGTCTGCAAACACTCAGAGCCTTAAAGTACGGATTTCATCAATGTGGTTTTTGGTGAGAAACCTTCTATTTCAAGGTTCTGTGCGTTTTCAGACACGTACAATATGTATTTTTTGTTTTTCTGATGAAATCCCTCCTTTTAATGCATTTTCTCACAGAAAATGAGTCTCTTGCCATGGGAAAATGGCTTTCTTGAAAAAGCATATTCTGGTCGAGAAACGGTGTTTCAAACAGTAAAAACGACTCCCGGCCTTATTTAGTTCACATTTTAACTTTTGTTAACCTAGCCCGTATTCATAACGCACTAAACCTTTTTACCGCGTTAAACGCCTTTTCTCGACAACAAAAGCACAATTTCATCAAAAACAAACAAAACAAGAAAAATGAATCTATTCAACAAGTCTGCAACACATCCTTAAGAGTTACATGATTTCACCCAATGTCAATGTGTAATTTCTCCAGTTCTGATCATTGTTTAGGTTGTTGGCAGCTTGGTCCAATGCCAAAACACAGTGAAATCTTTTTATGGCTTTAAACGCGTTTTCTCCTCGAGAAAAACATGATTTCACTAAAAACGTTATAGTTTAAACATGCCTGTTGTACATGTCTGCAAACACTCAGAGCCTTAAAGTACGGCTTTCACCAATGTGATTTTTGGTGAGAAACCTTCTATTTCAAGGTTCTGTGCGTTTTCAGACATGTACAATATGTATTTTTTGTGTTTCTGATGAAATCCCTCCTTTTAATGCATTTTCTCACAGAAAATGAGTCTCTCGCCATGGGAAAATGGCGTTCTTGAGAAAGCATATTCTGGTCGAGAAATGGTGTTTTAAACAATAAAAACGACTCCCGGCCTTATTTAGTTCACATTTTTACTTTTGTTAACCTAGCCCGTATTCATAACGCACTAAACCTTTTTACCGCGTTAAACGCCTTTTCTCGACAACAAAAGCACAATTTCATCAGAAACAAACAAAACAAGAAAAATGAATCTATTCAACAAGTCTGCAACATATTCTTAAGAGTTACATGCTTTCACCCAATGTCAATGTGTAATTTCTCCAGTTCTGATCATTGTTTAGGTTGTTGGTAGCTTGGTCCAATGCCAAAACACAGTGAAATCTCTTTATGGCTTTAAACGCGTTTTCTCCTCGAGAGAAACATGATTTCACTAAAAACGTTATAGTTTAAACATGCCTGTTGTAACTGTCTGCAAACACTCAGAGCCTTAAAGTACGGTTTTCACCAATGTGTTTTTTGGTGAGAAACCTTCTATTTCAAGGTTCTGTTCAATTTCAGACACGTACAATATGTATTCTTTGTGTTTCTGATGAAATCCCTCCTTTTAATGCATTTTCTCACAGAAAATGAGTCTCTCGCCAAGGGAAAATGGCTTTCTTGAAAAAGCATATTGTGGTCGAGAAAAGGTATTTTAAACAATAGAAACGACTCCCGGCCTTATTTAGTTCACATTTTTACTTTTGGTAACCTAGCCCGTATTCATAACGCACTAAACCTTTTTATCGCGTTAAACGTCTTTTCTCGACAACAAAAGCACAATTTCCTCAAAAACAAACAAAACAAGAAAAATGAATCTATTCAACAAGTCTGCAACACATCCTTAAGAGTTACATGATTTCACCCAATGTCAATGTGTAATTTCTCCAGTTCTGATCATTGTTTAGGTTGTTGGTAGCTTCGTCCAATGCCAAAACAGAGTGAAATCTCTTTGTGGCTTTAAACGCGTTTTCTCCTCGAGAGAAACATGATTTCACTAAAAACGTTATAGTTTAAACATGCCTGTTGTACATGTCTGCAAACACTCAGAGCCTTAAAGTACGGATTTCATCAATGTGGTTTTTGGTGAGAAACCTTCTATTTCAAGGTTCTGTGCGTTTTCAGACACGTACAATATGTATTTTTTGTTTTTCTGATGAAATCCCTCCTTTTAATGCATTTTCTCACAGAAAATGAGTCTCTTGCCATGGGAAAATGGCTTTCTTGAAAAAGCATATTCTGGTCGAGAAACGGTGTTTCAAACAGTAAAAACGACTCCCGGCCTTATTTAGTTCACATTTTAACTTTTGTTAACCTAGCCCGTATTCATAACGCACTAAACCTTTTTACCGCGTTAAACGCCTTTTCTCGACAACAAAAGCACAATTTCATCAAAAACAAACAAAACAAGAAAAATGAATCTATTCAACAAGTCTGCAACACATCCTTAAGAGTTACATGATTTCAACCAATGTCAATGTGTAATTTCCCCAGTTCTGATCATTGTTTAGGTTGTTGGTAGCTTGGTCCAATGCCAAAACACAGTGAAATCTCTTTATGGCTTTAAACGCGTTTTCTCCTCGAGAGAAACATGATTTCACTAAAAACGATATAGTTCAAACATGCCTGTTGTAACTGTCTTCAAACACTCAGAGCCTTAAAGTAGGGTTTTCACCAATGTGTTTTTTGGTGAGAAACCTTCTATTTCAAGGTTCGGTGCGTTATCAGACACGTACAATATGTATTTTTTGTGTTTCTGATGAAATCCCTCCTTTAATGCATTTTCTCACAGAAAATGAGTCTCTCGCCATGGGAAAATGGCTTTCTTGAGAAAGCATATTCTTGTCGAGAAATGGTGTTTTAAACAATAAAAACGACTCCCGGCCTTATTTAGTTCACATTTTTACTTTTGGTAACGTAGCCCGTATTCATAACGCACTAAACCTTTTTATCGCGTTAAACGCCTTTTCTCGACAACAAAAGCACAATTTCATCAGAAACAAACAAAACAAGAAAAATGAATCTATTCAACAAGTCTGCAACACATCCTTAAGAGTTACATGATTTCACCCAATGTCAATGTGTAATTTCTCCAGTTCTGATCATTGTTTAGGTTGTTGGCAGCTTGGTCCAATGCCAAAACACAGTGAAATCTTTTTATGGCTTTAAACGCGTTTTCTCCTCGAGAAAAACATGATTTCACTAAAAACGTTATAGTTTAAACATGCCTGTTGTACATGTCTGCAAACACTCAGAGCCTTAAAGTACGGCTTTCACCAATGTGATTTTTGGTGAGAAACCTTCTATTTCAAGGTTCTGTGCGTTTTCAGACATGTACAATATGTATTTTTTGTGTTTCTGATGAAATCCCTCCTTTTAATGCATTTTCTCACAGAAAATGAGTCTCTCGCCATGGGAAAATGGCGTTCTTGAGAAAGCATATTCTGGTCGAGAAATGGTGTTTTAAACAATAAAAACGACTCCCGGCCTTATTTAGTTCACATTTTTACTTTTGTTAACCTAGCCCGTATTCATAACGCACTAAACCTTTTTACCGCGTTAAACGCCTTTTCTCGACAACAAAAGCACAATTTCATCAGAAACAAACAAAACAAGAAAAATGAATCTATTCAACAAGTCTGCAACATATTCTTAAGAGTTACATGCTTTCACCCAATGTCAATGTGTAATTTCTCCAGTTCTGATCATTGTTTAGGTTGTTGGTAGCTTGGTCCAATGCCAAAACACAGTGAAATCTCTTTATGCCTTTAAACGCGTTTTCTCCTCGAGAGAAACATGATTTCACTAAAAACGTTATAGTTTAAACATGCCTGTTGTAACTGTCTGCAAACACTCAGAGCCTTAAAGTACGGTTTTCACCAATGTGTTTTTTGGTGAGAAACCTTCTATTTCAAGGTTCTGTTCAATTTCAGACACGTACAATATGTATTTTTTGTGTTTCTGATGAAATCCCTCCTTTTAATGCATTTTCTCACAGAAAATGAGTCTCTCGCCAAGGGAAAATGGCTTTCTTGAAAAAGCATATTGTGGTCGAGAAAAGGTATTTTAAACAATAGAAACGACTCCCGGCCTTATTTAGTTCACATTTTTACTTTTGGTAACCTAGCCCGTATTCATAACGCACTAAACCTTTTTATCGCGTTAAACGTCTTTTCTCGACAACAAAAGCACAATTTCCTCAAAAACAAACAAAACAAGAAAAATGAATCTATTCAACAAGTCTGCAACACATCCTTAAGAGTTACATGATTTCAACCAATGTCAATGTGTAATTTCCCCAGTTCTGATCATTGTTTAGGTTGTTGGTAGCTTGGTCCAATGCCAAAACACAGTGAAATCTCTTTATGGCTTTAAACGCGTTTTCTCCTCGAGAGAAACATGATTTCACTAAAAACGATATAGTTCAAACATGCCTGTTGTAACTGTCTGCAAACACTCAGAGCCTTAAAGTAGGGTTTTCACCAATGTGTTTTTTGGTGAGAAACCTTCTATTTCAAGGTTCGGTGCGTTATCAGACACGTACAATATGTATTTTTTGTGTTTCTGATGAAATCCCTCCTTTTAATGCATTTTCTCACAGAAAATGAGTCTCTCGCCATGGGAAAATGGCTTTCTTGAGAAAGCATATTCTGGTCGAGAAATGGTGTTTTAAACAATAAAAACGACTCCCGGCCTTATTTAGTTCACATTTTTACTTTTGGTAACGTAGCCCGTATTCATAACGCACTAAACCTTTTTATCGCGTTAAACGCCTTTTCTCGACGAGAAAAGCACAATTTCATCAGAAACAAACAAAACAAGAAAAATGAATCTATTCAACAAGTCTGCAACACATCTTTAAGAGTTACATGATTTCACCTAATGTCAATGTGTAATTTCTCCAGTTCTGATCATTGTTTAGGTTGTTGGTAGCTTGGTCCAATGCCGAAATACAGCGAAATCTTTTTATGGCTTTAAACGCGTTTTCTCCTCGAGAGAAACATGATTTCACTAAAAACGTTATATTTTAAACATGCCTGTTGTACATGTTTGCAAACACGCAGAGCCTTAAAGTACGGTTTTCATCAATGTGGTTTTTGGTGAAAAACCTTCTATTTCAAGGTTCTGTGCGTTTTCAGACACGTACAATATGTATTTTTTGTGTTTCTGATGAAATCCCTCCTTTTAATGCATTTTCTCACAGGAAATGAGTCTCTCGCCATGGGAAAATGGCTTTCTTGAAAAAGCATATTCTGGTCGAGAAATGGTGTTTTAAACAATAAAAACGACTCCCGGCCTTATTTAGTTCACATTTTTACTTTTGTTAACCTAGCCCGTATTCATAACGCACGAAACCTTTTTATCGCGTTAAAGGCCTTTTCTCGACAAGAAAAGCACAATTTCATCAAAAACAAACAAAATGAATCTATTCAACAAGTCTGCAACACATCCTTAAGAGTTACATGATTTCAACCAATGTCAATGTGTAATTTCCCCAGTTCTGATCATTGTTTAGGTTGTTGGTAGCTTGGTCCAATGCCAAAACACAGTGAAATCTCTTTATGGCTTTAAACGCGTTTTCTCCTCGAGAGAAACATGATTTCACTAAAAACGATATAGTTCAAACATGCCTGTTGTAACTGTCTTCAAACACTCAGAGCCTTAAAGTAGGGTTTTCACCAATGTGTTTTTTGGTGAGAAACCTTCTATTTCAAGGTTCGGTGCGTTATCAGACACGTACAATATGTATTTTTTGTGTTTCTGATGAAATCCCTCCTTTAATGCATTTTCTCACAGAAAATGAGTCTCTCGCCATGGGAAAATGGCTTTCTTGAGAAAGCATATTCTGGTCGAGAAATGGTGTTTTAAACAATAAAAACGACTCCCGGCCTTATTTAGTTCACATTTTTACTTTTGGTAACGTAGCCCGTATTCATAACGCACTAAACCTTTTTATCGCGTTAAACGCCTTTTCTCGACAAGAAAAGCACAATTTCATCAGAAACAAACAAAACAAGAAAAATGAATCTATTCAACAAGTCTGCAACACATCCTTAAGAGTTACATGATTTCAACCAATGTCAATGTGTAATTTCCCCAGTTCTGATCATTGTTTAGGTTGTTGGTAGCTTGGTCCAATGCCAAAACACAGTGAAATCTCTTTATGGCTTTAAACGCGTTTTCTCCTCGAGAGAAACATGATTTCACTAAAAACGATATAGTTCAAACATGCCTGTTGTAACTGTCTTCAAACACTCAGAGCCTTAAAGTAGGGTTTTCACCAATGTGTTTTTTGGTGAGAAACCTTCTATTTCAAGGTTCGGTGCGTTATCAGACACGTACAATATGTATTTTTTGTGTTTCTGATGAAATCCCTCCTTTAATGCATTTTCTCACAGAAAATGAGTCTCTCGCCATGGGAAAATGGCTTTCTTGAGAAAGCATATTCTTGTCGAGAAATGGTGTTTTAAACAATAAAAACGACTCCCGGCCTTATTTAGTTCACATTTTTACTTTTGGTAACGTAGCCCGTATTCATAACGCACTAAACCTTTTTATCGCGTTAAACGCCTTTTCTCGACAACAAAAGCACAATTTCATCAGAAACAAACAAAACAAGAAAAATGAATCTATTCAACAAGTCTGCAACACATCCTTAAGAGTTACATGATTTCACCCAATGTCAATGTGTAATTTCTCCAGTTCTGATCATTGTTTAGGTTGTTGGCAGCTTGGTCCAATGCCAAAACACAGTGAAATCTTTTTATGGCTTTAAACGCGTTTTCTCCTCGAGAAAAACATGATTTCACTAAAAACGTTATAGTTTAAACATGCCTGTTGTACATGTCTGCAAACACTCAGAGCCTTAAAGTACGGCTTTCACCAATGTGATTTTTGGTGAGAAACCTTCTATTTCAAGGTTCTGTGCGTTTTCAGACATGTACAATATGTATTTTTTGTGTTTCTGATGAAATCCCTCCTTTTAATGCATTTTCTCACAGAAAATGAGTCTCTCGCCATGGGAAAATGGCGTTCTTGAGAAAGCATATTCTGGTCGAGAAATGGTGTTTTAAACAATAAAAACGACTCCCGGCCTTATTTAGTTCACATTTTTACTTTTGTTAACCTAGCCCGTATTCATAACGCACTAAACCTTTTTACCGCGTTAAACGCCTTTTCTCGACAACAAAAGCACAATTTCATCAGAAACAAACAAAACAAGAAAAATGAATCTATTCAACAAGTCTGCAACATATTCTTAAGAGTTACATGCTTTCACCCAATGTCAATGTGTAATTTCTCCAGTTCTGATCATTGTTTAGGTTGTTGGTAGCTTGGTCCAATGCCAAAACACAGTGAAATCTCTTTATGCCTTTAAACGCGTTTTCTCCTCGAGAGAAACATGATTTCACTAAAAACGTTATAGTTTAAACATGCCTGTTGTAACTGTCTGCAAACACTCAGAGCCTTAAAGTACGGTTTTCACCAATGTGTTTTTTGGTGAGAAACCTTCTATTTCAAGGTTCTGTTCAATTTCAGACACGTACAATATGTATTTTTTGTGTTTCTGATGAAATCCCTCCTTTTAATGCATTTTCTCACAGAAAATGAGTCTCTCGCCAAGGGAAAATGGCTTTCTTGAAAAAGCATATTGTGGTCGAGAAAAGGTATTTTAAACAATAGAAACGACTCCCGGCCTTATTTAGTTCACATTTTTACTTTTGGTAACCTAGCCCGTATTCATAACGCACTAAACCTTTTTATCGCGTTAAACGTCTTTTCTCGACAACAAAAGCACAATTTCCTCAAAAACAAACAAAACAAGAAAAATGAATCTATTCAACAAGTCTGCAACACATCCTTAAGAGTTACATGATTTCAACCAATGTCAATGTGTAATTTCCCCAGTTCTGATCATTGTTTAGGTTGTTGGTAGCTTGGTCCAATGCCAAAACACAGTGAAATCTCTTTATGGCTTTAAACGCGTTTTCTCCTCGAGAGAAACATGATTTCACTAAAAACGATATAGTTCAAACATGCCTGTTGTAACTGTCTGCAAACACTCAGAGCCTTAAAGTAGGGTTTTCACCAATGTGTTTTTTGGTGAGAAACCTTCTATTTCAAGGTTCGGTGCGTTATCAGACACGTACAATATGTATTTTTTGTGTTTCTGATGAAATCCCTCCTTTTAATGCATTTTCTCACAGAAAATGAGTCTCTCGCCATGGGAAAATGGCTTTCTTGAGAAAGCATATTCTGGTCGAGAAATGGTGTTTTAAACAATAAAAACGACTCCCGGCCTTATTTAGTTCACATTTTTACTTTTGGTAACGTAGCCCGTATTCATAACGCACTAAACCTTTTTATCGCGTTAAACGCCTTTTCTCGACGAGAAAAGCACAATTTCATCAGAAACAAACAAAACAAGAAAAATGAATCTATTCAACAAGTCTGCAACACATCTTTAAGAGTTACATGATTTCACCTAATGTCAATGTGTAATTTCTCCAGTTCTGATCATTGTTTAGGTTGTTGGTAGCTTGGTCCAATGCCGAAATACAGCGAAATCTTTTTATGGCTTTAAACGCGTTTTCTCCTCGAGAGAAACATGATTTCACTAAAAACGTTATATTTTAAACATGCCTGTTGTACATGTTTGCAAACACGCAGAGCCTTAAAGTACGGTTTTCATCAATGTGGTTTTTGGTGAAAAACCTTCTATTTCAAGGTTCTGTGCGTTTTCAGACACGTACAATATGTATTTTTTGTGTTTCTGATGAAATCCCTCCTTTTAATGCATTTTCTCACAGGAAATGAGTCTCTCGCCATGGGAAAATGGCTTTCTTGAAAAAGCATATTCTGGTCGAGAAATGGTGTTTTAAACAATAAAAACGACTCCCGGCCTTATTTAGTTCACATTTTTACTTTTGTTAACCTAGCCCGTATTCATAACGCACGAAACCTTTTTATCGCGTTAAAGGCCTTTTCTCGACAAGAAAAGCACAATTTCATCAAAAACAAACAAAATGAATCTATTCAACAAGTCTGCAACACATCCTTAAGAGTTACATGATTTCAACCAATGTCAATGTGTAATTTCCCCAGTTCTGATCATTGTTTAGGTTGTTGGTAGCTTGGTCCAATGCCAAAACACAGTGAAATCTCTTTATGGCTTTAAACGCGTTTTCTCCTCGAGAGAAACATGATTTCACTAAAAACGATATAGTTCAAACATGCCTGTTGTAACTGTCTTCAAACACTCAGAGCCTTAAAGTAGGGTTTTCACCAATGTGTTTTTTGGTGAGAAACCTTCTATTTCAAGGTTCGGTGCGTTATCAGACACGTACAATATGTATTTTTTGTGTTTCTGATGAAATCCCTCCTTTAATGCATTTTCTCACAGAAAATGAGTCTCTCGCCATGGGAAAATGGCTTTCTTGAGAAAGCATATTCTGGTCGAGAAATGGTGTTTTAAACAATAAAAACGACTCCCGGCCTTATTTAGTTCACATTTTTACTTTTGGTAACGTAGCCCGTATTCATAACGCACTAAACCTTTTTATCGCGTTAAACGCCTTTTCTCGACAAGAAAAGCACAATTTCATCAGAAACAAACAAAACAAGAAAAATGAATCTATTCAACAAGTCTGCAACACATCCTTAAGAGTTACATGATTTCAACCAATGTCAATGTGTAATTTCCCCAGTTCTGATCATTGTTTAGGTTGTTGGTAGCTTGGTCCAATGCCAAAACACTGTGAAATCTCTTTATGGCTTTAAACGCGTTTTCTCCTCGAGAGAAACATGATTTCACTAAAAACGATATAGTTCAAACATGCCTGTTGTAACTGTCTTCAAACACTCAGAGCCTTAAAGTAGGGTTTTCACCAATGTGTTTTTTGGTGCGAAACCTTCTATTTCAAGGTTCGGTGCGTTATCAGACACGTACAATATGTATTTGTTGTGTTTCTGATGAAATCCCTCCTTTTAATGCATTTTCTCACAGAAAATGAGTCTCTCGCCATGGGAAAATGGCTTTCTTGAGAAAGCATATTCTGGTCGAGAAATGGTGTTTTAAACAATAAAAACGACTCCCGGCCTTATTTAGTTGACATTTTTACTTTTGGTAACGTAGCCCGTATTCATAACGCACTAAACCTTTTTACCGCGTTAAACGCCTTTTCTCGACAACAAAAGCACAATTTCATCAAAAACAAACAAAACAAGAAAAATGAATCTATTCAACAAGTCTGCAACACATCCTTAAGAGTTACATGATTTCACCCAATGTCAATGTGTAATTTCTCCAGTTCTGATCATTGTTTAGGTTGTTGGTAGCTTCGTCCAATGCCAAAACAGAGTGAAATCTCTTTGTGGCTTTAAACGCGTTTTCTCCTCGAGAGAAACATGATTTCACTAAAAACGTTATAGTTTAAACATGCCTGTTGTACATGTCTGCAAACACTCAGAGCCTTAAAGTACGGATTTCATCAATGTGGTTTTTGGTGAGAAACCTTCTATTTCAAGGTTCTGTGCGTTTTCAGACACGTACAATATGTATTTTTTGTTTTTCTGATGAAATCCCTCCTTTTAATGCATTTTCTCACAGAAAATGAGTCTCTTGCCATGGGAAAATGGCTTTCTTGAAAAAGCATATTCTGGTCGAGAAACGGTGTTTCAAACAGTAAAAACGACTCCCGGCCTTATTTAGTTCACATTTTAACTTTTGTTAACCTAGCCCGTATTCATAACGCACTAAACCTTTTTACCGCGTTAAACGCCTTTTCTCGACAACAAAAGCACAATTTCATCAAAAACAAACAAAACAAGAAAAATGAATCTATTCAACAAGTCTGCAACACATCCTTAAGAGTTACATGATTTCAACCAATGTCAATGTGTAATTTCCCCAGTTCTGATCATTGTTTAGGTTGTTGGTAGCTTGGTCCAATGCCAAAACACAGTGAAATCTCTTTATGGCTTTAAACGCGTTTTCTCCTCGAGAGAAACATGATTTCACTAAAAACGATATAGTTCAAACATGCCTGTTGTAACTGTCTTCAAACACTCAGAGCCTTAAAGTAGGGTTTTCACCAATGTGTTTTTTGGTGAGAAACCTTCTATTTCAAGGTTCGGTGCGTTATCAGACACGTACAATATGTATTTTTTGTGTTTCTGATGAAATCCCTCCTTTTAATGCATTTTCTCACAGAAAATGAGTCTCTCGCCATGGGAAAATGGCTTTCTTGAGAAAGCATATTCTGGTCGAGAAATGGTGTTTTAAACAATAAAAACGACTCCCGGCCTTATTTAGTTCACATTTTTACTTTTGGTAACGTAGCCCGTATTCATAACGCACTAAACCTTTTTATCGCGTTAAACGCCTTTTCTCGACAACAAAAGCACAATTTCATCAGAAACAAACAAAACAAGAAAAATGAATCTATTCAACAAGTCTGCAACACATCCTTAAGAGTTACATGATTTCAACCAATGTCAATGTGTAATTTCCCCAGTTCTGATCATTGTTTAGGTTGTTGGTAGCTTGGTCCAATGCCAAAACACTGTGAAATCTCTTTATGGCTTTAAACGCGTTTTCTCCTCGAGAGAAACATGATTTCACTAAAAACGATATAGTTCAAACATGCCTGTTGTAACTGTCTTCAAACACTCAGAGCCTTAAAGTAGGGTTTTCACCAATGTGTTTTTTGGTGCGAAACCTTCTATTTCAAGGTTCGGTGCGTTATCAGACACGTACAATATGTATTTGTTGTGTTTCTGATGAAATCCCTCCTTTTAATGCATTTTCTCACAGAAAATGAGTCTCTCGCCATGGGAAAATGGCTTTCTTGAGAAAGCATATTCTGGTCGAGAAATGGTGTTTTAAACAATAAAAACGACTCCCGGCCTTATTTAGTTCACATTTTTACTTTTGGTAACGTAGCCCGTATTCATAACGCACTAAACCTTTTTACCGCGTTAAACGCCTTTTCTCGACAACAAAAGCACAATTTCATCAAAAACAAACAAAACAAGAAAAATGAATCTATTCAACAAGTCTGCAACACATCCTTAAGAGTTACATGATTTCACCCAATGTCAATGTGTAATTTCTCCAGTTCTGATCATTGTTTAGGTTGTTGGTAGCTTGGTCCAATGCCAAAACAGAGTGAAATCTCTTTGTGGCTTTAAACGCGTTTTCTCCTCGAGAGAAACATGATTTCACTAAAAACGTTATAGTTTAAACATGCCTGTTGTACATGTCTGCAAACACTCAGAGCCTTAAAGTACGGATTTCATCAATGTGGTTTTTGGTGAGAAACCTTCTATTTCAAGGTTCTGTGCGTTTTCAGACACGTACAATATGTATTTTTTGTTTTTCTGATGAAATCCCTCCTTTTAATGCATTTTCTCACAGAAAATGAGTCTCTTGCCATGGGAAAATGGCTTTCTTGAAAAAGCATATTCTGGTCGAGAAACGGTGTTTCAAACAGTAAAAACGACTCCCGGCCTTATTTAGTTCACATTTTAACTTTTGTTAACCTAGCCCGTATTCATAACGCACTAAACCTTTTTACCGCGTTAAACGCCTTTTCTCGACAACAAAAGCACAATTTCATCAAAAACAAACAAAACAAGAAAAATGAATCTATTCAACAAGTCTGCAACACATCCTTAAGAGTTACATGATTTCACCCAATGTCAATGTGTAATTTCTCCAGTTCTGATCATTGTTTAGGTTGTTGGCAGCTTGGTCCAATGCCAAAACACAGTGAAATCTTTTTATGGCTTTAAACGCGTTTTCTCCTCGAGAAAAACATGATTTCACTAAAAACGTTATAGTTTAAACATGCCTGTTGTACATGTCTGCAAACACTCAGAGCCTTAAAGTACGGTTTCACCAATGTGATTTTTGGTGAGAAACCTTCTATTTCAAGGTTCTGTGCGTTTTCAGACATGTACAATATGTATTTTTTGTGTTTCTGATGAAATCCCTCCTTTTAATGCATTTTCTCACAGAAAATGAGTCTCTCGCCATGGGAAAATGGCGTTCTTGAGAAAGCATATTCTGGTCGAGAAATGGTGTTTTAAACAATAAAAACGACTCCCGGCCTTATTTAGTTCACATTTTTACTTTTGTTAACCTAGCCCGTATTCATAACGCACTAAACCTTTTTATCGCGTTAAACGCCTTTTCTCGACAAGAAAAGCACAATTTCATCAGAAACAAACAAAACAAGAAAAATGAATCTATTCAACAAGTCTGCAACACATCCTTAAGAGTTACATGATTTCAACCAATGTCAATGTGTAATTTCCCCAGTTCTGATCATTGTTTAGGTTGTTGGTAGCTTGGTCCAATGCCAAAAACACAGTGAAATCTCTTTATGGCTTTAAACGCGTTTTCTCCTCGAGAGAAACATGATTTCACTAAAAACGATATAGTTCAAACATGCCTGTTGTAACTGTCTTCAAACACTCAGAGCCTTAAAGTAGGGTTTTCACCAATGTGTTTTTTGGTGAGAAACCTTCTATTTCAAGGTTCGGTGCGTTATCAGACACGTACAATATGTATTTGTTGTGTTTCTGATGAAATCCCTCCTTTAATGCATTTTCTCACAGAAAATGAGTCTCTCGCCATGGGAAAATGGCTTTCTTGAGAAAGCATATTCTGGTCGAGAAATGGTGTTTTAAACAATAAAAACGACTCCCGGCCTTATTTAGTTCACATTTTTACTTTTGGTAACGTAGCCCGTATTCATAACGCACTAAACCTTTTTATCGCGTTAAACGCCTTTTCTCGACAACAAAAGCACAATTTCATCAGAAACAAACAAAACAAGAAAAATGAATCTATTCAACAAGTCTGCAACACATCCTTAAGAGTTACATGATTTCACCCAATGTCAATGTGTAATTTCTCCAGTTCTGATCATTGTTTAGGTTGTTGGTAGCTTGGTCCAATGCCAAAACAGAGTGAAATCTCTTTGTGGCTTTAAACGCGTTTTCTCCTCGAGAGAAACATGATTTCACTAAAAACGTTATAGTTTAAACATGCCTGTTGTACATGTCTGCAAACACTCAGAGCCTTAAAGTACGGATTTCATCAATGTGGTTTTTGGTGAGAAACCTTCTATTTCAAGGTTCTGTGCGTTTTCAGACACGTACAATATGTATTTTTTGTTTTTCTGATGAAATCCCTCCTTTTAATGCATTTTCTCACAGAAAATGAGTCTCTTGCCATGGGAAAATGGCTTTCTTGAAAAAGCATATTCTGGTCGAGAAACGGTGTTTCAAACAGTAAAAACGACTCCCGGCCTTATTTAGTTCACATTTTAACTTTTGTTAACCTAGCCCGTATTCATAACGCACTAAACCTTTTTACCGCGTTAAACGCCTTTTCTCGACAACAAAAGCACAATTTCATCAAAAACAAACAAAACAAGAAAAATGAATCTATTCAACAAGTCTGCAACACATCCTTAAGAGTTACATGATTTCACCCAATGTCAATGTGTAATTTCTCCAGTTCTGATCATTGTTTAGGTTGTTGGCAGCTTGGTCCAATGCCAAAACACAGTGAAATCTTTTTATGGCTTTAAACGCGTTTTCTCCTCGAGAAAAACATGATTTCACTAAAAACGTTATAGTTTAAACATGCCTGTTGTACATGTCTGCAAACACTCAGAGCCTTAAAGTACGGTTTCACCAATGTGATTTTTGGTGAGAAACCTTCTATTTCAAGGTTCTGTGCGTTTTCAGACATGTACAATATGTATTTTTTGTGTTTCTGATGAAATCCCTCCTTTTAATGCATTTTCTCACAGAAAATGAGTCTCTCGCCATGGGAAAATGGCGTTCTTGAGAAAGCATATTCTGGTCGAGAAATGGTGTTTTAAACAATAAAAACGACTCCCGGCCTTATTTAGTTCACATTTTTACTTTTGTTAACCTAGCCCGTATTCATAACGCACTAAACCTTTTTATCGCGTTAAACGCCTTTTCTCGACAAGAAAAGCACAATTTCATCAGAAACAAACAAAACAAGAAAAATGAATCTATTCAACAAGTCTGCAACACATCCTTAAGAGTTACATGATTTCAACCAATGTCAATGTGTAATTTCCCCAGTTCTGATCATTGTTTAGGTTGTTGGTAGCTTGGTCCAATGCCAAAAACACAGTGAAATCTCTTTATGGCTTTAAACGCGTTTTCTCCTCGAGAGAAACATGATTTCACTAAAAACGATATAGTTCAAACATGCCTGTTGTAACTGTCTTCAAACACTCAGAGCCTTAAAGTAGGGTTTTCACCAATGTGTTTTTTGGTGAGAAACCTTCTATTTCAAGGTTCGGTGCGTTATCAGACACGTACAATATGTATTTGTTGTGTTTCTGATGAAATCCCTCCTTTAATGCATTTTCTCACAGAAAATGAGTCTCTCGCCATGGGAAAATGGCTTTCTTGAGAAAGCATATTCTGGTCGAGAAATGGTGTTTTAAACAATAAAAACGACTCCCGGCCTTATTTAGTTCACATTTTTACTTTTGGTAACGTAGCCCGTATTCATAACGCACTAAACCTTTTTATCGCGTTAAACGCCTTTTCTCGACAACAAAAGCACAATTTCATCAGAAACAAACAAAACAAGAAAAATGAATCTATTCAACAAGTCTGCAACACATCCTTAAGAGTTACATGATTTCAACCAATGTCAATGTGTAATTTCCCCAGTTCTGATCATTGTTTAGGTTGTTGGTAGCTTGGTCCAATGCCAAAACACAGTGAAATCTCTTTATGGCTTTAAACGCGTTTTCTCCTCGAGAGAAACATGATTTCACTAAAAACGATATAGTTCAAACATGCCTGTTGTAACTGTCTTCAAACACTCAGAGCCTTAAAGTAGGGTTTTCACCAATGTGTTTTTTGGTGAGAAACCTTCTATTTCAAGGTTCGGTGCGTTATCAGACACGTACAATATGTATTTGTTGTGTTTCTGATGAAATCCCTCCTTTTAATGCATTTTCTCACAGAAAATGAGTCTCTCGCCATGGGAAAATGGCTTTCTTGAGAAAGCATATTCTGGTCGAGAAATGGTGTTTTAAACAATAAAAACGACTCCCGGCCTTATTTAGTTCACATTTTTACTTTTGGTAACGTAGCCCGTATTCATAACGCACTAAACCTTTTTACCGCGTTAAACGCCTTTTCTCGACAACAAAAGCACAATTTCATCAAAAACAAACAAAACAAGAAAAATGAATCTATTCAACAAGTCTGCAACACATCCTTAAGAGTTACATGATTTCACCCAATGTCAATGTGTAATTTCTCCAGTTCTGATCATTGTTTAGGTTGTTGGTAGCTTGGTCCAATGCCAAAACAGAGTGAAATCTCTTTGTGGCTTTAAACGCGTTTTCTCCTCGAGAGAAACATGATTTCACTAAAAACGTTATAGTTTAAACATGCCTGTTGTACATGTCTGCAAACACTCAGAGCCTTAAAGTACGGATTTCATCAATGTGGTTTTTGGTGAGAAACCTTCTATTTCAAGGTTCTGTGCGTTTTCAGACACGTACAATATGTATTTTTTGTTTTTCTGATGAAATCCCTCCTTTTAATGCATTTTCTCACAGAAAATGAGTCTCTTGCCATGGGAAAATGGCTTTCTTGAAAAAGCATATTCTGGTCGAGAAACGGTGTTTCAAACAGTAAAAACGACTCCCGGCCTTATTTAGTTCACATTTTTACTTTTGTTAACCTAGCCCGTATTCATAACGCACTAAACCTTTTTACCGCGTTAAACGCCTTTTCTCGACAACAAAAGCACAATTTCATCAAAAACAAACAAAACAAGAAAAATGAATCTATTCAACAAGTCTGCAACACATCCTTAAGAGTTACATGATTTCACCCAATGTCAATGTGTAATTTCTCCAGTTCTGATCATTGTTTAGGTTGTTGGCAGCTTGGTCCAATGCCAAAACACAGTGAAATCTTTTTATGGCTTTAAACGCGTTTTCTCCTCGAGAAAAACATGATTTCACTAAAAACGTTATAGTTTAAACATGCCTGTTGTATATGTCTGCAAACACTCAGAGCCTTAAAGTACGGCTTTCACCAATGTGATTTTTGGTGAGAAACCTTCTATTTCAAGGTTCTGTGCGTTTTCAGACATGTACAATATGTATTTTTGTGTTTCTGATGAAATCCCTCCTTTTAATGCATTTTCTCACAGAAAATGAGTCTCTCGCCATGGGAAAATGGCGTTCTTGAGAAAGCATATTCTGGTCGAGAAATGGTGTTTTAAACAATAAAAACGACTCCCGGCCTTATTTAGTTCACATTTTTACTTTTGTTAACCTAGCCCGTATTCATAACGCACTAAACCTTTTTACCGCGTTAAACGCCTTTTCTCGACAACAAAAGCACAATTTCATCAGAAACAAACAAAACAAGAAAAATGAATCTATTCAACAAGTCTGCAACATATTCTTAAGAGTTACATGCTTTCACCCAATGTCAATGTGTAATTTCTCCAGTTCTGATCATTGTTTAGGTTGTTGGTAGCTTGGTCCAATGCGAAAACACAGTGAAATCTCTTTATGGCTTTAAACGCGTTTTCTCCTCGAGAGAAACATGATTTCACTAAAAACGTTATAGTTTAAACATGCCTGTTGTAACTGTCTGCAAACACTCAGAGCCTTAAAGTACGGTTTTCACCAATGTGTTTTTTGGTGAGAAACCTTCTATTTCAAGGTTCTGTTCAATTTCAGACACGTACAATATGTATTTTTTGTGTTTCTGATGAAATCCCTCCTTTTCATGCATTTTCTCACAGAAAATGAGTCTCTCGCCAAGGGAAAATGGCTTTCTTGAAAAAGCATATTCTGGTCGAGAAAAGGTATTTTAAACAATAGAAACGACTCCCGGCCTTATTTAGTTCACATTTTTACTTTTGGTAACGTAGCCCGTATTCATAACGCACTAAACCTTTTTATCGCGTTAAAGGCCTTTTCTCGACAAGAAAAGCACAATTTCATCAGAAACAAACAAAGCAAGAAAAATGAATCTATTCAACAAGTCTGCAACACATCCTTAAGAGTTACATGATTTCAACCAATGTCAATGTGTAATTTCCCCAGTTCTGATCATTGTTTAGGTTGTTGGTAGCTTGGTCCAATGCCAAAACACAGTGAAATCTCTTTATGGCTTTAAACGCGTTTTCTCCTCGAGAGAAACATGATTTCACTAAAAACGATATAGTTCAAACATGCCTGTTGTAACTGTCTTCAAACACTCAGAGCCTTAAAGTAGGGTTTTCACCAATGTGTTTTTTGGTGAGAAACCTTCTATTTCAAGGTTCGGTGCGTTATCAGACACGTACAATATGTATTTGTTGTGTTTCTGATGAAATCCCTCCTTTTCATGCATTTTCTCACAGAAAATGAGTCTCTCGCCATGGGAAAATGGCTTTCTTGAGAAAGCATATTCTGGTCGAGAAATGGTGTTTTAAACAATAAAAACGACTCCCGGCCTAATTTAGTTCACATTTTTACTTTTGGTAACGTAGCCCGTATTCATAACGCACTAAACCTTTTTACCGCGTTAAACGCCTTTTCTCGACAACAAAAGCACAATTTCATCAGAAACAAACAAAACAAGAAAAATGAATCTATTCAACAAGTCTGCAACACATCCTTTAAGAGTTACATGATTTCACCCAATGTCAATGTGTAATTTCTCCAGTTCTGATCATTGTTTAGGTTGTTGGTAGCTTGGTCCAATGCCAAAACACAGTGAAATCTCTTTATGGCTTTAAACGCGTTTTCTCCTCGAGAGAAACATGATTTCACTAAAAACGATATAGTTCAAACATGCCTGTTGTTAACTGTCTTCAAACACTCAGAGCCTTAAAGTAGGGTTTTCACCAATGTGTTTTTTGGTGAGAAACCTTCTATTTCAAGGTTCGGTGCGTTATCAGACACGTACAATATGTATTTGTTGTGTTTCTGATGAAATCCCTCCTTTTAATGCATTTTCTCACAGAAAATGAGTCTCTCGCCATGGGAAAATGGCGTTCTTGAGAAAGCATATTCTGGTCGAGAAATGGTGTTTTAAACAATAAAAACGACTCCCGGCCTTATTTAGTTCACATTTTTACTTTTGTTAACCTAGCCCGTATTCATAACGCACTAAACCTTTTTACCGCGTTAAACGCCTTTTCTCGACAACAAAAGCACAATTTCATCAGAAACAAACAAAACAAGAAAAATGAATCTATTCAACAAGTCTGCAACATATTCTTAAGAGTTACATGCTTTCACCCAATGTCAATGTGTAATTTCTCCAGTTCTGATCATTGTTTAGGTTGTTGGTAGCTTGGTCCAATGCGAAAACACAGTGAAATCTCTTTGTGGCTTTAAACGCGTTTTCTCCTCGAGAGAAACATGATTTCACTAAAAACGTTATAGTTTAAACATGCCTGTTGTAACTGTCTGCAAACACTCAGAGCCTTAAAGTACGGTTTTCACCAATGTGTTTTTTGGTGAGAAACCTTCTATTTCAAGGTTCTGTTCAATTTCAGACACGTACAATATGTATTTTTTGTGTTTCTGATGAAATCCCTCCTTTTCATGCATTTTCTCACAGAAAATGAGTCTCTCGCCAAGGGAAAATGGCTTTCTTGAAAAAGCATATTCTGGTCGAGAAAAGGTATTTTAAACAATAGAAACGACTCCCGGCCTTATTTAGTTCACATTTTTACTTTTGGTAACGTAGCCCGTATTCATAACGCACTAAACCTTTTTATCGCGTTAAAGGCCTTTTCTCGACAAGAAAAGCACAATTTCATCAGAAACAAACAAAGCAAGAAAAATGAATCTATTCAACAAGTCTGCAACACATCCTTAAGAGTTACATGATTTCAACCAATGTCAATGTGTAATTTCCCCAGTTCTGATCATTGTTTAGGTTGTTGGTAGCTTGGTCCAATGCCAAAACACAGTGAAATCTCTTTATGGCTTTAAACGCGTTTTCTCCTCGAGAGAAACATGATTTCACTAAAAACGATATAGTTCAAACATGCCTGTTGTAACTGTCTTCAAACACTCAGAGCCTTAAAGTAGGGTTTTCACCAATGTGTTTTTTGGTGAGAAACCTTCTATTTCAAGGTTCGGTGCGTTATCAGACACGTACAATATGTATTTGTTGTGTTTCTGATGAAATCCCTCCTTTTCATGCATTTTCTCACAGAAAATGAGTCTCTCGCCATGGGAAAATGGCTTTCTTGAGAAAGCATATTCTGGTCGAGAAATGGTGTTTTAAACAATAAAAACGACTCCCGGCCTAATTTAGTTCACATTTTTACTTTTGGTAACGTAGCCCGTATTCATAACGCACTAAACCTTTTTACCGCGTTAAACGCCTTTTCTCGACAACAAAAGCACAATTTCATCAGAAACAAACAAAACAAGAAAAATGAATCTATTCAACAAGTCTGCAACACATCCTTAAGAGTTACATGATTTCACCCAATGTCAATGTGTAATTTCTCCAGTTCTGATCATTGTTTAGGTTGTTGGTAGCTTGGTCCAATGCCAAAACACAGTGAAATCTCTTTATGGCTTTAAACGCGTTTTCTCCTCGAGAGAAACATGATTTCACTAAAAACGATATAGTTCAAACATGCCTGTTGTTAACTGTCTTCAAACACTCAGAGCCTTAAAGTAGGGTTTTCACCAATGTGTTTTTTGGTGAGAAACCTTCTATTTCAAGGTTCGGTGCGTTATCAGACACGTACAATATGTATTTGTTGTGTTTCTGATGAAATCCCTCCTTTTAATGCATTTTCTCACAGAAAATGAGTCTCTCGCCATGGGAAAATGGCGTTCTTGAGAAAGCATATTCTGGTCGAGAAATGGTGTTTTAAACAATAAAAACGACTCCCGGCCTTATTTAGTTCACATTTTTACTTTTGTTAACCTAGCCCGTATTCATAACGCACTAAACCTTTTTATCGCGTTAAACGCCTTTTCTCGACAACAAAAGCACAATTTCATCAGAAACAAACAAAACAAGAAAAATGAATCTATTCAACAAGTCTGCAACACATTCTTAAGAGTTACATGCTTTCACCCAATGTCAATGTGTAATTTCTCCAGTTCTGATCATTGTTTAGGTTGTTGGTAGCTTGGTCCAATGCCAAAACACAGTGAAATCTCTTTATGGCTTTAAACGCGTTTTCTCCTCGAGAGAAACATGATTTCACTAAAAACGTTATAGTTTAAACATGCCTGTTGTAACTGTCTGCAAACACTCAGAGCCTTAAAGTACGGTTTTCACCAATGTGTTTTTTGGTGAGAAACCTTCTATTTCAAGGTTCTGTGCGTTTTCAGACATGTACAATATGTATTTTTTGTGTTTCTGATGAAATCCCTCCTTTTAATGCATTTTCTCACAGAAAATGAGTCTCTCGCCATGGGAAAATGGCGTTCTTGAGAAAGCATATTCTGGTCGAGAAATGGTGTTTTAAACAATAAAAACGACTCCCGGCCTTATTTAGTTCACATTTTTACTTTTGTTAACCTAGCCCGTATTCATAACGCACTAAACCTTTTTATCGCGTTAAACGCCTTTTCTCGACAACAAAAGCACAATTTCATCAGAAACAAACAAAACAAGAAAAATGAATCTATTCAACAAGTCTGCAACATATTCTTAAGAGTTACATGCTTTCACCCAATGTCAATGTGTAATTTCTCCAGTTCTGATCATTGTTTAGGTTGTTGGTAGCTTGGTCCAATGCCAAAACACAGTGAAATCTCTTTATGGCTTTAAACGCGTTTTCTCCTCGAGAGAAACATGATTTCACTAAAAACGTTATAGTTTAAACATGCCTGTTGTACATGTCTGCAAACACTCAGAGCCTTAAAGTACGGTTTTCACCAATGTGTTTTTTGGTGAGAAACCTTCTATTTCAAGGTTCTGTTCAATTTCAGACACGTACAATATGTATTTTTTGTGTTTCTGATGAAATCCCTCCTTTTCATGCATTTTCTCACAGAAAATGAGTCTCTCGCCAAGGGAAAATGGCTTTCTTGAAAAAGCATATTCTGGTCGAGAAAAGGTATTTTAAACAATAGAAACGACTCCCGGCCTTATTTAGTTCACATTTTTACTTTTGGTAACGTAGCCCGTATTCATAACGCACTAAACCTTTTTATCGCGTTAAAGGCCTTTTCTCGACAAGAAAAGCACAATTTCATCAGAAACAAACAAAGCAAGAAAAATGAATCTATTCAACAAGTCTGCAACACATCCTTAAGAGTTACATGATTTCAACCAATGTCAATGTGTAATTTCCCCAGTTCTGATCATTGTTTAGGTTGTTGGTAGCTTGGTCCAATGCCAAAACACAGTGAAATCTCTTTATGGCTTTAAACGCGTTTTCTCCTCGAGAGAAACATGATTTCACTAAAAACGATATAGTTCAAACATGCCTGTTGTAACTGTCTTCAAACACTCAGAGCCTTAAAGTAGGGTTTTCACCAATGTGTTTTTTGGTGAGAAACCTTCTATTTCAAGGTTCGGTGCGTTATCAGACACGTACAATATGTATTTGTTGTGTTTCTGATGAAATCCCTCCTTTTCATGCATTTTCTCACAGAAAATGAGTCTCTCGCCATGGGAAAATGGCTTTCTTGAGAAAGCATATTCTGGTCGAGAAATGGTGTTTTAAACAATAAAAACGACTCCCGGCCTAATTTAGTTCACATTTTTACTTTTGGTAACGTAGCCCGTATTCATAACGCACTAAACCTTTTTACCGCGTTAAACGCCTTTTCTCGACAACAAAAGCACAATTTCATCAGAAACAAACAAAACAAGAAAAATGAATCTATTCAACAAGTCTGCAACACATCCTTAAGAGTTACATGATTTCACCCAATGTCAATGTGTAATTTCTCCAGTTCTGATCATTGTTTAGGTTGTTGGTAGCTTGGTCCAATGCCAAAACACAGTGAAATCTCTTTAATGGCTTTAAACGCGTTTTCTCCTCGAGAGAAACATGATTTCACTAAAAACGATATAGTTCAAACATGCCTGTTGTTAACTGTCTTCAAACACTCAGAGCCTTAAAGTAGGGTTTTCACCAATGTGTTTTTTGGTGAGAAACCTTCTATTTCAAGGTTCGGTGCGTTATCAGACACGTACAATATGTATTTGTTGTGTTTCTGATGAAATCCCTCCTTTTAATGCATTTTCTCACAGAAAATGAGTCTCTCGCCATGGGAAAATGGCGTTCTTGAGAAAGCATATTCTGGTCGAGAAATGGTGTTTTAAACAATAAAAACGACTCCCGGCCTTATTTAGTTCACATTTTTACTTTTGTTAACCTAGCCCGTATTCATAACGCACTAAACCTTTTTATCGCGTTAAACGCCTTTTCTCGACAACAAAAGCACAATTTCATCAGAAACAAACAAAACAAGAAAAATGAATCTATTCAACAAGTCTGCAACACATTCTTAAGAGTTACATGCTTTCACCCAATGTCAATGTGTAATTTCTCCAGTTCTGATCATTGTTTAGGTTGTTGGTAGCTTGGTCCAATGCCAAAACACAGTGAAATCTCTTTATGGCTTTAAACGCGTTTTCTCCTC
Source organism: Lampris incognitus (assembly GCF_029633865.1). Lineage (NCBI taxonomy): Eukaryota > Metazoa > Chordata > Actinopteri > Lampriformes > Lampridae > Lampris > Lampris incognitus. The sequence continues at coordinate 48,180,613 of NC_079213.1, read as the reverse complement.
GAGAGAAACATGATTTCACTAAAAACGTTATAGTGTAAACATGCCTGTTGTAACTGTCTGCAAACACTCAGAGCCTTAAAGTACGGTTTTCACCAATGTGTTTTTTGGTGAGAAACCTTCTATTTCAAGGTTCTGTGCGTTTTCAGACATGTACAATATGTATTTTTTGTGTTTCTGATGAAATCCCTCCTTTTAATGCATTTTCTCACAGAAAATGAGTCTCTCGCCATGGGAAAATGGCGTTCTTGAGAAAGCATATTCTGGTCGAGAAATGGTGTTTTAAACAATAAAAACGACTCCCGGCCTTATTTAGTTCACATTTTTACTTTTGTTAACCTAGCCCGTATTCATAACGCACTAAACCTTTTTATCGCGTTAAACGCCTTTTCTCGACAACAAAAGCACAATTTCATCAGAAACAAACAAAACAAGAAAAATGAATCTATTCAACAAGTCTGCAACACATTCTTAAGAGTTACATGCTTTCACCCAATGTCAATGTGTAATTTCTCCAGTTCTGATCATTGTTTAGGTTGTTGGTAGCTTGGTCCAATGCCAAAACACAGTGAAATCTCTTTATGGCTTTAAACGCGTTTTCTCCTCGAGAGAAACATGATTTCACTAAAAACGTTATAGTTTAAACATGCCTGTTGTAACTGTCTGCAAACACTCAGAGCCTTAAAGTACGGTTTTCACCAATGTGTTTTTTGGTGAGAAACCTTCTATTTCAAGGTTCTGTTCAATTTCAGACACGTACAATATGTATTTTTTGTGTTTCTGATGAAATCCCTCCTTTTAATGCATTTTCTCACAGAAAATGAGTCTCTCGCCATGGGAAAATGGCTTTCTTGAGAAAGCATATTCTGGTCGAGAAAAGGTATTTTAAACAATAGAAACGACTCCCGGCCTTATTTAGTTCACATTTTTACTTTTGGTAACGTAGCCCGTATTCATAACGCACTAAACCTTTTTATCGCGTTAAAGGCCTTTTCTCGACAAGAAAAGCACAATTTCATCAGAAACAAACAAAGCAAGAAAAATGAATCTATTCAACAAGTCTGCAACACATCCTTAAGAGTTACATGATTTCAACCAATGTCAATGTGTAATTTCCCCAGTTCTGATCATTGTTTAGGTTGTTGGTAGCTTGGTCCAATGCCAAAACACAGTGAAATCTCTTTATGGCTTTAAACGCGTTTTCTCCTCGAGAGAAACATGATTTCACTAAAAACGATATAGTTCAAACATGCCTGTTGTAACTGTCTTCAAACACTCAGAGCCTTAAAGTAGGGTTTTCACCAATGTGTTTTTTGGTGAGAAACCTTCTATTTCAAGGTTCGGTGCGTTATCAGACACGTACAATATGTATTTGTTGTGTTTCTGATGAAATCCCTCCTTTTAATGCATTTTCTCACAGAAAATGAGTCTCTCGCCATGGGGAAATGGCTTTCTTGAGAAAGCATATTCTGGTCGAGAAATGGTGTTTTAAACAATAAAAACGACTCCCGGCCTTATTTAGTTCACATTTTTACTTTTGGTAACGTAGCCCGTATTCATAACGCACTAAACCTTTTTACCGCGTTAAACGCCTTTTCTCGACAACAAAAGCACAATTTCATCAGAAACAAACAAAACAAGAAAAATGAATCTATTCAACAAGTCTGCAACACATCCTTAAGAGTTACATGATTTCACCCAATGTCAATGTGTAATTTCTCCAGTTCTGATCATTGTTTAGGTTGTTGGTAGCTTGGTCCAATGCCAAAACAGAGTGAAATCTCTTTGTGGCTTTAAACGCGTTTTCTCCTCGAGAGAAACATGATTTCACTAAAAACGTTATAGTTTAAACATGCCTGTTGTACATGTCTGCAAACACTCAGAGCCTTAAAGTACGGCTTTCACCAATGTGATTTTTGGTGAGAAACCTTCTATTTCAAGGTTCTGTGCGTTTTCAGACATGTACAATATGTATTTTTGTGTTTCTGATGAAATCCCTCCTTTTAATGCATTTTCTCACAGAAAATGAGTCTCTCGCCATGGGAAAATGGCGTTCTTGAGAAAGCATATTCTGGTCGAGAAATGGTGTTTTAAACAATAAAAACGACTCCCGGCCTTATTTAGTTCACATTTTTACTTTTGTTAACCTAGCCCGTATTCATAACGCACTAAACCTTTTTACCGCGTTAAACGCCTTTTCTCGACAACAAAAGCACAATTTCATCAGAAACAAACAAAACAATAAAAATGAATCTATTCAACAAGTCTGCAACACATTCTTAAGAGTTACATGCTTTCACCCAATGTCAATGTGTAATTTCTCCAGTTCTGATCATTGTTTAGGTTGTTGGTAGCTTGGTCCAATGCCAAAACACAGTGAAATCTCTTTATGGCTTTAAACGCGTTTTCTCCTCGAGAGAAACATGATTTCACTAAAAACGTTATAGTTTAAACATGCCTGTTGTAACTGTCTGCAAACACTCAGAGCCTTAAAGTACGGTTTTCACCAATGTGTTTTTTGGTGAGAAACCTTCTATTTCAAGGTTCTGTGCGTTTTCAGACATGTACAATATGTATTTTTTGTGTTTCTGATGAAATCCCTCCTTTTAATGCATTTTCTCACAGAAAATGAGTCTCTCGCCATGGGAAAATGGCGTTCTTGAGAAAGCATATTCTGGTCGAGAAATGGTGTTTTAAACAATAAAAACGACTCCCGGCCTTATTTAGTTCACATTTTTACTTTTTTTAACCTAGCCCGTATTCATAACGCACTAAACCTTTTTATCGCGTTAAACGCCTTTTCTCGACAACAAAAGCACAATTTCATCAGAAACAAACAAAACAAGAAAAATGAATCTATTCAACAAGTCTATAACACATTCTTAAGAGTTACATGCTTTCACCCAATGTCAATGTGTAATTTCTCCAGTTCTGATCATTGTTTAGGTTGTTGGTAGCTTGGTCCAATGCCAAAACACAGTGAAATCTCTTTATGGCTTTAAACGCGTTTTCTCCTCGAGAGAAACATGATTTCACTAAAAACGTTATAGTTTAAACATGCCTGTTGTAACTGTCTGCAAACACTCAGAGCCTTAAAGTACGGTTTTCACCAATGTGTTTTTTGGTGAGAAACCTTCTATTTCAAGGTTCTGTTCAATTTCAGACACGTACAATATGTATTTTTTGTGTTTCTGATGAAATCCCTCCTTTTAATGCATTTTCTCACAGAAAATGAGTCTCTCGCCATGGGAAAATGGCTTTCTTGAAAAAGCATATTCTGGTCGAGAAAAGGTATTTTAAACAATAGAAACGACTCCCGGCCTTATTTAGTTCACATTTTTACTTTTGGTAACGTAGCCCGTATTCATAACGCACTAAACCTTTTTATCGCGTTAAACGCCTTTTCTCGACAACAAAAGCACAATTTCATCAGAAACAAACAAAGCAAGAAAAATGAATCTATTCAACAAGTCTGCAACACATCCTTAAGAGTTACATGATTTCAACCAATGTCAATGTGTAATTTCCCCAGTTCTGATCATTGTTTAGGTTGTTGGTAGCTTGGTCCAATGCCAAAACACAGTGAAATCTCTTTATGGCTTTAAACGCGTTTTCTCCTCGAGAGAAACATGATTTCACTAAAAACGATATAGTTCAAACATGCCTGTTGTAACTGTCTTCAAACACTCAGAGCCTTAAAGTACGGTTTTCACCAATGTGTTTTTTGGTGAGAAACCTTCTATTTCAAGGTTCGGTGCGTTATCAGACACGTACAATATGTATTTGTTGTGTTTCTGATGAAATCCCTCCTTTTAATGCATTTTCTCACAGAAAATGAGTCTCTCGCCATGGGGAAATGGCTTTCTTGAGAAAGCATATTCTGGTCGAGAAATGGTGTTTTAAACAATAAAAACGACTCCCGGCCTTATTTAGTTCACATTTTTACTTTTGGTAACGTAGCCCGTATTCATAACGCACTAAACCTTTTTACCGCGTTAAACGCCTTTTCTCGACAACAAAAGCACAATTTCATCAGAAACAAACAAAACAAGAAAAATGAATCTATTCAACAAGTCTGCAACACATCCTTAAGAGTTACATGATTTCACCCAATGTCAATGTGTAATTTCTCCAGTTCTGATCATTGTTTAGGTTGTTGGTAGCTTGGTCCAATGCCAAAACAGAGTGAAATCTCTTTGTGGCTTTAAACGCGTTTTCTCCTCGAGAGAAACATGATTTCACTAAAAACGTTATAGTTTAAACATGCCTGTTGTAACTGTCTGCAAACACTCAGAGCCTTAAAGTACGGTTTTCACCAATGTGTTTTTTGGTGAGAAACCTTCTATTTCAAGGTTCTGTTCAATTTCAGACACGTACAATATGTATTTTTTGTGTTTCTGATGAAATCCCTCCTTTTCATGCATTTTCTCACAGAAAATGAGTCTCTCGCCAAGGGAAAATGGCTTTCTTGAAAAAGCATATTCTGGTCGAGAAAAGGTATTTTAAACAATAGAAACGACTCCCGGCCTTATTTAGTTCACATTTTTACTTTTGGTAACGTAGCCCGTATTCATAACGCACTAAACCTTTTTATCGCGTTAAAGGCCTTTTCTCGACAAGAAAAGCACAATTTCATCAGAAACAAACAAAGCAAGAAAAATGAATCTATTCAACAAGTCTGCAACACATCCTTAAGAGTTACATGATTTCAACCAATGTCAATGTGTAATTTCCCCAGTTCTGATCATTGTTTAGGTTGTTGGTAGCTTGGTCCAATGCCAAAACACAGTGAAATCTCTTTATGGCTTTAAACGCGTTTTCTCCTCGAGAGAAACATGATTTCACTAAAAACGATATAGTTCAAACATGCCTGTTGTAACTGTCTTCAAACACTCAGAGCCTTAAAGTAGGGTTTTCACCAATGTGTTTTTTGGTGAGAAACCTTCTATTTCAAGGTTCGGTGCGTTATCAGACACGTACAATATGTATTTGTTGTGTTTCTGATGAAATCCCTCCTTTTCATGCATTTTCTCACAGAAAATGAGTCTCTCGCCATGGGAAAATGGCTTTCTTGAGAAAGCATATTCTGGTCGAGAAATGGTGTTTTAAACAATAAAAACGACTCCCGGCCTAATTTAGTTCACATTTTTACTTTTGGTAACGTAGCCCGTATTCATAACGCACTAAACCTTTTTACCGCGTTAAACGCCTTTTCTCGACAACAAAAGCACAATTTCATCAGAAACAAACAAAACAAGAAAAATGAATCTATTCAACAAGTCTGCAACACATCCTTAAGAGTTACATGATTTCACCCAATGTCAATGTGTAATTTCTCCAGTTCTGATCATTGTTTAGGTTGTTGGTAGCTTGGTCCAATGCCAAAACACAGTGAAATCTCTTTATGGCTTTAAACGCGTTTTCTCCTCGAGAGAAACATGATTTCACTAAAAACGATATAGTTCAAACATGCCTGTTGTTAACTGTCTTCAAACACTCAGAGCCTTAAAGTAGGGTTTTCACCAATGTGTTTTTTGGTGAGAAACCTTCTATTTCAAGGTTCGGTGCGTTATCAGTCACGTACAATATGTATTTGTTGTGTTTCTGATGAAATCCCTCCTTTTCATGCATTTTCTCACAGAAAATGAGTCTCTCGCCAAGGGAAAATGGCTTTCTTGAAAAAGCATATTCTGGTCGAGAAAAGGTATTTTAAACAATAGAAACGACTCCCGGCCTTATTTAGTTCACATTTTTACTTTTGGTAACGTAGCCCGTATTCATAACGCACTAAACCTTTTTATCGCGTTAAAGGCCTTTTCTCGACAAGAAAAGCACAATTTCATCAGAAACAAACAAAGCAAGAAAAATGAATCTATTCAACAAGTCTGCAACACATCCTTAAGAGTTACATGATTTCAACCAATGTCAATGTGTAATTTCCCCAGTTCTGATCATTGTTTAGGTTGTTGGTAGCTTGGTCCAATGCCAAAACACAGTGAAATCTCTTTATGGCTTTAAACGCGTTTTCTCCTCGAGAGAAACATGATTTCACTAAAAACGATATAGTTCAAACATGCCTGTTGTAACTGTCTTCAAACACTCAGAGCCTTAAAGTAGGGTTTTCACCAATGTGTTTTTTGGTGAGAAACCTTCTATTTCAAGGTTCGGTGCGTTATCAGACACGTACAATATGTATTTGTTGTGTTTCTGATGAAATCCCTCCTTTTCATGCATTTTCTCACAGAAAATGAGTCTCTCGCCATGGGAAAATGGCTTTCTTGAGAAAGCATATTCTGGTCGAGAAATGGTGTTTTAAACAATAAAAACGACTCCCGGCCTAATTTAGTTCACATTTTTACTTTTGGTAACGTAGCCCGTATTCATAACGCACTAAACCTTTTTACCGCGTTAAACGCCTTTTCTCGACAACAAAAGCACAATTTCATCAGAAACAAACAAAACAAGAAAAATGAATCTATTCAACAAGTCTGCAACACATCCTTAAGAGTTACATGATTTCACCCAATGTCAATGTGTAATTTCTCCAGTTCTGATCATTGTTTAGGTTGTTGGTAGCTTGGTCCAATGCCAAAACACAGTGAAATCTCTTTATGGCTTTAAACGCGTTTTCTCCTCGAGAAAAACATGATTTCACTAAAAACGATATAGTTCAAACATGCCTGTTGTTAACTGTCTTCAAACACTCAGAGCCTTAAAGTAGGGTTTTCACCAATGTGTTTTTTGGTGAGAAACCTTCTATTTCAAGGTTCGGTGCGTTATCAGACACGTACAATATGTATTTGTTGTGTTTCTGATGAAATCCCTCCTTTTAATGCATTTTCTCACAGAAAATGAGTCTCTCGCCATGGGAAAATGGCGTTCTTGAGAAAGCATATTCTGGTCGAGAAATGGTGTTTTAAACAATAAAAACGACTCCCGGCCTTATTTAGTTCACATTTTTACTTTTGTTAACCTAGCCCGTATTCATAACGCACTAAACCTTTTTATCGCGTTAAACGCCTTTTCTCGACAACAAAAGCACAATTTCATCAGAAACAAACAAAACAAGAAATATGAATCTATTCAACAAGTCTGCAACACATTCTTAAGAGTTACATGCTTTCACCCAATGTCAATGTGTAATTTCTCCAGTTCTGATCATTGTTTAGGTTGTTGGTAGCTTGGTCCAATGCCAAAACACAGTGAAATCTCTTTATGGCTTTAAACGCGTTTTCTCCTCGAGAGAAACATGATTTCACTAAAAACGTTATAGTTTAAACATGCCTGTTGTAACTGTCTGCAAACACTCAGAGCCTTAAAGTACGGTTTTCACCAATGTGTTTTTTGGTGAGAAACCTTCTATTTCAAGGTTCTGTGCGTTTTCAGACATGTACAATATGTATTTTTTGTGTTTCTGATGAAATCCCTCCTTTTAATGTATTTTCTCACAGAAAATGAGTCTCTCGCCATGGGAAAATGGCGTTCTTGAGAAAGCATATTCTGGTCGAGAAATGGTGTTTTAAACAATAAAAACGACTCCCGGCCTTATTTAGTTCACATTTTTACTTTTGTTAACCTAGCCCGTATTCATAACGCACTAAACCTTTTTATCGCGTTAAACGCCTTTTCTCGACAACAAAAGCACAATTTCATCAGAAACAAACAAAACAAGAAAAATGAATCTATTCAACAAGTCTGCAACACATTCTTAAGAGTTACATGCTTTCACCCAATGTCAATGTGTAATTTCTCCAGTTCTGATCATTGTTTAGGTTGTTGGTAGCTTGGTCCAATGCCAAAACACAGTGAAATCTCTTTATGGCTTTAAACGCGTTTTCTCCTCGAGAGAAACATGATTTCACTAAAAACGTTATAGTTTAAACATGCCTGTTGTAACTGTCTGCAAACACTCAGAGCCTTAAAGTACGGTTTTCACCAATGTGTTTTTTGGTGAGAAACCTTCTATTTCAAGGTTCTGTTCAATTTCAGACACGTACAATATGTATTTTTTGTGTTTCTGATGAAATCTCTCCTTTTAATGCATTTTCTCACAGAAAATGAGTCTCTCGCCATGGGAAAATGGCTTTCTTGAAAAAGCATATTCTGGTCGAGAAAAGGTATTTTAAACAATAGAAACGACTCCCGGCCTTATTTAGTTCACATTTTTACTTTTGGTAACGTAGCCCGTATTCATAACGCACTAAACCTTTTTATCGCGTTAAAGGCCTTTTCTCGACAAGAAAAGCACAATTTCATCAGAAACAAACAAAGCAAGAAAAATGAATCTATTCAACAAGTCTGCAACACATCCTTAAGAGTTACATGATTTCAACCAATGTCAATGTGTAATTTCCCCAGTTCTGATCATTGTTTAGGTTGTTGGTAGCTTGGTCCAATGCCAAAACACAGTGAAATCTCTTTATGGCTTTAAACGCGTTTTCTCCTCGAGAGAAACATGATTTCACTAAAAACGATATAGTTCAAACATGCCTGTTGTTAACTGTCTTCAAACACTCAGAGCCTTAAATTACGGATTTCATCAATGTGGTTTTTGGTGAGAAACCTTCTATTTCAAGGTTCTGTGCGTTTTCAGACAAGTACAATATGTATTTTTTGTGTTTCTGATGAAATCCCTCCTTTTAATGCATTTTCTCACAGAAAATGAGTCTCTTGCCATGGGAAAATGGCTTTCTTGAAAAAGCATATTCTGGTCGAGAAATGGTATTTTAAACAATAGAAACGACTCCCGGCCTTATTTAGTTCACATTTTTACTTTTGGTAACGTAGCCCGTATTCATAACGCACTAAACCTTTTTATCGCGTTAAAGGCCTTTTCTCGACAAGAAAAGCACAATTTCATCAGAAACAAACAAAGCAAGAAAAATGAATCTATTCAACAAGTCTGCAACACATCCTTAAGAGTTACATGATTTCAACCAATGTCAATGTGTAATTTCCCCAGTTCTGATCATTGTTTAGGTTGTTGGTAGCTTGGTCCAATGCCAAAACACAGTGAAATCTCTTTATGGCTTTAAACGCGTTTTCTCCTCGAGAGAAACATGATTTCACTAAAAACGATATAGTTCAAACATGCCTGTTGTAACTGTCTTCAAACACTCAGAGCCTTAAAGTAGGGTTTTCACCAATGTGTTTTTTGGTGAGAAACCTTCTATTTCAAGGTTCGGTGCGTTATCAGACACGTACAATATGTATTTGTTGTGTTTCTGATGAAATCCCTCCTTTTAATGCATTTTCTCACAGAAAATGAGTCTCTCGCCATGGGAAAATGGCTTTCTTGAGAAAGCATATTCTGGTCGAGAAATGGTGTTTTAAACAATAAAAACGACTCCCGGCCTAATTTAGTTCACATTTTTACTTTTGGTAACGTAGCCCGTATTCATAACGCACTAAACCTTTTTACCGCGTTAAACGCCTTTTCTCGACAACAAAAGCACAATTTCATCAGAAACAAACAAAACAAGAAAAATGAATCTATTCAACAAGTCTGCAACACATCCTTAAGAGTTACATGATTTCACCCAATGTCAATGTGTAATTTCTCCAGTTCTGATCATTGTTTAGGTTGTTGGTAGCTTGGTCCAATGCCAAAACACAGTGAAATCTCTTTATGGCTTTAAACGCGTTTTCTCCTCGAGAGAAACATGATTTCACTAAAAACGATATAGTTCAAACATGCCTGTTGTTAACTGACTTCAAACACTCAGAGCCTTAAAGTAGGGTTTTCACCAATGTGTTTTTTGGTGAGAAACCTTCTATTTCAAGGTTCGGTGCGTTATCAGACACGTACAATATGTATTTGTTGTGTTTCTGATGAAATCCCTCCTTTTCATGCATTTTCTCACAGAAAATGAGTCTCTCGCCATGGGAAAATGGCTTTCTTGAGAAAGCATATTCTGGTCGAGAAATGGTGTTTTAAACAATAAAAACGACTCCCGGCCTAATTTAGTTCACATTTTTACTTTTGGTAACGTAGCCCGTATTCATAACGCACTAAACCTTTTTACCGCGTTAAACGCCTTTTCTCGACAACAAAAGCACAATTTCATCAAAAACAAACAAAACAAGAAAAATGAATCTATTCAACAAGTCTGCAACACATTCTTAAGAGTTACATGCTTTCACCCAATGTCAATGTGTAATTTCTCCAGTTCTGATCATTGTTTAGGTTGTTGGTAGCTTGGTCCAATGCCAAAACACAGTGAAATCTCTTTATGGCTTTAAACGCGTTTTCTCCTCGAGAGAAACATGATTTCACTAAAAACGTTATAGTTTAAACATGCCTGTTGTAACTGTCTGCAAACACTCAGAGCCTTAAAGTACGGTTTTCACCAATGTGTTTTTTGGTGAGAAACCTTCTATTTCAAGGTTCTGTGCGTTTTCAGACATGTACAATATGTATTTTTTGTGTTTCTGATGAAATCCCTCCTTTTAATGCATTTTCTCACAGAAAATGAGTCTCTCGCCATGGGAAAATGGCGTTCTTGAGAAAGCATATTCTGGTCGAGAAATGGTGTTTTAAACAATAAAAACGACTCCCGGCCTTATTTAGTTCACATTTTTACTTTTGTTAACCTAGCCCGTATTCATAACGCACTAAACCTTTTTATCGCGTTAAACGCCTTTTCTCGACAACAAAAGCACAATTTCATCAGAAACAAACAAAACAAGAAAAATGAATCTATTCAACAAGTCTGCAACACATTCTTAAGAGTTACATGCTTTCACCCAATGTCAATGTGTAATTTCTCCAGTTCTGATCATTGTTTAGGTTGTTGGTAGCTTGGTCCAATGCCAAAACACAGTGAAATCTCTTTATGGCTTTAAACGCGTTTTCTCCTCGAGAGAAACATGATTTCACTAAAAACGTTATAGTTCAAACATGCCTGTTGTAACTGTCTGCAAACACTCAGAGCCTTAAAGTACGGTTTTCACCAATGTGTTTTTTGGTGAGAAACCTTCTATTTCAAGGTTCTGTTCAATTTCAGACACGTACAATATGTATTTTTTGTGTTTCTGATGAAATCTCTCCTTTTAATGCATTTTCTCACAGAAAATGAGTCTCTCGCCATGGGAAAATGGCTTTCTTGAAAAAGCATATTCTGGTCGAGAAAAGGTATTTTAAACAATAGAAACGACTCCCGGCCTTATTTAGTTCACATTTTTACTTTTGGTAACGTAGCCCGTATTCATAACGCACTAAACCTTTTTATCGCGTTAAAGGCCTTTTCTCGACAAGAAAAGCACAATTTCATCAGAAACAAACAAAGCAAGAAAAATGAATCTATTCAACAAGTCTGCAACACATCCTTAAGAGTTACATGATTTCAACCAATGTCAATGTGTAATTTCCCCAGTTCTGATCATTGTTTAGGTTGTTGGTAGCTTGGTCCAATGCCAAAACACAGTGAAATCTCTTTATGGCTTTAAACGCGTTTTCTCCTCGAGAGAAACATGATTTCACTAAAAACGATATAGTTCAAACATGCCTGTTGTAACTGTCTTCAAACACTCAGAGCCTTAAAGTAGGGTTTTCACCAATGTGTTTTTTGGTGAGAAACCTTCTATTTCAAGGTTCGGTGCGTTATCAGACACGTACAATATGTATTTGTTGTGTTTCTGATGAAATCCCTCCTTTTAATGCATTTTCTCACAGAAAATGAGTCTCTCGCCATGGGGAAATGGCTTTCTTGAGAAAGCATATTCTGGTCGAGAAATGGTGTTTTAAACAATAAAAACGACTCCCGGCCTTATTTAGTTCACATTTTTACTTTTGGTAACGTAGCCCGTATTCATAACGCACTAAACCTTTTTACCGCGTTAAACGCCTTTTCTCGACAACAAAAGCACAATTTCATCAGAAACAAACAAAACAAGAAAAATGAATCTATTCAACAAGGCTGCAACACATCCTTAAGAGTTACATGATTTCACCCAATGTCAATGTGTAATTTCTCCAGTTCTTATCATTGTTTAGGTTGTTGGTAGCTTGGTCCAATGCCAAAACACAGTGAAATCTCTTTATGGCTTTAAACGCGTTTTCTCCTCGAGAGAAACATGATTTCACTAAAAACGATATAGTTCAAACATGCCTGTTGTTAACTGTCTTCAAACACTCAGAGCCTTAAAGTAGGGTTTTCACCAATGTGTTTTTTGGTGAGAAACCTTCTATTTCAAGGTTCGGTGCGTTATCAGACACGTACAATATGTATTTTTTGTGTTTCTGATGAAATCCCTCCTTTTAATGCATTTTCTCACAGAAAATGAGTCTCTCGCCATGGGAAAATGGCTTTCTTGAGAAAGCATATTCTGGTCGAGAAATGGTGTTTTAAACAATAAAAACGACTCCCGGCCTTATTTAGTTCACATTTTTACTTTTGGTAACGTAGCCCGTATTCATAACGCACTAAACCTTTTTATCGCGTTAAACGCCTTTTCTCGACAAGAAAAGCACAATTTCATCAGAAACAAACAAAACAAGAAAAATGAATCTATTCAACAAGTCAGCAACACATCCTTAAGAGTTACATGATTTCACCCAATGTCAATGTGTAATTTCTCCAGTTCTGATCATTGTTTAGGTTGTTGGTAGCTTGGTCCAATGCCAAAACACAGTGAAATCTCTTTATGGCTTTAAACACGTTTTCTCCTTGAGAGAAACATGATTTCACTAAAAACGTTATAGTTTAAACATGCCTGTTGTACATGTCTGCAAACACTCAGAGCCTTAAATTACGGATTTCATCAATGTGGTTTTTGTTGAGAAACCTTCTATTTCAAGGTTCTGTGCGTTTTCAGACAAGTACAATATGTATTTTTTGTGTTTCTGATGAAATCCCTCCTTTTAATGCATTTTCTCACAGAAAATGAGTCTCTTGCCATGGGAAAATGGCTTTCTTGAAAAAGCATATTCTGGTCGAGAAATGGTGTTTTAAACAATAAAAACGACTCCCGGCCTTATTTAGTTCACATTTTAACTTTTGTTAACCTAGCCCGTATTCATAACGCACTAAACCTTTTTACCGCGTTAAACGCCTTTTCTCGACAACAAAAGCACAATTTCATCAAAAACAAACAAAACAAGAAAAATGAATCTATTCAACAAGTCTGCAACACATCCTTAAGAGTTACATGATTTCACCCAATGTCAATGTGTAATTTCTCCAGTTCTGATCATTGTTTAGGTTGTTGGCAGCTTGGTCCAATGCCAAAACACAGTGAAATCTTTTTATGGCTTTAAACGCGTTTTCTCCTCGAGAAAAACATGATTTCACTAAAAACGTTATAGTTTAAACATGCCTGTTGTACATGTCTGCAAACACTCAGAGCCTTAAAGTACGGCTTTCACCAATGTGATTTTTGGTGAGAAACCTTCTATTTCAAGGTTCTGTGCGTTTTCAGACATGTACAATATGTATTTTTTGTGTTTCTGATGAAATCCCTCCTTTTAATGCATTTTCTCACAGAAAATTAGTCTCTCGCCATGGGAAAATGGCGTTCTTGAGAAAGCATATTCTGGTCGAGAAATGGTGTTTTAAACAATAAAAACGACTCCCGGCCTTATTTAGTTCACATTTTTACTTTTGTTAACCTAGCCCGTATTCATAACGCACTAAACCTTTTTATCGCGTTAAACGCCTTTTCTCGACAACAAAAGCACAATTTCATCAGAAACAAACAAAACAAGAAAAATGAATCTATTCAACAAGTCTGCAACACATTCTTAAGAGTTACATGCTTTCACCCAATGTCAATGTGTAATTTCTCCAGTTCTGATCATTGTTTAGGTTGTTGGTAGCTTGGTCCAATGCCAAAACACAGTGAAATCTCTTTATGGCTTTAAACGCGTTTTCTCCTCGAGAGAAACATGATTTCACTAAAAACGTTATAGTTTAAACATGCCTGTTGTAACTGTCTGCAAACACTCAGAGCCTTAAAGTACGGTTTTCACCAATGTGTTTTTTGGTGAGAAACCTTCTATTTCAAGGTTCTGTTCAATTTCAGACACGTACAATATGTATTTTTTGTGTTTCTGATGAAATCCCTCCTTTTAATGCATTTTCACACAGAAAATGAGTCTCTCGCCAAGGGAAAATGGCTTTCTTGAAAAAGCATATTCTGGTCGAGAAAAGGTATTTTAAACAATAGAAACGACTCCCGGCCTTATTTAGTTCACATTTTTACTTTTGGTAACCTAGCCCGTATTCATAACGCACTAAACCTTTTTATCGCGTTAAACGTCTTTTCTCGACAACAAAAGCACAATTTCATCAAAAACAAACAAAACAAGAAAAATGAATCTATTCAACAAGTCTGCAACACATCCTTAAGAGTTACATGATTTCACCCAATGTCAATGTGTAATTTCTCCAGTTCTGATCATTGTTTAGGTTGTTGGTAGCTTGGTCCAATGCCAAAATACAGCGAAATCTTTTTATGGCTTTAAACGCGTTTTCTCCTCGAGAGAAACATGATTTCACTAAAAACGTTATAGTTTAAACATGCCTGTTGTACATGTTTGCAAACACTCAGAGCCTTAAAGTACGGTTTTCATCAATGTGGTTTTTGGTGAGAAACCTTCTATTTCAAGGTTCTGTGCGTTTTCAGACACGTACAATATGTATTTTTTGTGTTTCTGATGAAATCCCTCCTTTTAATGCATTTTCTCACAGAAAATGAGTCTCTCGCCATGGGAAAATGGCTTTCTTGAAAAAGCATATTCTGGTCGAGAAATGGTGTTTTAAACAATAAAAACGACTCCCGGCCTTATTTAGTTCACATTTTTACTTTTGTTAACCTAGCCCGTATTCATAACGCACTAAACCTTTTTATCGCGTTAAAGGCCTTTTCTCGACAACAAAAGCACAATTTCATCAAAAACAAACAAAACAAGAAAAATGAATCTATTCAACAAGTCTGCAACACATCCTTAAGAGTTACATGCTTTCACCCAATGTCAATGTGTAATTTCTCCAGTTCTGATCATTGTTTAGGTTGTTGGTAGCTTGGTCCAATGCCAAAACACAGTGAAATCTTTTTATGGCTTTAAACGCGTTTTCTCCTCGAGAAAAACATGATTTCACTAAAAACGTTATAGTTTAAACATGCCTGTTGTACATGTCTGCAAACACTCAGAGCCTTAAAGTACGGCTTTCACCAATGTGATTTTTGGTGAGAAACCTTCTATTTCAAGGTTCTGTGCGTTTTCAGACATGTACAATATGTATTTTTTGTGTTTCTGATGAAATCCCTCCTTTTAATGCATTTTCTCAAAGAAAATGAGTCTCTCGCCATGGGAAAATGGCGTTCTTGAGAAAGCATATTCTGGTCGAGAAATGGTGTTTTAAACAATAAAAACGACTCCCGGCCTTATTTAGTTCACATTTTTACTTTTGTTAACCTAGCCCGTATTCATAACGCACTAAACCTTTTTATCAAGTTAAACGCCTTTTCTCGACAAGAAAAGCACAATTTCATCAGAAACAAACAAAACAAGAAAAATGAATCTATTCAACAAGTCTGCAACATATTCTTAAGAGTTACATGCTTTCACCCAATGTCAATGTGTAATTTCTCCAGTTCTGATCATTGTTTAGGTTGTTGGTAGCTTGGTCCAATGCCAAAACACAGTGAAATCTCTTTATGGCTTTAAACGCGTTTTCTCCTCGAGAGAAACATGATTTCACTAAAAACGATATAGTTCAAACATGCCTGTTGTTAACTGTCTTCAAACACTCAGAGCCTTAAAGTAGGGTTTTCACCAATGTGTTTTTTGGTGAGAAACCTTCTATTTCAAGGTTCGGTGCGTTATCAGACACGTACAATATGTATTTTTTGTGTTTCTGATGAAATCCCTCCTTTTAATGCATTTTCTCACAGAAAATGAGTCTCTCGCCATCGGAAAATGGCTTTCTTGAGAAAGCATATTCTGGTCGAGAAATGGTGTTTTAAACAATAAAAACGACTCCCGGCCTTATTTAGTTCACATTTTTACTTTTGGTAACGTAGCCCGTATTCATAACGCACTAAACCTTTTTATCGCGTTAAACGCCTTTTCTCGACAAGAAAAGCACAATTTCATCAGAAACAAACAAAACAAGAAAAATGGATCTATTCAACAAGTCTGCAACACATCCTTAAGAGTTACATGATTTCACCCAATGTCAATGTGTAATTTCTCCAGTTCTGATCATTGTTTAGGTTGTTGGTAGCTTGGTCCAATGCCAAAACAGAGTGAAATCTTTTTATGGCTTTAAACGCGTTTTCTCCTCGAGAAAAACATGATTTCACTAAAAACGTTGTAGTTTAAACATGCCTGTTGTACATGTCTGCAAACACTCAGAGCCTTAAAGTACGGCTTTCACCAATGTGATTTTTGGTGAGAAACCTTCTATTTCAAGGTTCTGTGCGTTTTCAGACAAGTACAATATGTATTTTTTGTGTTTCTGATGAAATCCCTCCTTTTAATGCATTTTCTCACAGAAAATGAGTCTCTTGCCATGGGAAAATGGCTTTCTTGAAAAAGCATATTCTGGTCGAGAAATGGTGTTTTAAACAATAAAAACGACTCCCGGCCTTATTTAGTTCACATTTTAACTTTTGTTAACCTAGCCCGTATTCATAACGCACTAAACCTTTTTACCGCGTTAAACGCCTTTTCTCGACAACAAAAGCACAATTTCATCAAAAACAAACAAAACAAGAAAAATGAATCTATTCAACAAGTCTGCAACACATCCTTAAGAGTTACATGATTTCACCCAATGTCAATGTGTAATTTCTCCAGTTCTGATCATTGTTTAGGTTGTTGGCAGCTTGGTCCAATGCCAAAACACAGTGAAATCTTTTTATGGCTTTAAACGCGTTTTCTCCTCGAGAAAAACATGATTTCACTAAAAACGTTATAGTTTAAACATGCCTGTTGTACATGTCTGCAAACACTCAGAGCCTTAAAGTACGGCTTTCACCAATGTGATTTTTGGTGAGAAACCTTCTATTTCAAGGTTCTGTGCGTTTTCAGACATGTACAATATGTATTTTTTGTGTTTCTGATGAAATCCCTCCTTTTAATGCATTTTCTCAAAGAAAATGAGTCTCTCGCCATGGGAAAATGGCGTTCTTGAGAAAGCATATTCTGGTCGAGAAATGGTGTTTTAAACAATAAAAACGACTCCCGGCCTTATTTAGTTCACATTTTTACTTTTGTTAACCTAGCCCGTATTCATAACGCACTAAACCTTTTTATCAAGTTAAACGCCTTTTCTCGACAAGAAAAGCACAATTTCATCAGAAACAAACAAAACAAGAAAAATGAATCTATTCAACAAGTCTGCAACATATTCTTAAGAGTTACATGCTTTCACCCAATGTCAATGTGTAATTTCTCCAGTTCTGATCATTGTTTAGGTTGTTGGTAGCTTGGTCCAATGCCAAAACACAGTGAAATCTCTTTATGGCTTTAAACGCGTTTTCTCCTCGAGAGAAACATGATTTCACTAAAAACGATATAGTTCAAACATGCCTGTTGTTAACTGTCTTCAAACACTCAGAGCCTTAAAGTAGGGTTTTCACCAATGTGTTTTTTGGTGAGAAACCTTCTATTTCAAGGTTCGGTGCGTTATCAGACACGTACAATATGTATTTTTTGTGTTTCTGATGAAATCCCTCCTTTTAATGCATTTTCTCACAGAAAATGAGTCTCTCGCCATCGGAAAATGGCTTTCTTGAGAAAGCATATTCTGGTCGAGAAATGGTGTTTTAAACAATAAAAACGACTCCCGGCCTTATTTAGTTCACATTTTTACTTTTGGTAACGTAGCCCGTATTCATAACGCACTAAACCTTTTTATCGCGTTAAACGCCTTTTCTCGACAAGAAAAGCACAATTTCATCAGAAACAAACAAAACAAGAAAAATGGATCTATTCAACAAGTCTGCAACACATCCTTAAGAGTTACATGATTTCACCCAATGTCAATGTGTAATTTCTCCAGTTCTGATCATTGTTTAGGTTGTTGGTAGCTTGGTCCAATGCCAAAACAGAGTGAAATCTTTTTATGGCTTTAAACGCGTTTTCTCCTCGAGAAAAACATGATTTCACTAAAAACGTTGTAGTTTAAACATGCCTGTTGTACATGTCTGCAAACACTCAGAGCCTTAAAGTACGGCTTTCACCAATGTGATTTTTGGTGAGAAACCTTCTATTTCAAGGTTCTGTGCGTTTTCAGACAAGTACAATATGTATTTTTTGTGTTTCTGATGAAATCCCTCCTTTTAATGCATTTTCTCACAGAAAATGAGTCTCTTGCCATGGGAAAATGGCTTTCTTGAAAAAGCATATTCTGGTCGAGAAATGGTGTTTTAAACAATAAAAACGACTCCCGGCCTTATTTAGTTCACATTTTAACTTTTGTTAACCTAGCCCGTATTCATAACGCACTAAACCTTTTTACCGCGTTAAACGCCTTTTCTCGACAACAAAAGCACAATTTCATCAAAAACAAACAAAACAAGAAAAATGAATCTATTCAACAAGTCTGCAACACATCCTTAAGAGTTACATGATTTCACCCAATGTCAATGTGTAATTTCTCCAGTTCTGATCATTGTTTAGGTTGTTGGCAGCTTGGTCCAATGCCAAAACACAGTGAAATCTTTTTATGGCTTTAAACGCGTTTTCTCCTCGAGAAAAACATGATTTCACTAAAAACGTTATAGTTTAAACATGCCTGTTGTACATGTCTGCAAACACTCAGAGCCTTAAAGTACGGCTTTCACCAATGTGATTTTTGGTGAGAAACCTTCTATTTCAAGGTTCTGTGCGTTTTCAGACATGTACAATATGTATTTTTTGTGTTTCTGATGAAATCCCTCCTTTTAATGCATTTTCTCACAGAAAATTAGTCTCTCGCCATGGGAAAATGGCGTTCTTGAGAAAGCATATTCTGGTCGAGAAATGGTGTTTTAAACAATAAAAACGACTCCCGGCCTTATTTAGTTCACATTTTTACTTTTGTTAACCTAGCCCGTATTCATAACGCACTAAACCTTTTTATCGCGTTAAACGCCTTTTCTCGACAACAAAAGCACAATTTCATCAGAAACAAACAAAACAAGAAAAATGAATCTATTCAACAAGTCTGCAACACATTCTTAAGAGTTACATGCTTTCACCCAATGTCAATG
This sequence comes from Lampris incognitus, assembly GCF_029633865.1. Taxonomy (NCBI): domain Eukaryota; kingdom Metazoa; phylum Chordata; class Actinopteri; order Lampriformes; family Lampridae; genus Lampris; species Lampris incognitus. The sequence continues at coordinate 48,161,413 of NC_079213.1, read as the reverse complement.
TGTAATTTCTCCAGTTCTGATCATTGTTTAGGTTGTTGGTAGCTTGGTCCAATGCCAAAACACAGTGAAATCTCTTTATGGCTTTAAACGCGTTTTCTCCTCGAGAGAAACATGATTTCACTAAAAACGTTATAGTTTAAACATGCCTGTTGTAACTGTCTGCAAACACTCAGAGCCTTAAAGTACGGTTTTCACCAATGTGTTTTTTGGTGAGAAACCTTCTATTTCAAGGTTCTGTTCAATTTCAGACACGTACAATATGTATTTTTTGTGTTTCTGATGAAATCCCTCCTTTTAATGCATTTTCACACAGAAAATGAGTCTCTCGCCAAGGGAAAATGGCTTTCTTGAAAAAGCATATTCTGGTCGAGAAAAGGTATTTTAAACAATAGAAACGACTCCCGGCCTTATTTAGTTCACATTTTTACTTTTGGTAACCTAGCCCGTATTCATAACGCACTAAACCTTTTTATCGCGTTAAACGTCTTTTCTCGACAACAAAAGCACAATTTCATCAAAAACAAACAAAACAAGAAAAATGAATCTATTCAACAAGTCTGCAACACATCCTTAAGAGTTACATGATTTCACCCAATGTCAATGTGTAATTTCTCCAGTTCTGATCATTGTTTAGGTTGTTGGTAGCTTGGTCCAATGCCAAAATACAGCGAAATCTTTTTATGGCTTTAAACGCGTTTTCTCCTCGAGAGAAACATGATTTCACTAAAAACGTTATAGTTTAAACATGCCTGTTGTACATGTTTGCAAACACTCAGAGCCTTAAAGTACGGTTTTCATCAATGTGGTTTTTGGTGAGAAACCTTCTATTTCAAGGTTCTGTGCGTTTTCAGACACGTACAATATGTATTTTTTGTGTTTCTGATGAAATCCCTCCTTTTAATGCATTTTCTCACAGGAAATGAGTCTCTCGCCATGGGAAAATGGCTTTCTTGAAAAAGCATATTCTGGTCGAGAAATGGTGTTTTAAACAATAAAAACGACTCCCGGCCTTATTTAGTTCACATTTTTACTTTTGTTAACCTAGCCCGTATTCATAACGCACTAAACCTTTTTATCGCGTTAAAGGCCTTTTCTCGACAAGAAAAGCACAATTTCATCAAAAACAAACAAAACAAGAAAAATGAATCTATTCAACAAGTCTGCAACACATCCTTAAGAGTTACATGCTTTCACCCAATGTCAATGTGTAATTTCTCCAGTTCTGATCATTGTTTAGGTTGTTGGTAGCTTGGTCCAATGCCAAAACACAGTGAAATCTTTTTATGGCTTTAAACGCGTTTTCTCCTCGAGAAAAACATGATTTCACTAAAAACGTTATAGTTTAAACATGCCTGTTGTACATGTCTGCAAACACTCAGAGCCTTAAAGTACGGCTTTCACCAATGTGATTTTTGGTGAGAAACCTTCTATTTCAAGGTTCTGTGCGTTTTCAGACATGTACAATATGTATTTTTTGTGTTTCTGATGAAATCCCTCCTTTTAATGCATTTTCTCAAAGAAAATGAGTCTCTCGCCATGGGAAAATGGCGTTCTTGAGAAAGCATATTCTGGTCGAGAAATGGTGTTTTAAACAATAAAAACGACTCCCGGCCTTATTTAGTTCACATTTTTACTTTTGTTAACCTAGCCCGTATTCATAACGCACTAAACCTTTTTATCAAGTTAAACGCCTTTTCTCGACAAGAAAAGCACAATTTCATCAGAAACAAACAAAACAAGAAAAATGAATCTATTCAACAAGTCTGCAACATATTCTTAAGAGTTACATGCTTTCACCCAATGTCAATGTGTAATTTCTCCAGTTCTGATCATTGTTTAGGTTGTTGGTAGCTTGGTCCAATGCCAAAACACAGTGAAATCTCTTTATGGCTTTAAACGCGTTTTCTCCTCGAGAGAAACATGATTTCACTAAAAACGATATAGTTCAAACATGCCTGTTGTTAACTGTCTTCAAACACTCAGAGCCTTAAAGTAGGGTTTTCACCAATGTGTTTTTTGGTTAGAAACCTTCTATTTCAAGGTTCGGTGCGTTATCAGACACGTACAATATGTATTTTTTGTGTTTCTGATGAAATCCCTCCTTTTAATGCATTTTCTCACAGAAAATGAGTCTCTCGCCATCGGAAAATGGCTTTCTTGAGAAAGCATATTCTGGTCGAGAAATGGTGTTTTAAACAATAAAAACGACTCCCGGCCTTATTTAGTTCACATTTTTACTTTTGGTAACGTAGCCCGTATTCATAACGCACTAAACCTTTTTATCGCGTTAAACGCCTTTTCTCGACAAGAAAAGCACAATTTCATCAGAAACAAACAAAACAAGAAAAATGAATCTATTCAACAAGTCTGCAACACATCCTTAAGAGTTACATGATTTCACCCAATGTCAATGTGTAATTTCTCCAGTTCTGATCATTGTTTAGGTTGTTGGTAGCTTGGTCCAATGCCAAAACAGAGTGAAATCTTTTTATGGCTTTAAACGCGTTTTCTCCTCGAGAAAAACATGATTTCACTAAAAACGTTGTAGTTTAAACATGCCTGTTGTACATGTCTGCAAATACTCAGAGCCTTAAAGTACGGCTTTCACCAATGTGATTTTTGGTGAGAAACCTTCTATTTCAAGGTTCTGTGCGTTTTCAGACAAGTACAATATGTATTTTTTGTGTTTCTGATGAAATCCCTCCTTTTAATGCATTTTCTCACAGAAAATGAGTCTCTCGCCATGGGAAAATGGCGTTCTTGAGAAAGCATATTCTGGTCGAGAAACGGTGTTTTAAACAATAAAAACGACTCCCGGCCTTATTTAGTTCACATTTTTAATTTTGTTAACCTAGCCCGTATTCATAACGCACTAAACCTTTTTATCGCGTTAAACGCCTTTTCTCGACAAGAAAAGCACAATTTCATCAGAAACAAACAAAACAAGAAAAATGAATCTATTCAACAAGTCTGCAACATAGTCTTAAGAGTTACATGCTTTCACCCAATGTCAATGTGTAATTTCTCCAGTTCTGATCATTGTTTAGGTTGTTGGTAGCTTGGTCCAATGCCAAAACACAGTGAAATCTCTTTATGGCTTTAAACGCGTTTTCTCCTCGAGAGAAACATGATTTCACTAAAAACGATATAGTTCAAACATGCCTGTTGTTAACTGTCTTCAAACACTCAGAGCCTTAAAGTAGGGTTTTCACCAATGTGTTTTTTGGTGAGAAACCTTCTATTTCAAGGTTCGGTGCGTTATCAGACACGTACAATATGTATTTTTTGTGTTTCTGATGAAATCCCTCCTTTTAATGCATTTTCTCACAGAAAATGAGTCTCTCGCCATCGGAAAATGGCTTTCTTGAGAAAGCATATTCTGGTCGAGAAATGGTGTTTTAAACAATAAAAACGACTCCCGGCCTTATTTAGTTCACATTTTTACTTTTGGTAACGTAGCCCGTATTCAAAACGCACTAAACCTTTTTATCGCGTTAAACGCCTTTTCTCGACAAGAAAAGCACAATTTCATCAGAAACAAACAAAACAAGAAAAATGAATCTATTCAACAAGTCTGCAACACATCCTTAAGAGTTACATGATTTCACCCAATGTCAATGTGTAATTTCTCCAGTTCTGATCATTGTTTAGGTTGTTGGTAGCTTGGTCCAATGCCAAAACACAGTGAAATCTTTTTATGGCTTTAAACGCGTTTTCTCCTCGAGAAAAACATGATTTCACTAAAAACGTTATAGTTTAAACATGCCTGTTGTACATGTCTGCAAACACTCAGAGCCTTAAAGTAGGGTTTTCACCAATGTGTTTTTTGGTGAGAAACCTTCTATTTCAAGGTTCGGTGCGTTATCAGACACGTACAATATGTATTTTTTGTGTTTCTGATGAAATCCCTCCTTTTAATGCATTTTCTCACAGAAAATGAGTCTCTCGCCATCGGAAAATGGCGTTCTTGAGAAAGCATATTCTGGTCGAGAAATGGTGTTTTAAACAATAAAAACGACTCCCGGCCTTATTTAGTTCACATTTTTACTTTTGGTAACGTAGCCCGTATTCATAACGCACTAAACCTTTTTATCGCGTTAAACGCCTTTTCTCGACAAGAAAAGCACAATTTCATCAGAAACAAACAAAACAAGAAAAATGAATCTATTCAACAAGTCTGCAACACATCCTTAAGAGTTACATGATTTCACCCAATGTCAATGTGTAATTTCTCCAGTTCTGATCATTGTTTAGGTTGTTGGTAGCTTGGTCCAATGCCAAAACAGAGTGAAATCTTTTTATGGCTTTAAACGCGTTTTCTCCTCGAGAAAAACATGATTTCACTAAAAACGTTGTAGTTTAAACATGCCTGTTGTACATGTCTGCAAACACTCAGAGCCTTAAAGTACGGCTTTCACCAATGTGATTTTTGGTGAGAAACCTTCTATTTCAAGGTTCTGTGCGTTTTCAGACAAGTACAATATGTATTTTTTGTGTTTCTGATGAAATCCCTCCTTTTAATGCATTTTCTCACAGAAAATGAGTCTCTTGCCATGGGAAAATGGCTTTCTTGAAAAAGCATATTCTGGTCGAGAAATGGTGTTTTAAACAATAAAAACGACTCCCGGCCTTATTTAGTTCACATTTTAACTTTTGTTAACCTAGCCCGTATTCATAACGCACTAAACCTTTTTACCGCGTTAAACGCCTTTTCTCGACAACAAAAGCACAATTTCATCAAAAACAAACAAAACAAGAAAAATGAATCTATTCAACAAGTCTGCAACACATCCTTAAGAGTTACATGATTTCACCCAATGTCAATGTGTAATTTCTCCAGTTCTGATCATTGTTTAGGTTGTTGGCAGCTTGGTCCAATGCCAAAACACAGTGAAATCTTTTTATGGCTTTAAACGCGTTTTCTCCTCGAGAAAAACATGATTTCACTAAAAACGTTATAGTTTAAACATGCCTGTTGTACATGTCTGCAAACACTCAGAGCCTTAAAGTACGGCTTTCACCAATGTGATTTTTGGTGAGAAACCTTCTATTTCAAGGTTCTGTGCGTTTTCAGACATGTACAATATGTATTTTTTGTGTTTCTGATGAAATCCCTCCTTTTAATGCATTTTCTCACAGAAAATTAGTCTCTCGCCATGGGAAAATGGCGTTCTTGAGAAAGCATATTCTGGTCGAGAAATGGTGTTTTAAACAATAAAAACGACTCCCGGCCTTATTTAGTTCACATTTTTACTTTTGTTAACCTAGCCCGTATTCATAACGCACTAAACCTTTTTATCGCGTTAAACGCCTTTTCTCGACAACAAAAGCACAATTTCATCAGAAACAAACAAAACAAGAAAAATGAATCTATTCAACAAGTCTGCAACACATTCTTAAGAGTTACATGCTTTCACCCAATGTCAATGTGTAATTTCTCCAGTTCTGATCATTGTTTAGGTTGTTGGTAGCTTGGTCCAATGCCAAAACACAGTGAAATCTCTTTATGGCTTTAAACGCGTTTTCTCCTCGAGAGAAACATGATTTCACTAAAAACGTTATAGTTTAAACATGCCTGTTGTAACTGTCTGCAAACACTCAGAGCCTTAAAGTACGGTTTTCACCAATGTGTTTTTTGGTGAGAAACCTTCTATTTCAAGGTTCTGTTCAATTTCAGACACGTACAATATGTATTTTTTGTGTTTCTGATGAAATCCCTCCTTTTAATGCATTTTCACACAGAAAATGAGTCTCTCGCCAAGGGAAAATGGCTTTCTTGAAAAAGCATATTCTGGTCGAGAAAAGGTATTTTAAACAATAGAAACGACTCCCGGCCTTATTTAGTTCACATTTTTACTTTTGGTAACCTAGCCCGTATTCATAACGCACTAAACCTTTTTATCGCGTTAAACGTCTTTTCTCGACAACAAAAGCACAATTTCATCAAAAACAAACAAAACAAGAAAAATGAATCTATTCAACAAGTCTGCAACACATCCTTAAGAGTTACATGATTTCACCCAATGTCAATGTGTAATTTCTCCAGTTCTGATCATTGTTTAGGTTGTTGGTAGCTTGGTCCAATGCCAAAATACAGCGAAATCTTTTTATGGCTTTAAACGCGTTTTCTCCTCGAGAGAAACATGATTTCACTAAAAACGTTATAGTTTAAACATGCCTGTTGTACATGTTTGCAAACACTCAGAGCCTTAAAGTACGGTTTTCATCAATGTGGTTTTTGGTGAGAAACCTTCTATTTCAAGGTTCTGTGCGTTTTCAGACACGTACAATATGTATTTTTTGTGTTTCTGATGAAATCCCTCCTTTTAATGCATTTTCTCACAGGAAATGAGTCTCTCGCCATGGGAAAATGGCTTTCTTGAAAAAGCATATTCTGGTCGAGAAATGGTGTTTTAAACAATAAAAACGACTCCCGGCCTTATTTAGTTCACATTTTTACTTTTGTTAACCTAGCCCGTATTCATAACGCACTAAACCTTTTTATCAAGTTAAACGCCTTTTCTCGACAAGAAAAGCACAATTTCATCAGAAACAAACAAAACAAGAAAAATGAATCTATTCAACAAGTCTGCAACATATTCTTAAGAGTTACATGCTTTCACCCAATGTCAATGTGTAATTTCTCCAGTTCTGATCATTGTTTAGGTTGTTGGTAGCTTGGTCCAATGCCAAAACACAGTGAAATCTCTTTATGGCTTTAAACGCGTTTTCTCCTCGAGAGAAACATGATTTCACTAAAAACGATATAGTTCAAACATGCCTGTTGTTAACTGTCTTCAAACACTCAGAGCCTTAAAGTAGGGTTTTCACCAATGTGTTTTTTGGTTAGAAACCTTCTATTTCAAGGTTCGGTGCGTTATCAGACACGTACAATATGTATTTTTTGTGTTTCTGATGAAATCCCTCCTTTTAATGCATTTTCTCACAGAAAATGAGTCTCTCGCCATCGGAAAATGGCTTTCTTGAGAAAGCATATTCTGGTCGAGAAATGGTGTTTTAAACAATAAAAACGACTCCCGGCCTTATTTAGTTCACATTTTTACTTTTGGTAACGTAGCCCGTATTCATAACGCACTAAACCTTTTTATCGCGTTAAACGCCTTTTCTCGACAAGAAAAGCACAATTTCATCAGAAACAAACAAAACAAGAAAAATGAATCTATTCAACAAGTCTGCAACACATCCTTAAGAGTTACATGATTTCACCCAATGTCAATGTGTAATTTCTCCAGTTCTGATCATTGTTTAGGTTGTTGGTAGCTTGGTCCAATGCCAAAACAGAGTGAAATCTTTTTATGGCTTTAAACGCGTTTTCTCCTCGAGAAAAACATGATTTCACTAAAAACGTTGTAGTTTAAACATGCCTGTTGTACATGTCTGCAAATACTCAGAGCCTTAAAGTACGGCTTTCACCAATGTGATTTTTGGTGAGAAACCTTCTATTTCAAGGTTCTGTGCGTTTTCAGACAAGTACAATATGTATTTTTTGTGTTTCTGATGAAATCCCTCCTTTTAATGCATTTTCTCACAGAAAATGAGTCTCTCGCCATGGGAAAATGGCGTTCTTGAGAAAGCATATTCTGGTCGAGAAACGGTGTTTTAAACAATAAAAACGACTCCCGGCCTTATTTAGTTCACATTTTTAATTTTGTTAACCTAGCCCGTATTCATAACGCACTAAACCTTTTTATCGCGTTAAACGCCTTTTCTCGACAAGAAAAGCACAATTTCATCAGAAACAAACAAAACAAGAAAAATGAATCTATTCAACAAGTCTGCAACATATTCTTAAGAGTTACATGCTTTCACCCAATGTCAATGTGTAATTTCTCCAGTTCTGATCATTGTTTAGGTTGTTGGTAGCTTGGTCCAATGCCAAAACACAGTGAAATCTCTTTATGGCTTTAAACGCGTTTTCTCCTCGAGAGAAACATGATTTCACTAAAAACGATATAGTTCAAACATGCCTGTTGTTAACTGTCTTCAAACACTCAGAGCCTTAAAGTAGGGTTTTCACCAATGTGTTTTTTGGTGAGAAACCTTCTATTTCAAGGTTCGGTGCGTTATCAGACACGTACAATATGTATTTTTTGTGTTTCTGATGAAATCCCTCCTTTTAATGCATTTTCTCACAGAAAATGAGTCTCTCGCCATCGGAAAATGGCTTTCTTGAGAAAGCATATTCTGGTCGAGAAATGGTGTTTTAAACAATAAAAACGACTCCCGGCCTTATTTAGTTCACATTTTTACTTTTGGTAACGTAGCCCGTATTCATAACGCACTAAACCTTTTTATCGCGTTAAACGCCTTTTCTCGACAAGAAAAGCACAATTTCATCAGAAACAAACAAAACAAGAAAAATGAATCTATTCAACAAGTCTGCAACACATCCTTAAGAGTTACATGATTTCACCCAATGTCAATGTGTAATTTCTCCAGTTCTGATCATTGTTTAGGTTGTTGGTAGCTTGGTCCAATGCCAAAACAGAGTGAAATCTTTTTATGGCTTTAAACGCGTTTTCTCCTCGAGAAAAACATGATTTCACTAAAAACGTTGTAGTTTAAACATGCCTGTTGTACATGTCTGCAAACACTCAGAGCCTTAAAGTACGGCTTTCACCAATGTGATTTTTGGTGAGAAACCTTCTATTTCAAGGTTCTGTGCGTTTTCAGACATGTACAATATGTATTTTTTGTGTTTCTGATGAAATCCCTCCTTTTAATGCATTTTCTCAAAGAAAATGAGTCTCTCGCCATGGGAAAATGGCGTTCTTGAGAAAGCATATTCTGGTCGAGAAATGGTGTTTTAAACAATAAAAACGACTCCCGGCCTTATTTAGTTCACATTTTTACTTTTGTTAACCTAGCCCGTATTCATAACGCACTAAACCTTTTTATCGCGTTAAAGGCCTTTTCTCGACAAGAAAAGCACAATTTCATCAGAAACAAACAAAACAAGAAAAATGAATCTATTCAACAAGTCTGCAACACATCCTTAAGAGTTACATGATTTCACCCAATGTCAATGTGTAATTTCTCCAGTTCTGATCATTGTTTAGGTTGTTGGTAGCTTGGTCCAATGCCAAAACAGAGTGAAATCTTTTTATGGCTTTAAACGCGTTTTCTCCTCGAGAAAAACATGATTTCACTAAAAACGTTGTAGTTTAAACATGCCTGTTGTACATGTCTGCAAACACTCAGAGCCTTAAAGTACGGTTTTCACCAATGTGTTTTTTGGTGAGAAACCTTCTATTTCAAGGTTCTGTGCGTTTTCAGACATGTACAATATGTATTTTTTGTGTTTCTGATGAAATCCCTCCTTTTAATGCATTTTCTCAAAGAAAATGAGTCTCTCGCCATGGGAAAATGGCGTTCTTGAGAAAGCATATTCTGGTCGAGAAATGGTGTTTTAAACAATAAAAACGACTCCCGGCCTTATTTAGTTCACATTTTTACTTTTGTTAACCTAGCCCGTATTCATAACGCACTAAACCTTTTTATCAAGTTAAACGCCTTTTCTCGACAAGAAAAGCACAATTTCATCAGAAACAAACAAAACAAGAAAAATGAATCTATTCAACAAGTCTGCAACATATTCTTAAGAGTTACATGCTTTCACCCAATGTCAATGTGTAATTTCTCCAGTTCTGATCATTGTTTAGGTTGTTGGTAGCTTGGTCCAATGCCAAAACACAGTGAAATCTCTTTATGGCTTTAAACGCGTTTTCTCCTCGAGAGAAACATGATTTCACTAAAAACGATATAGTTCAAACATGCCTGTTGTTAACTGTCTTCAAACACTCAGAGCCTTAAAGTAGGGTTTTCACCAATGTGTTTTTTGGTGAGAAACCTTCTATTTCAAGGTTCGGTGCGTTATCAGACACGTACAATATGTATTTTTTGTGTTTCTGATGAAATCCCTCCTTTTAATGCATTTTCTCACAGAAAATGAGTCTCTCGCCATCGGAAAATGGCTTTCTTGAGAAAGCATATTCTGGTCGAGAAATGGTGTTTTAAACAATAAAAACGACTCCCGGCCTTATTTAGTTCACATTTTTACTTTTGGTAACGTAGCCCGTATTCATAACGCACTAAACCTTTTTATCGCGTTAAACGCCTTTTCTCGACAAGAAAAGCACAATTTCATCAGAAACAAACAAAACAAGAAAAATGAATCTATTCAACAAGTCTGCAACACATCCTTAAGAGTTACATGATTTCACCCAATGTCAATGTGTAATTTCTCCAGTTCTGATCATTGTTTAGGTTGTTGGTAGCTTGGTCCAATGCCAAAACAGAGTGAAATCTTTTTATGGCTTTAAACGCGTTTTCTCCTCGAGAAAAACATGATTTCACTAAAAACGTTGTAGTTTAAACATGCCTGTTGTACATGTCTGCAAACACTCAGAGCCTTAAAGTACGGCTTTCACCAATGTGATTTTTGGTGAGAAACCTTCTATTTCAAGGTTCTGTGCGTTTTCAGACATGTACAATATGTATTTTTTGTGTTTCTGATGAAATCCCTCCTTTTAATGCATTTTCTCAAAGAAAATGAGTCTCTCGCCATGGGAAAATGGCGTTCTTGAGAAAGCATATTCTGGTCGAGAAATGGTGTTTTAAACAATAAAAACGACTCCCGGCCTTATTTAGTTCACATTTTTACTTTTGTTAACCTAGCCCGTATTCATAACGCACTAAACCTTTTTATCAAGTTAAACGCCTTTTCTCGACAAGAAAAGCACAATTTCATCAGAAACAAACAAAACAAGAAAAATGAATCTATTCAACAAGTCTGCAACATATTCTTAAGAGTTACATGCTTTCACCCAATGTCAATGTGTAATTTCTCCAGTTCTGATCATTGTTTAGGTTGTTGGTAGCTTGGTCCAATGCCAAAACACAGTGAAATCTCTTTATGGCTTTAAACGCGTTTTCTCCTCGAGAGAAACATGATTTCACTAAAAACGATATAGTTCAAACATGCCTGTTGTTAACTGTCTTCAAACACTCAGAGCCTTAAAGTAGGGTTTTCACCAATGTGTTTTTTGGTGAGAAACCTTCTATTTCAAGGTTCGGTGCGTTATCAGACACGTACAATATGTATTTTTTGTGTTTCTGATGAAATCCCTCCTTTTAATGCATTTTCTCACAGAAAATGAGTCTCTCGCCATCGGAAAATGGCTTTCTTGAGAAAGCATATTCTGGTCGAGAAATGGTGTTTTAAACAATAAAAACGACTCCCGGCCTTATTTAGTTCACATTTTTACTTTTGGTAACGTAGCCCGTATTCATAACGCACTAAACCTTTTTATCGCGTTAAACGCCTTTTCTCGACAAGAAAAGCACAATTTCATCAGAAACAAACAAAACAAGAAAAATGAATCTATTCAACAAGTCTGCAACACATCCTTAAGAGTTACATGATTTCACCCAATGTCAATGTGTAATTTCTCCAGTTCTGATCATTGTTTAGGTTGTTGGTAGCTTGGTCCAATGCCAAAACAGAGTGAAATCTTTTTATGGCTTTAAACGCGTTTTCTCCTCGAGAAAAACATGATTTCACTAAAAACGTTGTAGTTTAAACATGCCTGTTGTACATGTCTGCAAACACTCAGAGCCTTAAAGTACGGCTTTCACCAATGTGATTTTTGGTGAGAAACCTTCTATTTCAAGGTTCTGTGCGTTTTCAGACATGTACAATATGTATTTTTTGTGTTTCTGATGAAATCCCTCCTTTTAATGCATTTTCTCAAAGAAAATGAGTCTCTCGCCATGGGAAAATGGCGTTCTTGAGAAAGCATATTCTGGTCGAGAAATGGTGTTTTAAACAATAAAAACGACTCCCGGCCTTATTTAGTTCACATTTTTACTTTTGTTAACCTAGCCCGTATTCATAACGCACTAAACCTTTTTATCAAGTTAAACGCCTTTTCTCGACAAGAAAAGCACAATTTCATCAGAAACAAACAAAACAAGAAAAATGAATCTATTCAACAAGTCTGCAACACATCCTAAGAGTTACATGATTTCACCCAATGTCAATGTGTAATTTCTCCAGTTCTGATCATTGTTTAGGTTGTTGGTAGCTTGGTCCAATGCCAAAACACAGTGAAATCTTTTTATGGCTTTAAACGCGTTTTCTCCTTGAGAGAAACATGATTTCACTAAAAACGTTATAGTTTAAACATGCCTGTTGTACATGTCTGCAAACACTCAGAGCCTTAAAGTACGGATTTCATCAATGTGGTTTTTGGTGAGAAACCTTCTATTTCAAGGTTCTGTGCGTTTTCAGACACGTACAATATGTATTTTTTGTGTTTCTGATGAAATCCCTCCTTTTAATGCATTTTCTCACAGAAAATGAGTCTCTTGCCATGGGAAAATGGCTTTCTTGAAAAAGCATATTCTGGTCGAGAAATGGTGTTTTAAACAATAAAAACGACTCCCGGCCTTATTTAGTTCACATTTTAACTTTTGTTAACCTAGCCCGTATTCATAACGCACTAAACCTTTTTACCGCGTTAAACGCCTTTTCTCGACAACAAAAGCACAATTTCATCAAAAACAAACAAAAAAAGAAAAATGAATCTATTCAACAAGTCTGCAACACATCCTTAAGAGTTACATGATTTCACCCAATGTCAATGTGTAATTTCTCCAGTTCTGATCATTGTTTAGGTTGTTGGCAGCTTGGTCCAATGCCAAAACAGAGTGAAATCTTTTTATGGCTTTAAACGCGTTTTCTCCTCGAGAAAAACATGATTTCACTAAAAACGTTGTAGTTTAAACATGCCTGTTGTACATGTCTGCAAACACTCAGAGCCTTAAAGTACGGCTTTCACCAATGTGATTTTTGGTGAGAAACCTTCTATTTCAAGGTTCTGTGCGTTTTCAGACAAGTACAATATGTATTTTTTGTGTTTCTGATGAAATCCCTCCTTTTAATGCATTTTCTCACAGAAAATGAGTCTCTCGCCATGGGAAAATGGCGTTCTTGAGAAAGCATATTCTGGTCGAGAAACGGTGTTTTAAACAATAAAAACGACTCCCGGCCTTATTTAGTTCACATTTTTAATTTTGTTAACCTAGCCCGTATTCATAACGCACTAAACCTTTTTATCGCGTTAAACGCCTTTTCTCGACAAGAAAAGCACAATTTCATCAGAAACAAACAAAACAAGAAAAATGAATCTATTCAACAAGTCTGCAACATATTCTTAAGAGTTACATGCTTTCACCCAATGTCAATGTGTAATTTCTCCAGTTCTGATCATTGTTTAGGTTGTTGGTAGCTTGGTCCAATGCCAAAACACAGTGAAATCTCTTTATGGCTTTAAACGCGTTTTCTCCTCGAGAGAAACATGATTTCACTAAAAACGATATAGTTCAAACATGCCTGTTGTTAACTGTCTTCAAACACTCAGAGCCTTAAAGTAGGGTTTTCACCAATGTGTTTTTTGGTGAGAAACCTTCTATTTCAAGGTTCGGTGCGTTATCAGACACGTACAATATGTATTTTTTGTGTTTCTGATGAAATCCCTCCTTTTAATGCATTTTCTCACAGAAAATGAGTCTCTCGCCATCGGAAAATGGCTTTCTTGAGAAAGCATATTCTGGTCGAGAAATGGTGTTTTAAACAATAAAAACGACTCCCGGCCTTATTTAGTTCACATTTTTACTTTTGGTAACGTAGCCCGTATTCATAACGCACTAAACCTTTTTATCGCGTTAAACGCCTTTTCTCGACAAGAAAAGCACAATTTCATCAGAAACAAACAAAACAAGAAAAATGAATCTATTCAACAAGTCTGCAACACATCCTTAAGAGTTACATGATTTCACCCAATGTCAATGTGTAATTTCTCCAGTTCTGATCATTGTTTAGGTTGTTGGTAGCTTGGTCCAATGCCAAAACAGAGTGAAATCTTTTTATGGCTTTAAGCGCGTTTTCTCCTCGAGAAAAACATGATTTCACTAAAAACGTTGTAGTTTAAACATGCCTGTTGTACATGTCTGCAAACACTCAGAGCCTTAAAGTACGGCTTTCACCAATGTGATTTTTGGTGAGAAACCTTCTATTTCAAGGTTCTGTGCGTTTTCAGACAAGTACAATATGTATTTTTTGTGTTTCTGATGAAATCCCTCCTTTTAATGCATTTTCTCACAGAAAATGAGTCTCTCGCCATGGGAAAATGGCGTTCTTGAGAAAGCATATTCTGGTCGAGAAACGGTGTTTTAAACAATAAAAACGACTCCCGGCCTTATTTAGTTCACATTTTTACTTTTGGTAACGTAGCCCGTATTCATAACGCACTAAACCTTTTTATCGCGTTAAAGGCCTTTTCTCGACAAGAAAAGCACAATTTCATCAGAAACAAACAAAGCAAGAAAAATGAATCTATTCAACAAGTCTGCAACACATCCTTAAGAGTTACATGATTTCAACCAATGTCAATGTGTAATTTCCCCAGTTCTGATCATTGTTTAGGTTGTTGGTAGCTTGGTCCAATGCCAAAACACAGTGAAATCTCTTTATGGCTTTAAACGCGTTTTCTCCTCGAGAGAAACATGATTTCACTAAAAACGATATAGTTCAAACATGCCTGTTGTAACTGTCTTCAAACACTCAGAGCCTTAAAGTAGGGTTTTCACCAATGTGTTTTTTGGTGAGAAACCTTCTATTTCAAGGTTCGGTGCGTTATCAGACACGTACAATATGTATTTGTTGTGTTTCTGATGAAATCCCTCCTTTTCATGCATTTTCTCACAGAAAATGAGTCTCTCGCCATGGGAAAATGGCTTTCTTGAGAAAGCATATTCTGGTCGAGAAATGGTGTTTTAAACAATAAAAACGACTCCCGGCCTTATTTAGTTCACATTTTTACTTTTGGTAACGTAGCCCGTATTCATAACGCACTAAACCTTTTTACCGCGTTAAACGCCTTTTCTCGACAACAAAAGCACAATTTCATCAGAAACAAACAAAACAAGAAAAATGAATCTATTCAACAAGTCTGCAACACATTCTTAAGAGTTACATGCTTTCACCCAATGTCAATGTGTAATTTCTCCAGTTCTGATCATTGTTTAGGTTGTTGGTAGCTTGGTCCAATGCCAAAACACAGTGAAATCTCTTTATGGCTTTAAACGCGTTTTCTCCTCGAGAGAAACATGATTTCACTAAAAACGTTATAGTTTAAACATGCCTGTTGTAACTGTCTGCAAACACTCAGAGCCTTAAAGTACGGTTTTCACCAATGTGTTTTTTGGTGAGAAACCTTCTATTTCAAGGTTCTGTGCGTTTTCAGACATGTACAATATGTATTTTTTGTGTTTCTGATGAAATCCCTCCTTTTAATGCATTTTCTCACAGAAAATGAGTCTCTCGCCATGGGAAAATGGCGTTCTTGAGAAAGCATATTCTGGTCGAGAAATGGTGTTTTAAACAATAAAAACGACTCCCGGCCTTATTTAGTTCACATTTTTACTTTTGTTAACCTAGCCCGTATTCATAGCGCACTAAACCTTTTTATCGCGTTAAACGCCTTTTCTCGACAACAAAAGCACAATTTCATCAGAAACAAACAAAACAAGAAAAATGAATCTATTCAACAAGTCTGCAACACATTCTTAAGAGTTACATGCTTTCACCCAATGTCAATGTGTAATTTCTCCAGTTCTGATCATTGTTTAGGTTGTTGGTAGCTTGGTCCAATGCCAAAACACAGTGAAATCTCTTTATGGCTTTAAACGCGTTTTCTCCTCGAGATAAACATGATTTCACTAAAAACGTTATAGTTCAAACATGCCTGTTGTAACTGTCTGCAAACACTCAGAGCCTTAAAGTACGGTTTTCACCAATGTGTTTTTTGGTGAGAAACCTTCTATTTCAAGGTTCTGTTCAATTTCAGACACGTACAATATGTATTTTTTGTGTTTCTGATGAAATCTCTCCTTTTAATGCATTTTCTCACAGAAAATGAGTCTCTCGCCATGGGAAAATGGCTTTCTTGAAAAAGCATATTCTGGTCGAGAAAAGGTATTTTAAACAATAGAAACGACTCCCGGCCTTATTTAGTTCACATTTTTACTTTTGGTAACGTAGCCCGTATTCATAACGCACTAAACCTTTTTATCGCGTTAAAGGCCTTTTCTCGACAAGAAAAGCACAATTTCATCAGAAACAAACAAAGCAAGAAAAATGAATCTATTCAACAAGTCTGCAACACATCCTTAAGAGTTACATGATTTCAACCAATGTCAATGTGTAATTTCCCCAGTTCTGATCATTGTTTAGGTTGTTGGTAGCTTGGTCCAATGCCAAAACACAGTGAAATCTCTTTATGGCTTTAAACGCGTTTTCTCCTCGAGAGAAACATGATTTCACTAAAAACGATATAGTTCAAACATGCCTGTTGTAACTGTCTTCAAACACTCAGAGCCTTAAAGTAGGGTTTTCACCAATGTGTTTTTTGGTGAGAAACCTTCTATTTCAAGGTTCGGTGCGTTATCAGACACGTACAATATGTATTTGTTGTGTTTCTGATGAAATCCCTCCTTTTAATGCATTTTCTCACAGAAAATGAGTCTCTCGCCATGGGGAAATGGCTTTCTTGAGAAAGCATATTCTGGTCGAGAAATGGTGTTTTAAACAATAAAAACGACTCCCGGCCTTATTTAGTTCACATTTTTACTTTTGGTAACGTAGCCCGTATTCATAACGCACTAAACCTTTTTACCGCGTTAAACGCCTTTTCTCGACAACAAAAGCACAATTTCATCAGAAACAAACAAAACAAGAAAAATGAATCTATTCAACAAGGCTGCAACACATCCTTAAGAGTTACATGATTTCACCCAATGTCAATGTGTAATTTCTCCAGTTCTTATCATTGTTTAGGTTGTTGGTAGCTTGGTCCAATGCCAAAACACAGTGAAATCTCTTTATGGCTTTAAACGCGTTTTCTCCTCGAGAGAAACATGATTTCACTAAAAACGATATAGTTCAAACATGCCTGTTGTTAACTGTCTTCAAACACTCAGAGCCTTAAAGTAGGGTTTTCACCAATGTGTTTTTTGGTGAGAAACCTTCTATTTCAAGGTTCGGTGCGTTTTCAGACACGTACAATATGTATTTTTTGTGTTTCTGATGAAATCCCTCCTTTTAATGCATTTTCTCACAGAAAATGAGTCTCTCGCCATGGGAAAATGGCTTTCTTGAGAAAGCATATTCTGGTCGAGAAATGGTGTTTTAAACAATAAAAACGACTCCCGGCCTTATTTAGTTCACATTTTTACTTTTGGTAACGTAGCCCGTATTCATAACGCACTAAACCTTTTTATCGCGTTAAACGCCTTTTCTCGACAAGAAAAGCACAATTTCATCAGAAACAAACAAAACAAGAAAAATGAATCTATTCAACAAGTCTGCAACACATCCTTAAGAGTTACATGATTTCACCCAATGTCAATGTGTAATTTCTCCAGTTCTGATCATTGTTTAGGTTGTTGGTAGCTTGGTCCAATGCCAAAACACAGTGAAATCTCTTTATGGCTTTAAACGCGTTTTCTCCTTGAGAGAAACATGATTTCACTAAAAACGTTATAGTTTAAACATGCCTGTTGTACATGTCTGCAAACACTCAGAGCCTTAAATTACGGATTTCATCAATGTGGTTTTTGGTGAGAAACCTTCTATTTCAAGGTTCTGTGCGTTTTCAGACAAGTACAATATGTATTTTTTGTGTTTCTGATGAAATCCCTCCTTTTAATGCATTTTCTCACAGAAAATGAGTCTCTTGCCATGGGAAAATGGCTTTCTTGAAAAAGCATATTCTGGTCGAGAAATGGTGTTTTAAACAATAAAAACGACTCCCGGCCTTATTTAGTTCACATTTTAACTTTTGTTAACCTAGCCCGTATTCATAACGCACTAAACCTTTTTACCGCGTTAAACGCCTTTTCTCGACAACAAAAGCACAATTTCATCAAAAACAAACAAAACAAGAAAAATGAATCTATTCAACAAGTCTGCAACACATCCTTAAGAGTTACATGATTTCACCCAATGTCAATGTGTAATTTCTCCAGTTCTGATCATTGTTTAGGTTGTTGGCAGCTTGGTCCAATGCCAAAACACAGTGAAATCTTTTTATGGCTTTAAACGCGTTTTCTCCTCGAGAAAAACATGATTTCACTAAAAACGTTATAGTTTAAACATGCCTGTTGTACATGTCTGCAAACACTCAGAGCCTTAAAGTACGGCTTTCACCAATGTGATTTTTGGTGAGAAACCTTCTATTTCAAGGTTCTGTGCGTTTTCAGACATGTACAATATGTATTTTTTGTGTTTCTGATGAAATCCCTCCTTTTAATGCATTTTCTCACAGAAAATTAGTCTCTCGCCATGGGAAAATGGCGTTCTTGAGAAAGCATATTCTGGTCGAGAAATGGTGTTTTAAACAATAAAAACGACTCCCGGCCTTATTTAGTTCACATTTTTACTTTTGTTAACCTAGCCCGTATTCATAACGCACTAAACCTTTTTATCGCGTTAAACGCCTTTTCTCGACAAGAAAAGCACAATTTCATCAGAAACAAACAAAACAAGAAAAATGAATCTATTCAACAAGTCTGCAACACATTCTTAAGAGTTACATGCTTTCACCCAATGTCAATGTGTAATTTCTCCAGTTCTGATCATTGTTTAGGTTGTTGGTAGCTTGGTCCAATGCCAAAACACAGTGAAATCTCTTTATGGCTTTAAACGCGTTTTCTCCTCGAGAGAAACATGATTTCACTAAAAACGTTATAGTTTAAACATGCCTGTTGTAACTGTCTGCAAACACTCAGAGCCTTAAAGTAGGGTTTTCACCAATGTGTTTTTTGGTGAGAAACCTTCTATTTCAAGGTTCTGTTCAATTTCAGACACGTACAATATGTATTTTTTGTGTTTCTGATGAAATCCCTCCTTTTAATGCATTTTCACACAGAAAATGAGTCTCTCGCCAAGGGAAAATGGCTTTCTTGAAAAAGCATATTCTGGTCGAGAAAAGGTATTTTAAACAATAGAAACGACTCCCGGCCTTATTTAGTTCACATTTTTACTTTTGTTAACCTAGCCCGTATTCATAACGCACTAAACCTTTTTATCGCGTTAAACGTCTTTTCTCGACAACAAAAGCACAATTTCATCAAAAACAAACAAAACAAGAAAAATGAATCTATTCAACAAGTCTGCAACACATCCTAAGAGTTACATGATTTCACCCAATGTCAATGTGTAATTTCTCCAGTTCTGATCATTGTTTAGGTTGTTGGTAGCTTGGTCCAATGCCAAAACACAGTGAAATCTCTTTATGGCTTTAAACGCGTTTTCTCCTCGAGAGAAACATGATTTCACTAAAAACGATATAGTTCAAACATGCCTGTTGTTAACTGTCTTCAAACACTCAGAGCCTTAAAGTAGGGTTTTCACCAATGTGTTTTTTGGTGAGAAACCTTCTATTTCAAGGTTCGGTGCGTTATCAGACACGTACAATATGTATTTTTTGTGTTTCTGATGAAATCCCTCCTTTTAATGCATTTTCTCACAGAAAATGAGTCTCTCGCCATGGGAAAATGGCGTTCTTGAGAAAGCATATTCTGGTCGAGAAATGGTGTTTTAAACAATAAAAACGACTCCCGGCCTTATTTAGTTCACATTTTTACTTTTGGTAACGTAGCCCGTATTCATAACGCACTAAACCTTTTTATCGCGTTAAACGCCTTTTCTCGACAAGAAAAGCACAATTTCATCAGAAACAAACAAAACAATAAAAATGAATCTATTCAACAAGTCTGCAACACATCCTTAAGAGTTACATGATTTCACCCAATGTCAATGTGTAATTTCTCCAGTTCTGATCATTGTTTAGGTTGTTGGTAGCTTGGTCCAATGCCAAAACAGAGTGAAATCTTTTTATGGCTTTAAACGCGTTTTCTCCTTGAGAGAAACATGATTTCACTAAAAACGTTATAGTTTAAACATGCCTGATGTACATGTCTGCAAACACTCAGAGCCTTAAAGTACGGATTTCATCAATGTGGTTTTTGGTGAGAAACCTTCTATTTCAAGGTTCTGTGCGTTTTCAGACACGTACAATATGTATTTTTTGTGTTTCTGATGAAATCCCTCCTTTTAATGCATTTTCTCACAGAAAATGAGTCTCTTGCCATGGGAAAATGGCTTTCTTGAAAAAGCATATTCTGGTCGAGAAATGGTGTTTTAAACAATAAAAACGACTCCCGGCCTTATTTAGTTCACATTTTAACTTTTGTTAACCTAGCCCGTATTCATAACGCACTAAACCTTTTTACCGCGTTAAACGCCTTTTCTCGACAACAAAAGCACAATTTCATCAGAAACAAACAAAACAAGAAAAATGAATCTATTCAACAAGTCTGCAACACATCCTAAGAGTTACATGATTTCACCGAATGTCAATGTGTAATTTCTCCAGTTCTGATCATTGTTTAGGTTGTTGGTAGCTTGGTCCAATGCCAAAACACAGTGAAATCTCTTTATGGCTTTAAACGCGTTTTCTCCTCGAGAGAAACATGATTTCACTAAAAACGTTATAGTTTAAACATGCCTGTTGTACATGTCTGCAAACACTCAGAGCCTTAAAGTACGGTTTTCA